>NC_138138.1:30749631-31131608 GCF_964188305.1 Podarcis bocagei | reverse complement strand
GGATGGCATCATTTACTGAGCCGCCTTTTGGATAAGAGAGGTTGTGAATGAGCCTAAATTCCCCAGGGGTCTTCTTGGGAACGATGCCTAAGGGTGATAGGTGTAAATTTGAGAGGGGGGGCTATCAAACGGGCCTGCTACCCTGCCTGCGCTTACTTCTTTGGCTATCTTCCTCTCTGCAATTTCTGACCTCTCCCTAACAGACTTCTGAATGGGGGAATCTTTTGCTATTAAAGAACCCGCTACTGGGATTCGAAACCCGCTGGAAAATCCCTCCCCAAGTTATGACGCTGCATTTTTATCTGGGTAAAGGGACAGAAGGTTGCAGAGAGGGGCTAGCTTGATAGGGGAAAACGCCAATTCCAAAACTACCCCATCTTCTGTTCCCAGCCGCGGGGGCTCCCCTGGAACTGGAGTGATGGAACCCCCGGGCTCCATGAAAGGGCTGTTTTCCCCCCTTAAAGTAAGTTGAGATGAGCCCCGGCGCATCTCTCACATTCATGAGGGTATTTGCATGATGACCTTTGGCATGACCCTTTATTGTACTCCCAGCATACCTTATGCCTGAAGTCCTTTCTTGGGTTGACCCTGGCCGAACGGTATGAGTCCACCTGCTTCTTCTCAACATACGGATGCAATTTGGGGGAGAGATAATCCCCTGGGATCACATCTGAAGTTGAGTAGGTGGATGTGGTTGAATCTTTTACCAGAGCCCCATCCTTCCACTCCTGGGTCCCCCCAAACTTTTTCCGATGGCAGTTGGCCCTCCTTGAGAGAGCCCAGTCAGGGAGACCAGATATTTCCTCTCCTCTACCCCAGTAGGAACCCAAGGACACATCACTATCATACTCTGAAGAACTACCTGTCTCCTCATCCGTGTCATTCTTCTCACGCCTCTTCCCTGAAGGCTTTTCCTCTGACATTGCACTGGGGGCCTCCTCCAACTCCTGCTGCTCATTCTCTGCTGCAGATGAAGAGGCTGATTCTGGTAGCTGCACCCTGGGCCACTTATCCTGCGAACGATTGGAAGAGCTAGAAGCAACAAGGTTATTAGCATGGGCAGACTTAGATGTCACCTTCCCCCCCCAACCACGAGACGTGGATGCCGAAGACTGTGTCTGTGACCTAGTCCGAACCGGTTCTGACCTAAGATTCGCACCCGCCCTTGTCAATTGGGAATCACTGAAGAGGGAAGCCGAGGTGCTAGGTAGCTCGTCCCATTGGGAAGATCGCGGACTCTCTGGAACTACCTGCGTATCCGGAATGATGTCGGAAGAAGAGGGAGGGCTGGGGTTTTCATCGGGGAAGCGTTGTTCATAATTGTCTATAAATGACCTAAATGCTTTGAGGAAATGAGAAATGGGCTTTTGATTATTACTCCTACCCTGTTGTCTCTGGGATGTGTTCCCAGCTGCATTGCGTGCTGCTTCAGACGCGCACTTTCTCTTAGGAGCCATGAGATGCGCTTCGTACAATAAAATGTAACTGCTGCTTATTGGTTTGGGTTATCTGAATCTGCAAGGTGTTTTTTTTTTTTTACTATATTATTTTTATTTATTATTATTATATTTTTAAAAATAATTTAAATTTTCTTTTTTCTTTTCTTTTTTAATTAATTTTTTATATTAAAAATTATTATTATTAAATTATTATTATTATTATTATTATTATTATTATTATTATTAGTCACTATTGTTTATAATAAAATTGCTAAAATTGCCAAATTAATTTGAGTATAATTAACAGCTGGTTGCTACTACTGTTGATCCAATTAATTGTTGCTGTTAAAATTTGTTCCTAAATTGATTAATTCTAAATGATGCTATTAATCAAACTTGTGATGAATTGATATCACTGTTGCTGTTTAATAGCTGCTGTCTCAACAATCAGCTTTGCAAGCGCTGTGAAATTATATCGATTATATTGTCACTGTGCAGCTAAATCAAATATACCGTCTCTATAAGATAATGAAAAGCTGAGCATTTCTTAAATAATAATATTCTAGTATCGCCAACAATGTTTCAAAGTATCAATTGTTTCTAAATTGCTTATTTAATTACCAATGGTTTTATTAAAATAATCAGAATTGTGATAAAATTGATATCACTGTTGTTGCTTAATAGGTCCTGGCAAAATGATCGACTATCCAACCACTGTAAACTTATATCAACTTTAATGTCACTGTGCAATTAATTAATTATACTGTCACTGTAAGATAATCAATTACTGAGTGGTTATGAAATAATAATATTCTACTATCACTATCAAATGTTTTTAAGTATCAATTGTCACAGCAAAAAAAAAACCAAACCCAGCTGCACAACACTGGAGTAAAGTGAGCAGCGGCAATAGGAAGGCAATAGGAAGACAAGGGGCTCCAGCGATAAGGGTAAAGTCAGGGAAGCTCGCCTTTAAGCCTCCAAAACAAAAGGCAGCCAAAGACGCAATAAATGCTGGCTTCCCGGCCACAATGCTAAGCTTCCTGTTGTTCTTCAAACCAGGGGGCTGTGAATGGTGCAGCTGCCGAGCAACAATGTAAAATTAGCCTGGCGATCACTTGAGCCACTAGGGACAAAGAATAACCCTTGGGATGCAGCTTCAGGAAACGCTGTCTCTTACAAATGAGAAGGCTGAAGAACAAAGCCCTTAACTATCGCTTGTTAACTACTATGTTTCTGTTCTGCCCTTAGGCAGCAACTGCTTCTATGGCCCCAGAATGAGTTGCTTGGAAACAGGCAATATTTCCATGGCAACAGAATGCGATTTTACGAAATGAAATAAATGAGAAGGAAGGGGGAGGGAATGTTGGAGGGGGGGATAACAGGATTTTCAAATTAAATAAGCTCCGAGGGGCAGAAACAGCCTGGCTATACGAAATCCCCTTCACCCAATACAATTTCAACAGCAAGAGAGAGGCTGGTTGTTTTGAATGCACAGAGCTGGCCAGCGAAGGGGGAGGGGGGACAATCAACAGAGGGGGCAGTGTACACGCACGTGGACAGCCCGCTCCGAGGGAAGAAACACACAGGAACTAACAGGAAATAATGGCGCTGCCTAGCAGCTGGCTTTTACGACACACTCCGCTGATCGCTTATTCCCAGGCAGCGAGCGAAAATTAAATGCCCCCCAAACCCCTCTCAAACAAGCGCAGCAACACTGCAAGCACACACCAACACAGGAGCCCCCCAACCACCACCGATTTAAGTTCACGCACGAAGGGGGGAAGCGCTAAGTCCCCTGTACCAGGCCGCACACCGGACACAAGCTCCTGCGCTGCCTAGCAGCCAAATTTTTAACCGACACGTCCCTGCTCAATATCTTCCTAAGCTGGTAAACAAAAGGCTCTTAAAAGCATGCCCAAATTCCCCTCAACAGGCACAGCAATACTGTGAAACCACGCAGACACGCAGAGCGTCGTCACTTAGAATCCTGTGGGGCGCAAAACAAGCTCTGGGAAAGTGGAAAACACACACACGCTCACAGAGTGTCTGATCCAAGATCGGATGAGCTCTTTTATCAGATAGTCGGACCCCTGGTCGTACTGTTAAAAAGATCGCGCCGCTGCCAAAAGAACGCGCTGCTGCTCTAGATGTTAAGCGAGGACGCAGCACAGGGATACACAAACAGACTCACCCACACACACCTAGTGTCAGATCATAGGTCGCGCTGGTAAAGGCACGCACACACCACACCGTAAAGAAGGCCCCCCAAACCAGCCGACAAACAAAGCAGCAAGAGTTAATAGATTAGCAGAAGGCGTTTATTTATTTTTGCTGTATCTTCCGTGCTCGAGGCTTACTTCATTCATTCATTCATGAAAACACACACACGGCAAGCACACACACCAGGCACACTTACTATCGGATCGAACGTCGCAACGCTGCAGTTCGTGGCTGGTTGAAAACATGCTCAAGCACAACTAGAGAAAACCAGGGGCAACAGGCAAAAAGGATGGGGGAAATGGGGAAAAACTGGCACAGTAAACTGAATAAGGTAAGCAACTGAACAGGGAAAGCAAGGAAAGGTAAGCCAAATATACTTCCCTGCGAAAGGATCCTCTTCCAGTAGAAACCACGTGGTCGCTGCTGAACACACGGACGCGGAGAAAGATCCTGAATTGCGACGCGACGACGAAGAGTGAGGCCGAGAAGGGGCTGGCGCCACAGCATTTAGGCTGCTGTACACGCCCCCTCGGAGGCACCTGGTTGGGTGCCTGCCGATGGGTGTGGGCGCCAGCCAGGTGAGTGGGAGGCAAGGGGCTAACGCCCCCTGCTAGAGGCAGAGCTCGGGCTCCTGCCCACAACCACTCCCCTCTCTTCCAGGAGGAGAGTCTTTCTACACTCAAACACCCCTTTCTCAAGTAGGGCCAGTGATGGATGTGGCCTGGAAAGAGATAGGGTGGCACTGGTATTTCTCCTAATATACATACTTTAGTGTACCAGTTTACCAAATATATCCCTTTTTGTAAGCAGTTCTGCATAATGTAGTATACTGCATGTTTGTGTGTAGTTTTCACTAATGTACACTTTTAATGTTCACTTCCCCCCAATATATGCATTTCAGTATACATTTTAAGATTAAAGAACTGCACACAATATTGAGAACAGTGTGAATTTTGAAGAATATTTGTGTTTACATTTGCCTGTTGTTTCGGGAATTGTAGTTACATAGGTCTGCAATAAAATTTGAACCAAATTGAATTTCTAGTGCAGCTGTGAAAAAGTTGTGAAAAAGAGGAAAAGTGGAGGGGTTGGACAATTTGCACTTGCTCAGCGTAGAGACAGAAAGAGGCACTCTGTATGTGCTCAAAGACACTTTTACTATATTCTGGCTAGCTAGTAGATTTTTTTTTCTTTTTGACTATGAAACCCAGACATTGTTTGTTGACTGCAGCTAATGTGCACAATGATTCTTACTGAGATACATAAACTTGTTGCACTTAGCAAATTAAGTTCCTAAGTTAATATGGGAAATGCTATTCACAATGGTCTTAAACTCATATATATATATATATATATATATATATATATATATATATATATATATAACTTTAGAAAGTTGGTGAGTGTTCCTAAGTAAACAAGGCTTTGGGGATTATGCCTTTTGGAAATACAGAAGTGGAAATAGTTCCATTGTCTATTTATTTCTTTAAAATAAAATAAATTTCTTATGTAACTTGTCTCATTTCCACATATGTTAATCAGGTAGAAGTTTTATTAGACCCTAGCTGCCTTTTGTTTATTTTGCTAATAATGCTGTAACATCAAATATCCCATCTATGGTTTCTAATTACTCCAACAATCATGGGAGAGGGGGGGAAATCAAATTTTTTTTTGGGGGGGGGGGTGTTCTTACCTTGACTTGAGAAGCTACTTCCAGAATACCCCTCCCCCCATAAAAATTCTGACATGTTAATTAATTGCATGTTGAATGTTTATTACATATTTATATAGTTACTTTAATTCAACGACCTCAGTATGGCTATGTCAGGGAACTGCCATCGGAAAGACAGGTGGTGGAAGGGCTCACGGAGGTTGGGAGAGACTCAGCAGCTGAAGAGGGAACCAGCAGGGGGAGAGGCGGGTCTCTGAGGGAAAGTGAGCAGGAGGGATGGCTCAGAGACACTTCCAGCGAGAACAGTGGGGAGGTTTCTGGACCTCCTATAGGGACACCCACTCCACGCCGGAAACTGTCACGACGTGAGTCCAGAAGACGTGTTTCCGTTAAGGAGCTTTTATGTTGGAAGCAATTCTGAAAGCAACCACTGTTGGAATCTGCCAGTGGCTGACGGAGCCATGATTAAGGGGCTCCATTACAGACAGAGGTTTGCGGACTTGAACAAACTCTGAGGGATTTGGATTTTACGCACAAGCAGCTCATCATCCCATCACAGCATTCCGACAGTCATTGAAAGCAGCTTGTGCAGGACAAGGCATCATGAGCAACCCAGCCGGAACCGGAGAAGCAGGAGTTGGAGCGGGTCCTAGCCTGGAAGAAAGGTACCGGGTGTTGGAGGTCCAGCTAGCACTGCAGACGGCGAGGCTTGAGGAGAGGAGGGCTCAAGATGCAGAGAAGGCGAAAACCACCCCGCTAGCCAGAAAGGTGCCAGGATTGGTGCAGAAATTTGGGGGGGGGAGCCCAAGGACTATCTTGCCCTCAGGACAGAGATGCAATATGCCCTCAATCTGCAGTTTGATGACTTTCCCGACGAGGAATCGTGGGTGGCTTTTGTGATTGGGCATCTTGAAAAGGGGGCGAAAGACTGGGTTAGGCCCCTGATGGCAGCAAATAATGACATCCTAAAGGACACGATGAAGTTTTTTCGTGCCATGGACATGATGTTTTCCAGCGATATTGAGCAGGGAGTGGTACGCAGACAGTTAATGGCTTGTAAACAGGGAAGCCGATCTGTCCGTGAGTACTGGACTGAGTTCACCATGTTGATCCATAGATTGGGGTGGGATCTATCGGCGGAACCCATTCAAATGCTCTTTGAAGAAGGGCTTTCTTCGGCTGTGAAAGACGAACTTTCCCGGGGGCCCAAATCCAGCTGACCATAGGAGCACGCCAGGAGGCGAGAGCCTTGGAGAGGCGGGAAGGGAAGGGGGAACGTTGGAGGGAGTTTCACATTCCAGAGATTCCAGAGCCTCCCTTCCCGCCAGGAGAGCCGATGGAAATTGGAACAGCGTGCGCGTGCACAGTTTCAAAGCCCAGTGAAGGGCAGAAGAAGGAGGGGAAAGGCGCCAAGAAATGTTATCTCTGCCAACAGCCAGGTCACTTTGCCAGAGTCTGCCCCCAAAGAAAGGAATGGCAAGGGATGGCGGGAGCTGTTGGGGAGAGGGAGGAAGAAGTTCCGCAGCAAGTAAAAGCCAACGCCTGGCTGCCACCATCGGGGCACAGCAGCCAGGCCAAAGAGCAGTGAAAGTGCCCACGCCGGAACCGCCTAAACCCGCCCTAGTGATAGAGGTGTTACTAGAGCTGCCAAACGGACACCCACTAAAAATAAAGGCGCTATTGGACTCAGGCAGCTCCTGCAATTTCATGAGCAAGGAGTTTGCGGCTGAACACCAGATACAGACTATCCCTTTAAGCAACCATTTGCAGGTGACCACGATTGACGGGAGGGAGCTGTTGGGAGGAGAAGTCAGCCAACAGACCGTCCCAATGATAATGAGGGTAGCAAGACACACTGAGCTAATAGCGTTTAATGTGGCTACCTTGGGAGGAGCTCCCATTATTTTGGGAATGAACTGGCTAGCATTACATGATCTGCTAGTGGGCTGGCATCAGAGAGTGGTCTCCTTTGGGTCAGCACATTGTCTTGAACACTGCAAAGAGGGGGAGGCTCAAGGAGGGGCCAAAGCCACTCTAGCAGGGACGGAAGTAACGGAGAAAGGGAAGGTGCCCCGACAATACGCCGACCTGAGCAACGTCTTCAGCGAGAGGGAAGCAGACAAACTACCCCCGCATAGACCCTTTGACTGTCAAATCAATTTACTCCCTGGGGCGCAGCTCCCTGTAGGCAAGGTGTACGCCATGTCAGACAGGGAGATGCAGGAGTTAAGGGAGTTCATTGACAAGAACCTGAAGAGAGGTTTCATCAGAGAGTCCAGAGCAGTGGGTGGTAGCCCAGTGTTTTTTGTGGACAAGAAAAACACAGACAAGCCGAGGCTGGTCGTGGACTTTCGGGCCTTAAATGCAGTGTCAGAAACAGTGACTTTCCCCATGCCCAGAATTGATGACATTTTGACAAGGGTCAGGAAGGGAAAGATTTTTACTAAACTGGACCTGAGGGGGGCGTATAACCTGATACGAATAAGGAAGGGAGATGAATGGAAGACCACCGTGTTCACCCCATTGGGGGCATTTGAATATCTCGTTATGCCCTTCGGTCTGCAGGCAGGCTCAGCGTGTTTTCAATCGTTTATGAACCACATCTTGGGACCTTTGCTTTACAAGAATTGCGTGGCCTTCTTAGATGAGGAGCAGAATGTGAGAGATGTCAGGGAAGTGTTGGGCAAACTGCAAGCGAACCAGCTGTGGGTGAAACTGGAGAAATGTCAGTTTCATACCAAGGAGGTGGAATTCCTGGGGTACCGCCTGTCAGACAAGGGATTGGCCATGGATCCAGGCAAGGTCCAGGCGGTGCTGGAATGGAAGACACCGAGAACGAAAAAGGATGTGCAAAGATTCCTAGGGTTTGGAAACTTCTATCAGAAGTTCATCAGAAATTTTGCCCACCTGACGGCTCCCATTACGGACTGTCTCAGTAGTAAGAAAAAATTCGTGTGGGCGGTGGAGGCGCAGCGAGCTTTTGAGGAACTGAAAAGGGCGTTCGCTTCTGAAGAACAACTCCTACATGTGGATTTACAAAAACCAATGAGAGTGGAGACCGATGCATCGGACCGGGCGGTGGGGGCGGTGCTTCTGCAGCCTGGGGAGGAGAAGTCAGAGTGGAGACCGTGCGCCTTTTTCTCGCGAAAGCTGAACAAATCCGAGAGGAACTACACGGTGTATGACCGAGAACTACTCGCCATTCACGAAGCGTTCCGAAGATGGAGGCACCCATTGATTGGCGCACAACATAAGGTGCAAGTGTGCACTGACCACAAGAACCTAGAGTATTGGAGGACGGCACGAGTACTCAACCAACAGCAAGTGAGATGGGCCCAGGAGTTCTCCAAATTCCACTTTGAAATTTGTTACGTGCCAGGCCCAGAGAACATCAGGGCGGACGCCCTCTCACGCAAACCTGAATATTTGGAGGGGGAGGGAGCACCCGAAGAGAGACATGTCATCCCAGAGGACCGCTGGGTGTGTGGGGCGGCATTGGTGGGGCAAAGAGAACTGGTAGAGGAAACAGAGAATGATGAATACGCCCAGAATAAGCTCAGAGGTCTCAGGAGGGAGGGAGAGGAACCCGGAGGTTTTGAGGAAAGAAATGGGGCATTATATTATAAGGGGGCACTGTATATACCCGAAGGAGAATTGAGGGGGAGAGTACTCAAGCAGTTGCATGACAGCCCCACAGCGGGGCATTTTGGGCAACATAAGACCATGTGGTTGGTCACCAGGGAATTTTGGTGGCCCAAGGTCAGGGAAGATGTACGGGAGTATGTAAGAGGGTGTGACCAATGCCAGAGAGCCAAAGGGGAGAGGCGGGCGCCAGCAGGGTTATTAGAACCGTAACCCACGCCAGAACGACCATGGGAGGCAGTGTCGATAGATTTTATGACTGATCTGCCGAAGTCCAAAGGGAAAACAGCCATCATGGTCGTGGTAGACCTATTAACAAAAATGTGCCACTTTATAGCCTGTTTGCATGCAGTCACGGGGGAAGAGACAGCTAAATTGTTTGTAGAACACATTTTTAGGTTGCACGGCGCCCCCTTGAGGGTGGTCTCAGACAGAGGGAAACAATTTACGTCCAGGTTCTGGAGGAAACTCATGAGCTCACTGCACGTAGAGGTAAATTTTTCGATGGCCCGGCACCTGGAAACTAACGGGCAGGCGGAAAGGGCAAACGGTATCCTCCAGCAATACCTGAGGTGTTATGTCAATGACAGAGAGAATGATTGGGTAGACAAGTTGGCGCTGGCGGAATTTGCCTACAACAATGCGGAGAATGTGTCCACAGGGATGAGCCCCTTTTTGGCCAATTATGGGTGTCATCCCAGGGCTTTTCCCGGGGGAGGAGGGGAGAGATGGAGCGTCCCGGCAGCCGAACAGTTTGTAGAAGAAATGGAGGCGATCCATCGTCAGCTCCAACTTAATTTAGAAAGGGCCAAGGCAGAGTATAAGAGGCAAGCAGACAAAAACAGAAGGGAAGGTGAAACCATTAGGGTGGGGGACCAGGTGTGGCTGTCAACCCAAGGGTTGCCGTTCAAAGGGGGTTGTAAGAAGTTAAGACCCAAACGATTGGGTCCCTTTGAGGTCACGCAACAGGTCAACCCAGTGGCTTTCAGGCTCCGGTTACCGAACCACATGAAACTGCACCCAGTATTCCACAGGTCTTTACTGTCACCGTATAAGGGGGAACGGGAAGGGATGTTCACCCGGGGACCAGCAATAGAAGAAAAGGAACATAGCAGTCATGTGGCGGAGATCATCGACTCCAGGTGGAAGGGTGATCAGGTGGAGTATTTGGTAATGTGGGAAGGGGAACCGGAGTCAGAAAACACCTGGGTCATGGCAGAGGATGTCGATGACGAGGTCTTAATAGAAACGTTCCATCAAAGGTTCCCACGGAAACCTCAGCCTGTAGCGAGGTTCCGGAGGGAATACTTTGGCACCACCGACGAGGAGGAGGAGTTGGAAGGATTCACAGAATCGGAGTTGGAAGGAGGAATAGATTCCGATGAGGAGGAGCTTAGAGACCAGGAACCGCAACCGGTGGAGGGAAATGTTCGAGACGTCTGAAGATGAAGGAGATTCTTTCCGGGGTTTTACCTCCTCACCGCCCATAAGGGAGGGAGCGGGAGGGGGTGAAGGGGGCCCTGGAGGGGAGGTGGATGTCAGGGAACTGCCATCGGAAAGACAGGTGGTGGAAGGGCTCACGGAGGTTGGGAGAGACTCAGCAGCTGAAGAGGGAACCAGCAGGGGGAGAGGCGGGTCTCTGAGGGAAAGTGAGCAGGAGGGATGGCTCAGAGACACTTCCAGCGAGAACAGTGGGGAGGTTTCTGGACCTCCTATAGGGACACCCACTCCGCGCCGGAAACTGTCACGACGTGAGTCCAGAAGACGTGTTTCCGTTAAGGAGCTTTTATGTTGGAAGCGATTCCGAAAGCAACCACTGTCGGAATCTGCCAGTGGCTGACGGAGCCATGCTTAAGGGGCTCCGTTACAGACAGTGGTTTGCGGACTTGAACAAACTCTGAGGGATTTGGATTTTACGCACAAGCAGCTCGTCATCCCATCACAGGCTATGTTATAGACAATTGCTTTTGTGAATAAGCTCTCCTTTATACAACTCCCCATATGAACTGACCTGAACCCTGCAATCACCTTCTGAGGCCCTTCTTCATGTGCACCCTCCACAAGAGGTCAGGAGGGTGGCAACACAAGAACGGGCCTTTTCTGCAGTGCCTCCCCACTTGTGGAATGCTGTATTGGAAAGTGTCATGATTTTAAAAATTGCTGCTGCTTTATTAAATGACAGGGATGTATGCATTTGTATAATGTAAAACAATACCTGAGAAGGGCAATATAATTATTTTTTTACATTTAATTGGATGGATCCCAATATATTCATACTTAGAGTTGACCCGTTTAAACCAACAGAACAAGTTAACCAAGCCTATATGGTCCCATTGATTTCAGGGGAACTACATTAAGCATAGCCAAGTCTAGATCCACTGAAAAGTAACCATGCACTCTTTCCATTTGAGTATTACTGCTGCTACTACAATGATTGCAATGAGTTTTTTAATGTATGACATGTGTATTTTTGGTCTTTGTGGAAGCTGCCCAGAGTGGCTGGGGAAACCCAGCCAGATGGGCGGGGTACAAATAAATAAATAAATAATAATAATAATAATAATAATAATAATAATAATAATAATAATAATAATAATAATTGCTTCTGCTAACATAAAAACAACCTGCTGGATAGGACCACTGACCCACATAGTCCACCATGTTTTCTCACAGTAGCCAACCAAATGCTTGTAAGAAATCCAGAAACAGGACCTGAACGCAAGGGCCCTCTGCCCTTCTACAATTTTCTGTAACTGATTTTCGGAAGCATACTGCCTCTGACTGTGGAGATGGAGCATAACCATCATGACAAGTAACCACTGATAAACGTACCCACCATGAATTTATCCAATCCTCTCTTAAAACAACCCACGTTGGTGGCCATCACTGCCACCTGTGGGAGAGAGTTCTCTAGTTCAATTACATGCTGTGTGAAGAAGGACTTGCTTATGTATATTGTGAATTTTCTAATATCTAGCTTCATTGGATATCCACAAGTTCTAGAATCCTAAGAGAAGGAGAAAAACGTTTCTCTATCTACTTTCTCCATGTCATACATAACTGTATAAAGTCCCAAATGCTGCAGCCTAATTCCATAGCACTGGGGAAGCATCACAAAACAAAAACACCCACACACAATGTTATATTATTATAACAGAGGTTTCCAGCTTTGTTGAGTCCACAGCTCCGTTGACCAACTGCATTCTTTCTGTGGCACCCCTGTGGGGCTCAGGAGCCGAGTTATGCTACCCTAGTGCTTTCCAAATGCACTCAGTACTTCTGCTCACTAGACCTGCTGGTCATTTATCTGGCTGAAGGCAACACAAAAGGCTGTTTACTTGGAGTGGACCATTTTAAAAGACATTGCCTCATTGCCTGATGGAGATCTGAAAATGTGCATCACCCGGTCATCTTGGTGCAACAATGCTCTTGGAGGGGAGATCAGCCTCTGCAGGTGGATAGGGTGCAATGGCAGTGGCACGTGGTGTGTGCTGTAATGCTCTAGGGTGGCCTGGAAAATCTGTCACCCCTTGATCAGGTTTGAGTTTTCGGACTTCTTTCGCCTAGGTGGGGTGCACCTGTCAGAAAGCGGCAATTAACATTTGATTGGAAGATCTTTATTTGGGCCTTTGGATTGGTTGTGGGGGCAGGTTTGGATTGGCAGGAGTCAGACCATGGTAGGTCCTCCCTTGTGGTGGAAATGGCATTGGTCAGGATCAACATAGTATGGGGGGGCATAATGGGCCTAAGAGGAGGATTGACCATGGCAAACCGAAGCGTGGGTTTGATATTTGCCTGGTTGAAATCTGCACCCTGGTCCCCCCGTGAGAATTTGCTTGCTTGACTTGCACCACGGCAAGGTTCAACACCGGCTGACATCCGTCGTACAGGTTTGGAACGATCCAAACCCAGAGGATCCATTCCAGCAGCCTGAGGCTTGTGAAACGATGAACTGATCCTGGGACCCAATGCCATGCCAACCTTTGCCCTGCCTGTGGCTGTGAAAAACGGATTGGCCTGATTTTATCCCATCACCATTGTACAGTCTGGTTCTTTTGCTGCGCTCATGAGTCACATGGGCAAAAATATCCTAATTAGCAGAATAGCATCCCTTCTTTGGTGTTCTAAAATAAATTAAGCATGTTGGGATTATGGCCAGTGGGGATTTTGAAGAAATAGTGAGCATTAAAAAATGAAAATATCAGATTAAAAGCTCCCTTCTAGACTAAAGTTAGGCTTAACTCATCAGTTAAACAGATTTAAACCCCCACCCCAGTCTATTAGGATTGTTTGCTAGGAAATTTCCAAAATGATCTTACATCCTGTTTTAATGAGCAGTGTTTGATCAACAGCATTAGCAAATCCTTCTACTTGATCAGTTGTTGAATATCAGCCTATATAACAGGTATTTTAGTCAAGGGGTAGAGAGAAAGAGGGGGAGGGGAGTATTTTGATTTTATAAACATTTATGTCATATCATAGGGCTGATATACATACGGAATCTCCCGGACATTGCTGGAAATTTCCAAAAGGTGGTGCTTTGTTCTGGATCTTCAGCAAGTCAATTTTAGGCATATTTTTGGGCATTTTTGTAAAGAAAAGCTCAACAACGTTCGGGTTGTCCTGGTTTTTACTTTTTGAAATATGGCAACCCTAGGTATCATTACAATAAATCAATAACTGGGAGATGATCCACTATCATCAACTTTTCTTCTACTTTTCAAGGAATACAAAGAGGCATTGTTTTGTTTAATTCCCTACTGGGGAGGCTATTTTAAAAAGTTGAAAATAATATTAACCAATTTGTACTTTAATATCAATTTCTCTCTTTGATAGCTCCGGTCCAATATATGGAACCCAATTAGATAAAGGATATTTAATGTAGAAATTAATTCAATTGCTGATTTCTAGGTTCACTTCACAGGAGACCCATACTTTTACCTGTATAGTTTTACATATAAAATCATTCATCTATTTGCTTTTTCTAACATTGTAAGCTACCCCACTCTAGGAAAGTTGGTAATAGGTGAACAGAGGTTAACTGTATTGTATTTTTTACGAATGAATGTGATGTGACACGTAAAAGAACTTCAATGTCATAGAACTATTATTCTCAAAAACAGTGTTTTGAAGTCACTTTTCATAATATTGGCTTAATGCTTTCTAAAACATTGAGATGTGATGGACATGCTTAAATTTATTGTATTTTGCTATTCTCTATGTCTGGCTGTGAAAGATGCAAACATGCCTACCCACAAATGAAATAATCTGTGGAATAATGAGCCCAAAGGACAAGAAATAACAGGTAATAAAGAAAAAGGAGATCAAGAGACAATGCATTTCCCTTTTTCAATTTCAGATCTGCCCTCATGCAGGACATAGGGGAAAATGAGACAGAAGTAACTGAATTTGTTCTCATGGGATGGTCAGGTCGACCCAAGGCAAGAATGGGATTGATGGTCCTCTTCATTGTATCCTATGCAGTCATCCTTGTTGGAAATGGACTCATTATTGTGGTGGTAATAAATGACTCCCGGTTGCACAGTCCTATGTACTTTTTCCTCTGTAATTTGTCCATCATTGACCTTTGTTTCTCATCAACTGGCATCCCACAATCTATAGTCAATTGTTTAGTGGATAGACCTGTTATGCCTCTTCCGCTGTGCTATTCTCAAATTCTTCTGGGTCTCCTTTTTGGAACGTGTGAATGTTTGCTGCTGGCTGTCATGGCTTATGATCGCTATGTGGCCATTTCCAACCCACTGCGATATACACTCATCATGAACAGGAACATTTGCATCACCTTTGCTGCTATGACATGGACTACTGCCTTCATGGTTACAATAGTTCCCTGTCTTGCGAAGCCAGCACGATTCTGTGGGAACAATGAGGTGGACCATTTAGTATGTGAATTCAAAGCTGTCTTTAAGTTACTCTGCACTGATACGTCTGCAAGCACGCTGGGCATGTATTTTACAAGCATTTTCACACTGATTTTACCCCTAGCTTTCATTTCTTTTTCTTATATGCGCATTCTTATTGCCATCATGAGAATGCACTCAGATTCTGAAGGGGGTAGGATGAAGGCTTTTTCCACATGTGGGTCTCATCTGGTTGTGGTGGTCATGTACTATGGCTCAGGTATGTCTGCATACCTTATCCCTCAAACTAAAGAAACTCATTTAGGTGACAAGATTGTTTATATATTTTACACAGTAGTTACACCTATGTTTAACCCTATGATTTATGCACTCAGGAATCAGGAAGTGATGGGAGCACTAAAGAGACTAATGAGCGGGAAGAAATAATGCAAAATTATGTTATTAGATGTTTCAAATCTAACATTCTGTTGATTTTTCAACTGCAGTCTCAGCTTATGTAAGGGAGTGTTCTATGAAAATCTTATGTAGATAGAAATGTGCACAAGTGCAAATTGCCCATATGGCATCACAATTTTCTCATAAGTGTTGGAAGGGATGTTGAAAAAGAGGCACCTTTTTTCACTTATGGTGGTACAGCTCACAAGTATTCAAATTCAGGACAATGGTTAGTTAAGAAATGACCAAAATACCCGAATATCCCATTGCAACTTCACTGTAGCTTTGTTTTCCAAATCAATGGAACAATCAACTGAAAGATTTCTGCCAGGGATTTTTTTCAGTCTGAATTCATTGGAACACAGCTGGCAGCTGCCAGAATCTCAATTGCCCCCAAATGGACAGGACTTGCAACTTTCATTTCGGTATTAAAATTAAAATGTATTAAATTTAGCATCAGCTGGGGGGGGGCACTAATAAATTATGTGTTGCCAAGTGCTTGGAGTATCATGAAAAAGTATATTGTTTGGTGGGATTTTATCATATAAGCAACAAATGCAAACATATAGGACTCCCTCTCCATGGTACAATGTGAAATTGGGCTTCCTTAATGGTCTTTATTACTTTAAATCTCTTCCATATATACTGCGCTGCTTTTTTGTATTTTTATATCAATTATGTTCAAGCATTAGGAAGGGGCACTCATTGTAGTAGAATTTTAAAAGAATGGGAACTCCAACATGCAACCAACATCTTCCAATAACTAGAATGGAGGTATTTATTTTCAGATTAGGATAATTCAGATTAGGATAATTGTGCCTTTTCCAAAACTAAATATAAGTTTTGGATATTTGAAAACTAATCTGTGAAACTATTGTATTCAATAGAGTTGATGATCAGAAAATAAAATATATTGGTTATTTGGGAATTGTACTGCCTGAACATTCTGAACATGCCACTAGAGAAGGACTCGTGTGTCCAACAACTGATGCCAAGTGAGAACTGTGCCCTTACAAAGCACCGTGTTCCTAGCCTATTCTCTGAGGAAGCTGGGAAATAAAATGACCATGGGTTTTGCATGTAGGGGATACATGAAGCCACCAAGAGTTGAAAAGCAAACCCCTAGCCATGAGGCGATGAAGGAGTGGGAAAAGGTCATTTAAAGTGTTCCCAAGAACCAGTACATATGGTCACCCCAGGGATACACAATGTGGTGAATTACAAACAACTCCCATCCAGCATGGCCAATTCAATGTCTACCTTCCCAAACGCTTCCATTGTTCATCCTATTGTCCACAATAGACCCTGTTGGTTTCTGTGCCCTCACTGATTTATAGCATCTTTTCCCACTTATATATTCTTTGAATATATAAACCCCATTGTTTGAGCTGAATCACTATTTTGTGCCTGTCTGAGGTGGCAAGATCAGCTGGACTATTTAAGGTTTGTAGAAATGACAGGGAGAAGCTGCATGGCACATTATGTAGTATGTTATGAGATGTGTGGTGCCATCTGATGAAAGGGGAGTTGGAGGGAATATTTGGCTGTGCTGCAGTTTTGCAATTGTATTGCATTGCTTAATTGTAGAATCACACAAATAGAAAGAGAACATTGGTTTGCAACTATGGCATTGCACTTACAGAAAAAAATCATTTATATCAATTTGAAAGAAGAAGCAAATTCACGCTTCTCTGTATCATAACATATATAACACACCAGGTGAATGCAATTCTGCTATTTATACACTGCTTAACCAACGATGTTTCTAAGTGGTATACATAAAGATTACAAAAAAGGGCACAACATCCATTAAGATTAATCATAAAACAAAAGTACCATAATAAGTGGTATAGAGATAGGGTGAAATTCTATACTTTTCTCACTGTAATGGGAACCGAGTTCATATTTTCTGAAACAATATGCAAACTGGAACACTGCTATCCTTCTGAAGTGGGTAGGATGAAGGCTTTTTCTACCTGTGGTTCTCATTTGCCGTTGGTGGTCATGCACTATGGCTCAAGTAAGTCTGCATGCCTTATCCCTCAAACTGAAGAAGCTATTTAGGTGCTAAATTGTTTATATATGTTACACGGTAGTCACACTCATGTTTTATAGCGATCCTTCCAAATTTGCACTTCTCCAAATTTTGAACTGCAGTTCTGCAGCAAAAAAAAAAAAAAAAGTCCACAAGAAAGCATATATTTTGGGGAAGTGTGTATACACACAAAAATAACACACAAAAATATATTGGGGAAAATCACTTGCAAAAATGTGTATATTAGGATAAATAAACACAAAAAATGCAGACAATCTTTCATTAGGTCATTTTTAAATATAAAAGAGCTTCCAATATGTGCATTGGATTCATGTATACTCGGTACTTTTTCTGGCAGGATGCAGGGGTACGCATACCCCTAAACATTTTGTGGATTTTTTCCATTTACTGTATTTATTTTTCCCAGTTTGAACTACAAAATTGTGGTTCTCTTGAGTCAAAATGAGAGCACCCATATATATATATATATATATATATATATATATATATATATATATATATATATATATATATATTATAGGCAAATTAACAGAACAACATTCAGTCCCTGATTCTAAAACAAATGAGGCATTTGGGATTATGGCCGTTGGGAATTATGAAGAAATTGTAAGTGTTAAACAAAAAATCAGATTAATAATTCTCTTCTAGACTTGAGATCTACACCCAACATTATCTGAATTATTTCCTAGGAACTTTCCAAAATGATTTCCCACACCCTTTTAATAAATCGGCACAGTTAATAAATCCTTCCACTTGCTTAGATGCTGCATTTCAGTACAGAAATTTGAATCAAAGGGGAGAGAGAAGAAGACGGAGAGGAACTATTTAGAATTTATTACTATTCATGTTGCTAGATTATATTCTGTCCTCATCACCCTACTCACATACTTGTGATATCAGTGCAATCTGGAAGATAAATCACTAACTGGGGGACGATTCACTTTGAAAAACTTATACTTCTTCTTTTCAAGGAATACAAAGAGGCAAGTCCTTTGTTTAATTTTCTTATTGCTATATTGAGATATTATTCACATTTTTTTAAAAAAGGAAATAATACTAATTAACTGATTTGTACATTTATGTCAATCTTTATGTTTAAATGCTATATAATATTGATGCCTACATTTAATAATTGAAATCCAAAATATATGTGTACAGTCAAGAGAGCCATATTCCCAATGTGTAGAAATCAATTCCGTTGCTAAATTCTTGAATGATTTTAAAAGGACTTCAACGTATCATTCAAAGGATTGTGCCTGTTGTGTCTAATTGAATCTCTCAGCCTCTATATCATCACAGTCAAAATGGAGTCGCAAACATCATTTAAAAGCTTTTTTAATTTTAAATTTTTTATCCATCACATTCTTCCAATGAGCTTAGGGTGGAATATATGGTAGCCACCTACACACTATCCTTCCAACAACCTTGTAAATAATGTTAAGTCAAGAAATTGGCCTACAGAGAGCTGAATTAAATATAATACATTTTATGGGCTTAACAATTTTTTCAGTGGTTTGCAAGTAGAAGATACATATGGAGGGGAGGGAACCTAGATCAGTGGGAGATGGTGGGTGTTTAAATACTTTGCCTTTTGTTGTGGTTTCAGTCCAGACTAGTCCCCTGCATCTGTTATTTATACTGGAAGTAAAGCTTCCACTGGTGAGAATGGTACTCAACACCCAGTGTATAGAGCAGGTGTGGTATGCATGTGGCAGGTAGAATCCAGATTGAGATTGCAGCAGGAGACTAACAAAAGATTTTCCTATTGCCTCCAAAGTATAGCCTTCACATGAATTAACACATTTTAAAAAATCAAACAATTATCACTTGTGTGAATGATGCCACGTTTAGTTTATCCTTAAGCACTGTGACTGAAAGGATTGGAATTTTTCGTTCCCTCGTTGAAGTCCATCTTTTATACTAGCAATAGCTAATATGGTGTCTTCCATATATCTATTCATTTTACTTATTTCATAAAATTTATATACTGCTTGATCATAGAAGACATCAAAGTGGTTACTGAAAGATTGGTGCTGTTGGACTACACCCCCCATCATCCATAGTCAGCATGTCAAATGCTCAAAGATAATGGGAGCTGTAGTCAAATATCATCTGGAGGTCACTACATTGATATTCCCTGAATTATTCAAAAATGGATCTATTTTTTAAAAGTTTTATTTGGAATGATTTCCAATATAATCAACATGTATTCATTTGATAAAATGTTGCCCATGGATATACCTAAAGTGAAAAGAAAGGAATGAAATGAATTGTTTCCACTTTGATTAAAAACTGACAGAAGCATTGTATTTTTGTCCATTTTCTAAAATTATTAATCTATTTGCTTCCTCTAACATTATTGAAGGCTACCCTGCTCTGGGATGGTACGTAATAGATTAAGGAACAATTACTGGGTTACATTTTTAAAAACATTTTTTTTAAAAAAAAATTTGTATCTCCTTCATGCTCTCTAACCATAAAACCAAACATTGACAATCACTTCTTAATGTATACCTTTACATATAGGCACAATACTATGTGTGATAATGAAAACTCACAGGACAATAAATAAACGGTAAGAAAGAGAAAGGAGATCAAGAGATAATGCATTTCCCTTTCTTCTGTTTCAGGTCTACACCCATGCAAGACGTAGGGGAAAATGAGACGGAAGTAACAGAATTTATCCTTGTGGGGTGGTCAGATCGACCCAAGGCAAGAATGGGATTAATGGTCCTCTTCATTGTATCCTATGCAGTCATCCTTGTTGGAAATGGACTCATTATTGTGGTGGTCATAAATGACTCCCGGTTGCACAGTCCTATGTACTTTTTCCTCTGTAATTTGTCCATCATTGACCTTTGTTTCTCATCGACTGGCATCCCACAATCCATAGTCAACTGTTTAGTGGATAGACCTGTTATGTCCCTTCCACTGTGCTATTCTCAAATTCTTTTGGGTCTCCTTTTTGGAACGTGTGAATGTTTGCTGCTGGCTGTCATGGCTTATGATCGCTATGTGGCCATTTCCAACCCACTGCGATATACACTCATCATGAACAGGAACATTTGCATCACCTTTGCTGCTATGACATGGACTACTGCCTTCATGGTTACAATAGTTCCCTGTCTTGCGAAGCCAGCACGATTCTGTGGGAACAATGAGGTGGATCATTTAGTATGTGAATTCAAAGCTGTCTTTAAGTTACTCTGCACTGATACCTCTGCTGATACATTGGGCATGTTTTTTACAAGCACATTCACGCTTGTTTTCCCTCTGATTTTCATCGTTTTTTCTTATATGCGCATTCTTGTCGCCATCATGAGAATGCACTCAGATTCTGAAGGGGGTAGGATGAAGGCTTTTTCTACATGTGGGTCTCATTTGGCTGTGGTGGTCATGTACTATGGCTCGTGTATGGCCTCCTACCTCACCCCTCAGAGTAAAGAAACCCATTTAGGTGACAAGATAATTTTTGTATTTTACGCAATAGCCACCCCCATGTTTAATCCTCTGATTTATACACTCCGGAATCAGGAAGTAATGGGGTCATTGAAGAGACTGGTGAGTGGAAAAAAGTAATACAGCAGTATGTTATTAGATGCTTTTAGTCCACTGATATATATTGGTGTTTTCCTATATATAAACTGTTATATTCATACCCCAATCCAATCTTTTTTAAAAAATAAAAAATAAACTTGATTTGGTAGTTTATTTAAAATAAATAGGAATATGTCTGAATTTAACTCTGATTCTCAACAAATTGTGTATATATATATGTGTGCTCATGCACATAAGGTGTTTATTTAAAAATAAAAATTAAAATGTAAGATTTCAGACTACTTCTGTCCATATGCATTGATCATCACAAAATAAAATAAATTGGTTGTTCAGGAGCTATACTGCCTGCACAGTCTGGCTCTGGAATTAGACAGACACTCAAGTGCCCAGTTCCTGATGCCAGGCTATTCCTAGTCTAGCCTCTGTGGCAGATAAGACAGAAACTATTGGTATACCCCATTAAAAGCTCCTTATGTCCCCTGAAGATCTCAAAACCCAAGCAGGTTTGTATGTGAGAAGAAGGTCTTTCAGATAGCTTGGACCTAAACCACATAGGGATTTATACATCATAAAACTAGCGCTTTGAATTGTGCAGGAAACAGGCTGGAAGCCAGCATCTATTGTTTTACCAAGAGAGTTGTATGCTACCTATTACCAGCCCCAGTCAACCATCTGGCTGCAGGTCTTTGACCCAGATGAAGTTTCTAAGTCATTTTCAAAGACAGCCCCACATCATGCATTACATCCGAACAGGATGTAACTAAGAAATATATCGCAGCGGCCAAATCAGATATATAAAGGAATGGGTGAAGCTGGCAACAGGTTCATTACTTCCAAAAGCTGTCCGAAAGCACTCCTGGCTGCTGAAGAGACCTGGGCATTTAGGCTGTGAACTTCTATCTTCAGAGGGAACGTTACTCCATCTAGGACTGGTAGAATTAGGTGAAAGCGTAACTAAAAACGCCTATGTTCATGAAAACAACACACACAAAATGCATTGCAACTCAGAAAATTGCTTGCAATATTAATCAAAACTGCACACAAAATGTGTATCTTTGGAGAAATGTGAAGTAATGTGATGAATTTTAATGAGGAAAGTTTTTTCCCCATGCAAAGTACAGTACTGCAGAAATGTGGAGACCATAATTCTGCATACTTTCCAAGTGTCCCTATTTTCCAGGGACATATTGTTACATGGACAAAGTTTATATAATTCTTACTGCAGTTCCTCTTGAAGCAAACTGTTGCAGACTACAGACTCTGGGCCTTTTAGGTAATTCCTGACTCCCTCTCTCTCCTCTACCCCAGCTTACTCTCTCAGTTGTGAAATCTTGATCACAACTCTGTGACATTTAAATGGGCCAATCTATTGTATTACTATAGCCATCTAACTGAGAGCATCAATGGGGTCTGATGTACTTGTCAAGAGACTTATTTCAGATTTTGGATACCAAAGGAAGCGTATGTTCTGCGCCCACCTGGTGCACATCTGAGAGTGAGGGAGATATGGGGAAGAGCCTCAGAAAGGATATTTCAGAAAGGGAGGGGGAGGCTCCTTCAAAAGGTGCTTTTGCCAAGAACTTCAAGACAGTCTCTATGTCTTAAAACTACAGATAAATCTGAAGCAGCCTCTCCCCTCTTTAAACAAGGGGGCAGATGGCAACAGAGTTGTGACTTTTTTGGTCATGGACCTTTTGTGATAGCTCCACATCTCTCATGTGGAGATAAATGGTCTGGGGGATAAATGATAATGCCAAATTGCCAATGGTAAGCAAGCTTAGGACTGATCACTGCCCAAATGGAAGTCAGCCTTGAAAACCCATAAAGATCCATGGTTGAAGAAAGCTGGGACACAAAAATGCTAAACCAATGTACTAAATAATGTTGATGTATAAATATACTAAATAATAATACTGGCAAGGATGCTACATAAATTCCGCTGGAGGAATGATCTGAAATCAACATGGCATTTCACATTGACTGATATTTAACAATTATTTTACCTTCAAGTTGGTTTTTGCAAAGTTATTTACTGCGGTCATAAGTTTTAGTTATGGAGTAACTTCAGAAAGTAATGAGACATTTGGGAATGCACCCAATGGGAAGACAAAAAGCAGAGTACTAAAATAAAATCTAGCCCATTGTTTCCTAAATAAAAACTCCCATTGAAAATTAGTTACATCTCTATTAATTTACTCAGGCGCCATCTGTGTGGTTTGCTTGGCACTTAAAAAATAATAATAATCCTGATTCTCCAGTGCTAATTCTTCTAAGAGTGCTCGAACTATTAGTGCATTAAAAGGTAATGTAAATTGTATTTGTATTAATGAATAGGACTATTTCAAACCAGGATTTCTACCAAGTTATTTCTTTTCTAGTTTTGCTTACAGTTAAATTTTACCTATGTTTTCTTTTTTAAAACAACACCACCACAGTTTTAACCAATTTGATGCAACTAGCTAATACATAAAGTATGGATAGTACTATTAAAATAGATAATATAAAGAAGTAGAATTTCTTCAATGGCTTTTGATTTCAAGGCGTTTTAAGAAGGTAATGAATTTTCTTACACATTTTATTATTTATAATAATTATACATCATAATACATGTTTTATGCATTTATATCAATTTTGTTCCATATATAATGTGCAAAATACTATTCTCTCCCTCACTCTCCTAGAAACAACAGTAACTAGTCATTAGTATTATAATAAAATTATGGATGTTTCCATTGGCTGTGTAATTTTCTTACTAGGGGGCTGCAACCACTGGTAGTCACAGTCTAAGTACTAAAAGACCAGTTAAAATTAATAGAAATGGCTATGCAAGGTTTGCTCATTTCTGTTTTTCTGACTGTATGGGGAAGGGAGAAATGAAAATGTTGTGGATAAAATGTTCACCATGTTATTTTCTTGTTCTGTTTCGCAAGACATATATTTGCATCATAAATTTTCCTTAAAAGTTTACATTGTGGAAAGGAAACATGTGTCCTTTTACCCTCTAAATGGCCACCCATGAAATCATCATCATCATCATCATCATCATCATCATCTAATAATAATCAGACCCTCCAAATCTCTATATTTTCCAAGGACAGTCCTGGATTTACAGAAGGCATCCTAGTTTTTAATTTGGTCCCAGAATGTCCCACTTTTCCTTAGGGCATCCCTATTTCATTGGAGAAATGTTGGAGGGTATGGAGTTATGGGACCCCTGAGCCAATGCGATAAGTAACTGTACAGACTTTAGGAGAAATCTGAAGGCAGCCTTGTGTAGGGAAGTTTTTTTAACGCTTAAAGTTTTATTAAGTTTACATATATACTGGAAGTTGCCCAGAGTGGCTTGGTCAACACAGTCAGGTGTGCAGAGTAGAATTCTTCTTCTTCTTCTTCTTCTTCTTCTTCTTCTTCTTCTTCTTCTTCTTCTTCTTCTTCTTCTTCGACTAGGACAGCCCTATTTTAATCAGAGAAATGGAGGGTATGATAATTTAAGAAAGTTCAGTGGTTGGAGTCTCTTACTTGAGTATAAGAGACGTTTACTGAGGCAAAGTAGAGGTATAGGCTCAGCAATAGGCAGTGAGTCACAGAAGCCTTTGCACTCTAGCCAGGTGACAGGAAAGGTGAGAGTAGGTAACCTAGAAAGAATAGTTCAGCCCTGCAGAGTCCAAGATCGGGGCAAAGAGTTCAGAACTGAAAAGAAGCAACCGAGTTGTCACAACAGGTCGGGCTAGATGAGCTTGGTGGCAAACTCTTTTGAGTGAGCAGACCCTTGCTGTGTCAGGGGAGGGGTACGTCCATAGACTAGTTCCTGCACACACACTCACACTCCTCTCTATCATCTGTCTAGGCAAGCAAGAGACATGATCAGACTTCGAATGCATATTTCAGCCATGCAAATGTACTTAAGGGTTCAAAACAGAGTTGCTGAGTGTTGCAACCTTGAAAGAAAAGAAAGGCCGGGGGGGGCAGAGACCCAGAGGGTTGCATTCAACTTCTGGATCTGAGGGTCCCCAACCCTGCCATAGAAGGGGGTGTGCAAAGAAGGAAACATATTTCTTTCCATACTCTTCTATGTTTCTTCATGCCAAGAGTCTAGTAATCAACTCCTTAATTTGTGAATGACATTGTTTAGTTTCCAAACTGATAGTCACTCATCTACCTGAATTCACTATTACACAGAATTCTGGCCCTTGAAAGTTATGGACCAAAGTCATATTTATAGTATTATGTAGAAGGATTACTCTGTTTCTAAAGATGCAAAATAGGAGAAATTAATGGAAAATTCCATTGGAAAAGGCACTACCTTCCTTTCCCTCAATAAAATAAAAAGTAATATATAAATACATCAGTGCTTTTATATTTTTGCTCTTTTTATATGTTTTTATCATTCTGTTTTACTGTTTTTATGTTATCCTTTTTAACACTTAGGGATTAAGTTGCTTAGAAATGATGGTAAATAAATGAATAAAATAATTAACTCAACCATAACAATTCTAGACACAAAATAACATTGTAAATATTCCCTGGGATCTCCACATCTCAGGCATTTTGTGTCAGCCCACATTAATACACTCATCTGAGATTTAGATGTTTTTTATGCTCACAAATTTTCCTATATGGTCACATTTAATCTCACAGTCTGATGCTTTATTGCTTCATCTTCTGTTACATAAACTAGGCATCTGAAAAAATGGACATGCCCAGTAAATAACAAATAAATTTGTTCAACTGTATTCTAATCTATTTCAAAACTATTTAAACATCATTATTTATCTCTCCCCGTCCCCGTCTTATCAGCCTTTATGCAGGAAGTAGGAGAAAATGAGACCGCAGTGACTGAATTTGTTCTCATTGGATGGTCGGGCCGCCCTAAGGCAAGGATGGGTTTAATGGCATTCATGATAATTGCATATTTGATTACAGTTGTTGGAAATGGACTCATTGTGGTGGTGGTCATAGCTGATCCCCGGCTCCACAACCCCATGTATTTTTTCCTGTGCAATTTGTCCATCCTTGATCTGTGCATGTCATCATCTGGAGTCCCCCAGTCTATAGCCAACTGCATGGTGGACAGACCTGTCGTATCTTTTCCTTTATGTCTCACCCAACTCTACACTGGCCTTTTCTTTGGCTCAACCGAATGCTTCCTTCTTGCTGTCATGGCTTATGATCGATTCATTGCCATCTCCAACCCACTGCGCTACATGCTCATAATGAACAATACAGTTTGCACCGTCTTGGCTTCTGTGACTTGGTTTAGTGCCTTTATGCTAACAGTAGTCCCCTGCCTTGCAAAGCCAGCTAGATTCTGTGGAAACAATGAGGTGGACCATTTATCATGTGAATTTAAAGCTGTTTTCAAACTCATTTGTACAGATACCTCTATGAGCCAAATAAGCATATTCTTCACTAGCACTGTGACACTGGTTCTGCCCCTTGGCTTCATCCTTTTTTCTTACATGCGTATCCTTGCAGCTATCCTGAGGATGAAATCAGGAGGCAGGATAAAGGCATTTTCCACCTGTGGGTCCCACCTGGCTGTGGTTTGCATGTTCTATGGCACATGCATATTTACATACCTCCTCCCTCAAAATAAGAACACGCGTTTAGTTGACAAAATAATTTCTGCATTTTATGGAGTGCTGACGCCCATGTTTAATCCTTTAATTTATACACTCAGAAACCAGGAAGTGTTGGGAGCATTGAAGAAGCTTCTGTTTACAAAAAGCTTATAGGTAACTAATTACACTTTTAAAATAACTTATTTTGTATGTCTTATCTGTAACTGAAATCTGTTATCTGAAAACTGTTGTGTCTGTTGTACATACCCATCCCAATTTCCAGTCTAGAAATTTAAAATGGTTCTTTTAAATAGTATCTCTATGTAGAACACTAACTGTGGTAGGAAATGAAATATTCATCTTAATTTCTACTCACATTGTCATTTGGGGCTGAGGCAACTCTTAAACATGCAAATCTTCCACAACATTTGCAGCTGGAAGTGGTGAAGTGCCAGTTAAACCTGTTAAATGTGTGAACTGGTTATTGTTGTTGTTGTTTAGTCGTTTAGTCGTGTCCGACTCTTCGTGACCCCATGGACCAGAGCACGCCAGGCACTCCTGTCTTCCACTGCCTCCCGCAGTTTGGTCAGACTCATGTTTGTAGCTTCGAGAACACTGTCCAACCATCTCGTCCTCTGCCATCCCCTTCTCCTTGTGCCCTCCATCTTTCCCAGCATCAGGGTCTTTTCCAGGGAGTCTTCTCTTCTCATGAGGTGGCCAAAGTATTGGAGCCTCAGCTTCACGATCTATCCTTCCAGTGAGCACTCAGGGCTGATTTCCTTAAGAATGGATACGTTTGATCTTCTTGCAGTCCATGGGACTCTCAAGAGTCTCCTCCAGCACCATAATTCAAAAGCATCAATTCTTCGGCGATCAGCCTTCTTTATGGTCCAGCTCTCACTTCCATACATCACTACTGGGAAAACCATGGCTTTAACTATGCGGACCTTTGTTGGTAAGGTGATGTCTTTGCTTTTTAAGATGCTGAAACTGGTTATTAGAACTGAACTGGTTATTAGAACCCCTGAATATTCAGTCACTTCAATAGTTTGATTTGATTGGTTTATAACATATATTTGTAATATGTGATTCGGTGTGTTTTAATTTGCTCCGCTCCGCTTAGAGATGTTGAATATATTAATTGGTATAGAAATAATAATTATATAATAATTATATTATATGCAGCCATCTGACTGAAACTGTGTGCAACAATATTTTCATTTTACCAAGCTGGTGCACCATTCCTAACAATAGATGTCATTCCCCAGAATTCTATTATAACAATATTATAAAATATATGGTTTCAGAGCATTACAGAAGTAGTACAGGAAGTTCATAGCCTTTCCTTGCTTCAAAAATGGGTTGTCAGAAATGCACCTCTTGAAACCGAAGTTGCATTGTAACAACAGAGAGGGGCTTTTAACTTAGGACTTCTCCTCCTGGTTTACTAGTGGGTTTATTCTAATGGAAAGGATCATGACAATATTTCTATCAATAACCTAAGAATTTTCCTCCCCCAGTGTCTGCAAATAGTCTTCTATCTGTATAAGCCTCTTTCAAATTACACACACACACCCCAATAGCCTAAAATGCCCTACCTTTTACTTTCTAGCTATTCTGGCTTCACCTTTCTGGCTATTCATTACTCTAAAGATGAATTGACTAAGAACATATAAAATTAGTGCTGTGCCAAAATTTTCTCCAGTATCTTAAAAACCATTTTAAAACCATTCATCATCAACAGATGGGGGGGTATTCAAAAACTATCAAAGGCGAAAGCAAATTCCAGTGAAATTATCATGGGCAGTGCAGGGGACGGGGGTTGGTTGTGTTCAATTATTTTCAAAGAGGCTAAAGGGGACTAGTGAGTGTTCTTCCTACAAATCAATTTCACAGTTGTCTGGATTTTGTTTTGTAGAAAAGCATCACTGTTAGGATATGAGACCCATTTTTTATGTTTTCTGTAGTTCTGGAGACAAGTAGAGAGCATTTCAACAAGCTGTCCCAGCCAGAGTATACTTGAGACTTATGTGGAAGGCAATTTAATCAGCATCAACACCTGCAGCCTCCCAGGAGCTCCTGCCTCCTGAAAAACTAGCCAAGCTTTCTTGTATGTGTCTGGTTGCTCTCCATTGTTATTCTTTTTATTTTTTGAAAGTAGATGGTTTCATCTTAAAGAAGTCAATTTGGATATAAATAAATGCAGAGAGAGGAGGAGGAGGACTTCCGTTAAGAACCATATGCACTGAGGTCAGGCTATCAGCAATTCATAGCTACCTTTCCCAGTTTCCAACACTTCAGTGAAAAGACTGGATAATTCCTCCCAATGCAGCTTTTTCACAGCAGGAAACCCAGGTAGCAAGGAAGGCTGTAGAACTCTGAAGAAATGTTTAATGGAAAGAAATATGAAGCACACAGTCCCGTCCCCCCTGCACCAGCCACTTCACAGTGATAAAGGAAGCTCAAAACCACACCAGAATCCACTGGAATCCAGTGTCCCAAGAAAGAGATAGGAAAACGGAAGTCCCTTTTACAGGGGAAGAAAACTTCTGAGAAAAATGGAGAATAGGCTTTGGCACAGCACTACATAGAAATTCTGCAATGGTCTCATGTTGTTAAGAAGAATATATTACTAGTTGGAGAGTTAAGCAAAGAAGACTCTCTCATTGAAATCAGAACAGTTACAGATTTGAATACATTTCCCCATGTGTATACTAAGAAACTTTCTGTCATCCTCATCTTTATGGTGACTCAACTCTTTGAATGATGAGCAGATTTCTAAAATAGATAGGAGTCACAGAGGTAAAAGCCTGTATCTATGTATATGGCAGAGCTCTGGACTGGGCTGAATAAGAGTGTAATGTGGAAAGCCAAAGCATCAGCCTGACAGAACTGAGAAAAAGAAAGAGTGGGAAGAAATCTCTATTTTTTTTAATGCATTAGAATTGAAGAGAAGCTAAATTTACACTCAAACCGTAATGCTTTAATGTAGCTAATCATAAATACATTCTACATCATCATCATCACCACCACCATCATCATCATCATCAGATATGGGACTAAATAGTCCTCCAGAACTGACTGGGATTGCACCTGTTAAAGACCTTCTGTATCACAGTAATAGGGCTCTGCATCAGGCTAAGAAGACTGATAATCTCTGTGATATGTATCAGTTTTATTCTTAGATGAATGGTGGTGGAAATACAATGCAAACAACAATAAACAATAATAAACAATAATAGGAGTAAGTGTCTCCTTGACCCATCCAGTCCCCCTTTCCCAAATGCCCTCTTTAGGGACTTACACTGGTGTGAATTATACCAGGGGAGCCCTGAAGTGAGACATGTACTCTCATGTCTCTCTGGTTCACCTGGGAGGTAAGGAACTTACGCTGAGCTATCTGTGGCTGAGCCCTGACCTACCCAAGAAAGTACAAGATTAGCCAAATTGAAATTCTTTTGCCCTGGTGGATCTTGGGTCTGGTTTGTGCTGTAAGACACACATGGATCTTTCATTTCTACTATAAAATAATGCTACAGCCACTATTAGATTGGATGATCTACATGGAAATACCAAATAAGTTTTAGCAATCTCCCTGGCAAACATTTTATACATAATTTTGCAAATCCAGTAGGCATAGTAAATGTATTTTCTTATTTTCCATTTGACTCTTTCTGCTTAATAACTATGACTGCAAATGGACTTGTTGCCTAATGTACCATTTCCTTTGCTACTGGCCCATACTTGATATCTATTTTTATTGCAGCTTCATTCCCACAAGCTATTGCTAACTGCTTGTTTTCACTTTTCTGCCTTTTCATTGCTCTGCTATCACATGATAGGCAAAAAAAATGTGTTAGCCCTATTATTATTATTATTATTATTATTATTATTATTATTATTATTATTATTATTAGGTTTAGCCCAGGATTATGTGTGGCAATAATTAAGAGCACTACCAGCACTTGTGCTAAGGGTCTTTCCTTCATGCACAAATTATTGTCATTTGCCCACAGGGATTCCAGGCGAAATGCCATATTCTTTTTGCCATGAGGGGAGATCATGGCCTAAAGACAATGTGGCAGAATGATTCAACAATTGAGCTATAAAATTAATTAAAGATTACAGCCCTAAAAATAATCATTAATTTTCTGATAGAAAATTCCTTCCAGTAGCAGCTTAGAGACCAACTAAGTTTGTTATTAGTATGAGCTTTTGTGTGCATGCACACTTCTTCAGATACACTGAAACAGAAGTCACCAGACCCTTATATATAGTGAGAGGGAGGTGAGGGGTACTACTCAGAAGGGTGGTGGGAATGGGTGATTGGCTGATAGGTGTGGTAAACCTGTTGACAACTGTTAACGACTGCAATTGGTCTTACAGGAAAAAGCAAGGGGTGAGATGGCTAAAGATAGCTTTATCATGTATAATGAGGTCTCTCCATGGTTTTAGATTTGGTAATAAATTGCAGGGAGGCGGGAGGCACTGTGGGTTAAACCACAAAGCCTAGGACTTGCCAATCAGAAGGTCGGCGGTTCGAATTCCCATGATGGGGTGAGCTCCTGTTGCTCAGTCCCTGCCCCTGCCAACCTAGCAGTTTGAAAGCACGTCAAAGTGCAAGTAGATAAATAGGTACCGCTCCGGCAGGAAGGTAAACGGCATTTCTGTGCGCTGCTCTGGTTTGCCAGAAGCGGCTTAGTCATGCTGGCCACATGCTGGCTGGAAGCTCTACGCAGGCTCCCTCGGCCAATAAACCGAGATGAGCGCCACAACCCCAGAGTCGGCCACGACTGGACCTAATGGTCAGGGGTCCCTTTACCTTTACTAATATGTTGCAATTCAGCAACTTCTCTTTCCAGTCTAGAATGTCCTGGGAGAGTGAAGTGTTCTCTTACTGGTTTCTCTGTCTTGTGATTCCTGACGTCAGATTTATGTCCATTTATGTCATTAACAGTCGTCAACAGGTTTACCACACCTATCAGCCAATAACCCATTCCCACCACCCTTCTGAGTAATACCCCTCCCCTCTCTCTCACTATACATAAGGGTATAGTGGCTTCTGTTTCAGTGTATCTGAAGAAGTGTGCATGCACATGAAAGCTCAAATTAATAACAAACTTAGTTGGTCTCTAAGGTGCTACTGGAAGGAATTTTTTTATTTTGTTTTGACTACTGCAGACCAACATGGCTACCTACCTGTTTCTGATAGAATATTGTGTGTGTGTGTTTATAGTACAATTTATTACGCATGATGAAAGATGCAAGACGTATTATATACTGATCAAGAGTACCAAAGATTCATGTTATGATCCTATAGCTGGTCAGACTGCTTAGTTCCTGAGGGCACCACATGGTTTTCCATACACCTGTTTCATCCTTGATGGACAGAATGAGACTTGATTGAAATTTGAAAGTGCTTGCCAATGTGTGTGTGTGCAACTCATTCACACACATGGCACACATGCACAAGAAAGATCACTGATCCAGAGCCAGACAGATATGACACTTTTCCCCCAGAGACCTAAAAATATTTAACAATAAGCTTAAATCAAATTGAAGGAGGACGACCCTCTAAGTGTCCCTATTTTCCAGTAGCATCCCTGATTTAGAAAAGCTATCCTGGTTCCTGATTTTATCCCAAAATGTCCTACTTTTCCTTAGGATGTCCCTATTTACATTGGAGAAATGTTGGAGGGTATGGAGTTATCCGACCCCTAAGCCATCTGAAGGCAATGCTGTATAAGGAAGTTTTTTTTAATGTTTAATGTTTTATGATGTTTTTATGAATGTTGGAAGCTGCCAAGAGTAGCTGGGGCAGCCCAGTAAGATGTGTGGGGTATAAATATTAAAATTATCATTATGGAATGGGAGGTCCCTATTTTCATCAGATAAATGTTGGAGGGTATGCAAGAATGAGTTGGTGGCAGTATAAAGCACAGTGTTACCTAATTATCTAACTAACACTCAAAGTAGAAAAATAAAACAGGCAGTGTAAACAAGAGTTACGGTCCAAGGGACTGACTTTTAGTAAACGGTTTTAGGAAAGAATAGAACTGGGTTTATTTATATATAAAAACACTTGACTTCTACAAGAAGTTAAAATGCAAACACAGAGCAAAATTCACAGCAGCATTTCCAAACATCTGGGTGGGCTTGTCTAATCAAGAATGTTTTTAGTAGGCTCCTAAAAGGATGCACTAAAGGGCCCTGCTTGATATTAATAGGCAGGGAGTTAAGATGAAGCAAAACACAACCCTCAACTCCACAACTCTTGCAGCTCCTTCACACAGGAAGGAGAGATCTACAAGAAACCAAGTGTCAATCTTATAGGCCCTTTAAATGAAATAAGTTGCTGAACGATAACCTGTTTTTCTTCTTTTAGAAAGGTATACTATTGACCTAGTGTTGCTTTATGCAGGGAGTGACTATTAGAACATATGCAGAAACAATAACAGGGAATGCAGGGCAAATACTATAGAGCAAATACTATAGTAGAAGTGGTGGTGTACACTGCAAATATATTAACAATGCCGAGCTGCAATCACAACTGATAGTATACTTACAAAACAGACGAGAATAAATTACATCACTGCTAACATTACAACAAACATAATTGCAGGGAAATACATTTTTGAAGAATTCTGGATGGTGAACATTCATTTAAAGGGCCTGCAATATTAATCTGAAGTTTACTGAACCTTAAATGAAATCTTGTGAAAATAAAACATACAAAATTAGGTGATTTACAGGGGAAACATCCAAATAAAAAAGCTATGTATCTATTTAATATGTCATGTCTGGTTTTTTCTTACCTATCAGCTTTTTCAATGCTCCCAAGACTTCTTGGTTTCTGAGTGTATAAATTAAAGGATTAAACATGGGAGTCAGCACTGCATTGAATGGCGATATTATTTTATCTATCTCATGTGTCCCTGCATTTTGTGGAAGGAGGTAAGTGAATATAGCTGTGCCATAGTACATGATCACTACAGTCAGATGGGAACCACAGGTGGAGAAAGCCTTTGTCCTACCTCCTTCTGAGTGGATCCTAAGGATGGTCACAAGAATGCGCATGTAGGAAAAAAGGATGAAGCCCAGAGGGAGAACTAGTGTCAAAGTGCTAGTGAAGTACATGCTTATCTGGCTTGAAGAGGACTCTGCACAAATGAGCTTAATAATAGATTTAACTTCACACCCTATATGGTCAACCTCATTGTTTCCACAGAATCGAATGGGATTAGTAATAGATGGAATCACAGTAATCATAAAGGAAGCAGTCCATGTTGCAGTGGCGAGGAGGATGCACACTGTTCTGTTCATAATCATGGTGTAGCGCAGTGGATTGGAAATGGCAACATAACGATCATAAGCCATGACAGCCAGAAGGAAACATTCTGTTGTACCAAACAGAAGAAGAGAATACATCTGTGCATAGCACAAAGGAAGAAGCATTACAGGTCTGTCCACTAAGCAATTAGCTATTGATTGCGGGATTGCTGTTGTTGTGAGACAGAGGTCAAGGATGGCCAAATTGCAGAGGAAGAAATACATGGGATTATGAAGCTTTGGATCATGTATGACTACCAAGATAATAAGTCCATTTCCAATAACTATTATTGAATAGGAAATGATCAAAAAGGTCATTAAAGCCATTCTTGATTTTGGTCGATCTGACCACCCAGTGAGAATAAATTCAGTCACTTCTGTCTCATTTTCTCCAGCTTGCTGCATGAAGATGGATCTGAAAGTTTACAGTGTGTTATATATTATATATTAGCACATTTAAATACATTTAATTAGAACAAACTATTGTGTACCATGGTTGGTCTATTTTGGAATCATAGTTCATGCACAAGCAGCAGATGCTGCTATAGAAGATTTCCTGCACTGCATCATATGAGATTGCATGATAGGTTGCCTCTCAAATCCCCACTTAAAAACAATAAACTGGGAGAAGATTCTAGGCTAACCTTCTAGCTGACATGCAACGCTGAAAGTTGCAACTGTGTTCAACACTCATTCTTTTCATTGAGCCTATAAAATCTTTCAAGAAAGTTATCCCAGGATTTTGACAACCGATTAGTCTTATAACACAACACATGCACACGAAAGCTCATATCAATAGCAAACTTAGTTGGTCTCTAAGGTGCTACTGGAAGGATTTTTTTATTTTGTTTCGACTACGGCAGACTAACACGGCTACCTACCTGTAACTAGAACAACACATATATGTATATTTTCTATATCATATTGTAGGAAGATGAAATGAAAAGAATCAGAAACAACAATAGATTGAAAAGCATATTATGGTCACGATCTTTTCAATTAACCCAAATAGTAAGTTATATTGCACTTTTTGAAACACAATGTTATGCATATTTACTCATCATTGCTGCTATGTTCTGTGAGGCTTAGTTCCGGGGAGGTATTCATAAGACAGCAGCTTTATTTAGCATGCATATTAAAATACACCCATACATTAACTACTGTTTAATTATGCTGAGTTTAATAATTCAAGGAAGAGTCTGATAATAGAGCCTGACATATAACTGAGAGAAAACCACTCCAATTCCAACAATAGTTAGTCAGCTAAGCCATCACCCAGGATACATCTATTCCATTTCTTTTCCATCTGAGTTTTGCATATCTCTCTACGCTCCTCCAATAGTGAGTCAGCATTCCACTGGCCACTGAGCATGAAGTTTATTCCCCATTGAGCTACTTCAAGGGTTACCCACTTGGGGTTTTTATCCAAAAAAGAAAATCGTGTACATCTGCAAAACTTTATCCTAAAAAGAAAATGGTGCACAAATGCTAAACCTTTGGTTCTCACCCCCCGCCACAAGCCTTCTGATAAATTTCCCTTTCTTCATTCCAAAAGTGGGATAGGTGTATTTTAGGATTAAAGAAAAAAGAAAAAGGAATAAACAATGAAAAATAAATGTGTCTGCATAAGCAATGGCACTACTACCAAACAGACTGAATGAGAATTCTTACAATGAGGACAACGAAAAGTAGGCAAAAATTATACTTGCCTTCTTAAATCTCATTGAACTCAGAAGAAGATAATCCACTGTTTTTGGATTGCCTAGTGTGTTTAAGAAGTCAGCAATTACAAATTCATAAAAAGAAAGAAAAATGCAGACAAACTGCTTGAATAAGACTCCCCATATCATCTGTGCAAATGAATGGAGAAACAGCTATCTGGCTTTCAGTGGGAGATATTATTTAAGAAACTATGGCATAGCATTTTATTTGCATACTTATTTACTTACTGTTTTTTATTCCCTCTGAGCAGATTCTCTATTGCCTCATTACTGTTTGAAATTATTACAGTAGTTTTAATTAGTAGAAGTTTTAATGGGTTGTCTACAACTAGTTTTCATGCTGAGTTTGGCGAACTCCCTGTGCAAAACAGTGCAAACAAGCAAGAGTTTGTAGAAGTCTTCTGAAATTTCCTCTGTGAATTTGTCTAATCCTCTTTTAAAGCCACCCATGTTGGTGGCTATTGGCTGCCTCCTGTGGGAGCGAGTTCCAGAGTTTAACTATGTGCTGTATATAGAAGTACTTTCCTTTTTCTGTTCTGAATTTGCCAACATTCTATTTAAATGGATGTCCAAGAGTTCTAGTGGAGAGAGAGAGAACTCTTCCACATCCATTTTCTCTATCCCATGTATCATTTAGAAACATCTATATTTTCATTTCTGAGGAATTATATATAATGAAATGAAAAGGATATTTAAAATAACTTTTGTAACAAAAACTAGAAGCTTTTCTTTTGGGAATTATAGTGACCTAAACTGTATAGAAATTTATTCATGCTGCAGCAAGAATGTTACTTGCCCCAAAATGGAAAGAAGCAAAAGTCCCAGCAAAGGAAGAATGGATACAAAAACTTATGGAATATGCAGAAATGGTGAAACTTACTGGAAGAATAAGAAATCAAGATAACAAACTTTTTATTAAAAAATGGAAATGGTTTCTTGAATATTTAAAGATAAATTGTAAACAGATAAGAACATTGGCAGGATTATTGTAATAACCTGTGGTTTCACAAGAGTATATATTTAAAGAAGATGAATAAATGAGCACATTAATTTGGATATGCAGAAGATATTTAAAATAAATTTAAGGAACTGCAGAAAGAGGGGGAAGGAAGTCAAGTTTTGAAATGTCAAAATGATTGTAAAATTAGTGAAATGTATAAACTTGAAAAGTATAATCATTTTAAAAAATAAAATAAAATATTATTTAAAGCGTTTATTAATTTTCCAATAAAAACATCCAATTAACATATCAAATCAAATCCAATAAAAATAAAAACTAAAATAAAAAAGGTCCCATTGTCTTCCAAATTGTAATAATTTTGTTTTGACTTTCCACGGTCTGAATTTCGAAGCGCATAGTCCTGCTTCTCATCATCCTCAATGTTGTTCATAATTCCATGTCCGATTTTTCCCTTCCACATTTTGACTCTGGTTCTATGATCCTCATTCATGTCAGAAAACAGATACTTTTTTTCCTATGGAGTGCAGATTTGTCTGTATATTGTACTCCTTCAGCTGTTTTTTCATTGCACCACTTCATTTAATTGCATCCAATTTCAAAGTTCTATCCAGCTCTTTGAGAGTTGTTATTTTGGCAGCTCCCAGATCGTTAATCTTTCCCGTCCAGGTGTTATCAAAGAAACAGAGAAATTTCCTTCTGTAACCTCCTTGTTGAGTTATCTTAAACAGACTGTTTGCAGTGTAGCCATATATGCAGACAGTTAGCAATTGACCTTTGGAATCCTCCCAGTCCCCCCTCCGGGCCCTAGAGGGGGGCTGCCAGACATCCATTTAGCCCCCTCTCTCGCTCGTAATAAAAAACAACATCTTTTTGCAAACAGTTGTATATGTAACATTGTTTCCAGTCTTTATAACCAACCATCCGTTGGCTCCTGTTTCTCTTAATCAGGGAAGTATTTCAGATATCCAATAACGATGTAGTGGGTAGAAGCCATTTTGTCCTCCTTTGTTTTCGTCTTTAACAGACATTTCCGGTCTTAGAAGAGAAGTGGCTGCGAGTAGATCCCAATTATATATGAAAGTCCATCTGAACTCACTTTTTGAAGAGCAATTTAAGTTCTTAATGAGGCTTGGCATGCATTACGGATTGTTGATGTTAAGAATAAAAGAATGTTTTTTTACATACCAAGCCCCTCCACATTCCAAACGTCATGATGCGGATCTCTTTGAAGTTCGATCTTTTGCACCAGAGACTGTACATACTGCAGGTTTTTTCCAGCTTCTTCAATTCAGAGCGTGTCTGTTTGTTTTCCAAATCTTTATATTTTCCCAAACAGATGCGTCCGGCTATGGGGTGGCGTCGCAGGAGTGTCAGCCGTCCCTAGCTCCGTGACCCAGTGCCCCTGCCGTCTGCCACATCGGCAATCTGGGGCAGACTGCGGGTTGTTGAGACAGTCCTCCCCTGCCCTGGGGAGGCTGCCAGGGCTAATTACCCCATATCAGCCCTGAATTATCGGAACGGCTGAGGTCCGATTGTGTGGGATCAGCCATTTTCCACCGCCAGAAACAGGAAGTCATCCCAAATTTCAGCCCAGCTGGTGTTTGTTGCAGGGGAACCTGTGCAGACTGGAACTCTTCAGGGTCAGGCCCCAGACTTGTTTCAGATGATGCCTGAGACAAACGATCCGGTGCAGATTGAGACTCCTCTGGTTCCGAGTCTGAGCCCGAGTCCCAGGCCATCACACAGAATTTCAAAACTTTCTCAAATTCAATTTACTTTCAAGTTAACCACACTACTGATATTCACTATGACTTGAAGTTTTAGGTAAGAATAACTTTGTGAAGTAATGAGACATTTGGGAGCATGCCTAAAGGGAATAAGAAAGCAATAGTTTTTCTTTTTTTCTTTTTAAAAATCACATACGAGACAAAGTTTTTCTCCAACCATTTTTATTGATGTTAGTAAGGGAATTACACTGCAGCGTCTTACTTGCACATTTTTCTACTTATAAATGCATGTGTTGTATCCTTAGCCATTAGTACACAATTCTGTATTTAAATTAACATCTGATTAAAGTGCATTTTTATTAAGTAGTAAACTATTTCAAAACAAGGCTTCCGACATTTGAAGCACATTTATATTGGCTTAGAGGACATTTTTCATGTTTTTTAAAAATCAACTTGCTACAATTCAGCTTAGAGATAAGAGTTATACCAATTAAGATAAGAATTCAAAAGACAATTGGATATTGTCAGCCTAAAGGATGGTGATTTCTGCTATGCAAAGGGCTTAAAAAGGCAAGTAGTGAATTTTCTTACTCATTACTGACCTCATTGTGATTATCTTTATTTTTTTTTAATGAAGATACGTTTGAATTCATAAATTTCCATTAATTCCCCTTGTATGATTTATGCAAACATCTATTTTCCCTCCCAGTTCTACATTTAAAACCCTATATGGTTAGCCTGTTCAGTACAGCGCCAGTTTTCATTTTAAAATCTGATACAGAGGGTTGAGAAACCTTTGAGATATAACAGAAGGTGGAGCAGGGGGCTGCCAGGGGTGTGTCAGTTGCTCCCCAAAACCCAGCCTTCTTCCCTGTTCCACTAGCAAAAGTAATTTTCTTAATTTATCCGACAGTAGTTTATTTGTTTTTAATGGGCATTTCGCAGAAAATGCTTGGTTGATGTTGTTCTCATGCTAGAATAAGTGCAATCTAACTTTGGTCCACAATGATAAATATTATATAGATTTCCTCTTGACACCCTTCTTATTAGTCATGCCTTCCCTGTGGAATGCCCTCCCATCAAATGTCAAGGAAATAAACATCTATTTGACTTTTAGGAGACATATTAAGGCTACCCTGTACTGGGAGGTTTTGAGTGTTTCTTGGGTTTTTTTGTTTTTAATATTTTATTAGAAGCTGCCCAGAGTGGGTGGGGCAATGCATTCAGATGGGGGGCATATAAATGTTGTTTGAGTCAACAAAAGCTATTTATTGAAATGCTTAAATATTTAATCGAAGAACTCACAGAAACTGCTTTCCAGTGCTGAAATCCTATGCATTTTTACCAGTGAGTAAGCAAGCTACAATGAAAACAATAGGATTTACTTCTGATTAGCTATGTGCTAGCTCATAATGTTTGTGGGGAGCAGAGGCATAGCATAAAGAGAGGAATCATTTTCTTCTGTCCCCATCATTTGTTATTCTATTATTCTATTTGCACCTATCTGAATTTTGCAATGAAAAACTCAGTGTACAACCAAAAACTGTCTCAAAAAATGCTTATATTGGGGAAAAGTATGCCTGAAAATGGACTCATTGGGAGAAATAGCATATTTGCACATTTGGCAAATGTGCATTCAATGTGTATTATAGGAGATTGCATACCAAATTGCTGATGAGGACCTTCATTGTGAATTCCTAGAGCTGACTGGGGAGGAAAGATGAGAAACTTTGAACTGCTTCAGTCAGGCTCTTCTAATGTTCATATGACACACACAGTAAATATTGAAAATAAAAAAATTCCTTCCAGTAGCACCTTAAGGACCAACTAAGTTAGTTCTTGGTATGAGCTTTCGTGTGCATGCACACTTCTTCAGATACACACTTCTTCAGATACACATGTGTGTATCTGAAGAAGTGTGCATGCACACGAAAGCTCATACCAAGAACTAACTTAGTTGGTCTTTAAGGTGCTACTGGAAGGAATTTTTTTATTTTGACTATGGCAGACCAACACGGCTACCTATCTACAACTGGTAAATATTGAGCAGTTCATGCTTACTTGATGCAAGAAATATTTCACGTTTGCACTCTGGTGCCATTTTAGAAAGTTTAGCATACCGTATTTTTCGCCCTATAAGACGCACTTTTTCCCCTCCAAAAATGAAGGGGAAATGTGGGTGCGTCTTATGGGGCGAATGCAGACTCCTTGGCTTCAGCGATAGCAACACGAAGCCTCCGAAGCCTGCGCTCCGGAGGCTTCGCGTTGCTTCCGCTGAAGCCAGGAGAGTCTGCTGTTTGAGGCTGGCGGTGGAGGAAAGCAGCGCTTCCCCCATCGCCAGCCCCAGAGGATGGGGGGCAGCAGGAAGGCGCGCAACGCCTTGCTGCTACTCTCCAACCCGGGTTTGAGGCTGGCGGTGGGGAAAGCAGCGCTTCCCCCATCGCCAGCCCCAGAGGATGGGGGGCAGCAGGAAGGCGCGCGACGCCTTGCCGCTACTCTCCAACCCGGGTTTGAGGCTGGCGGTGGGGAAAGCAGCACTTCCCCCATCGCCAGCCCCAGAGGATGGGGGGCAGCAGGAAGGCGCGCGACGCCTTGCCGCTGCTCTCCAACCCGGGTTTGAGGCTGGCGGTGGGGAAAGCAGCGCTTTCCCCATCGCCAGCCCCAGAGGATGGGGGGCAGCAGGAAGGCGCGCGACGCCTTGCCGCTGCTCTCCAACCCGGGTTTGAGGCTGGCGGTGGGGAAAGCAGCGCTTCCCCCATCGCCAGCCCCAGAGAATGGGGGGCAGCAGGAAGGCGCGCGACGCCTTGCCGCTGCTCTCCAACCCGGGTTTGAGGCTGGCGGTGGGGAAAGCAGCGCTTCCCCCATCGCCAGCCCCAGAGGATGGGGGGCAGCAGGAAGGCGCGCGACGCCTTGCCGCTGCTCTCCAACCCGGGTTTGAGGCTGGCGGTGGAGAAAGCAGCGCTTCCCCCATCGCCAGCCCCAGAGGATGGGGGGCAGCAGGAAGGCGCGCGATGCCTTGCCGCTGCTCTCCAACCCTCCTTTGGGCTTTTGCCGGAGATGGGGAAATTCCCCCACCTCCCGCAAAAGCAGGCAAAAGCCGTGCGCTCTTTAAAGGGGCTCCGCGGCTTCTGCTGGCTTTTCTACGAGGGGGGGGAATTCCCCCACCTCCTAGAAAAGCCTGCAGGAGCCGTGCACCTTTTAAAGAGCGCGCCGCTCTTGGGGGCTTTTCCCCAAGGAGGGAGAAGGGACTGACTAGCCGAATCAGTCCCTTCTCCCTCCTTTGGGCTTTTGCGGGAGATGGGGGAATTCCCCCACCTCCCGCAAAAGCCCGCAAAAGCCGTGTGCTCTTTAAAGGGGCTCCCCGGCTTTTCTAGGAGGTGGGGGAATTCCCCAACCTCCTAGAAAAGCCTGCAGGAGCCGTGCACCTTTTAAAGAGCGCGCCGCTCTTGGGGGCTTTTCCCCAAGCAGGGAGAAGGGACTGACTGGCCCTTTCAGTCCCTTCTCCCTCCTAGTCGAAAAGCCCGCAGGAGTCAAGTGGGGCTCCTGTGGGCTTTTGCGGGAGGTGGGGGAATTCCGCCACCTCCCGCAAAAGCAGGGAGAAGGTCTTGGAGTAGCGCACAGGCTGCGTGCAGCCTGTCCGCTGCTCCCAGAGCTGCGGGGGGGAAATCATATTTTTTTCCTTGATTTCCCCCCCTGAAAACTAGGTGCGTCCTATGGGCCGGTGCGTCTTATAGGGCGAAAAATACGGTATGTTCCATTTTGGTTGTGTAAGAGTCTGTTACCCAAATGTTTTGCAAACTTCCATACCTTCCAAAGGGAAGCAAAATATTTAGATCCTACCTGCTTCTTTACTATAATCATCTATGAAAAGCCCAATGCACCTATATTTATATTTGGGGTGTGTTTGTGTGTTAATAAAGGCATGTGAGATTACAATCTTAATAAAGTGGACGCTCTGGTTGCGAACGTGATCCATGCGGGAAGCACGTCCGCAACCTGCAGCGCTGCATCTGTGCACAGGCGGGTAGCGATTAGGTGCTTCTGCGCATGCCCAAAGCACCATTTAGTGCTTCTGCGCATGTGCAAGCACCGAAACCTGTTCCACTTCCAGGTTCGGCGTGGTGCGCAACCCAAAATCACACAACCCGAAGCATCTGTAACCCGAGGTATGACTGTAGTATTGTCTGAAATTTATTGTATTTAAAATTTGAGGTTCAGGTAGAACTCTCCTCTCTGACACCACAATTTCTAAATGCAAGGTGTTTTTTTCTATATCCAACCATGTTCTCTGAAGTGATATAGTCATGGAAACATTTTACAACCTCATCAGCTGTTTATGTGAACCCAGACACCAAAGGAGACCAAAAGTACAACAACAACAACATCATAGTATCTTACCCTTTATCTACAGATAAAGGGTGGCATAGTATGTTGTTGTTGTTGTGGAAGGCAGTTCACAACAGTTCACAGCATAGAGCGCTGTTATTTTAAATTTGCTTAAGTATAGCTATTTTCAAATTATTCACATTGTATTTCTTTTGCTATGTTCCAGGCCAGCCTTTATGCAGGAAGTAGGCGAAAATGAGACAGCTGTGACTGAATTTATCCTCATCGGCTGGTCAGGTCGACCCAAGTCAAGGATGGTTTTAATGACAGTTTTTATAATTTCCTACTTCATAACAGTTCTTGGGAATGGACTTATTGTTGTGGTAGTGATATGTGACCCACGGCTCCACAACCCCATGTATTTTTTCCTCTGCAATTTGTCCATTATTGACCTCTGCCTCACAACAACGTCACTCCCACAATCTATAGCCAACTGCCTAGTGGATAGGCCTGTAATGTCTCTTGCTGCATGCTATACACAAATGTATTCTATTCTCTTATTTGGTACAACTGAATGTTTCTTCCTGGCTGTTATGGCTTATGACAGATACATTGCCATCTCCAATCCACTGCGCTACACACTCATCATTAACAGGACAGTGTGCATCATGTTGGCCACTTCCACATGGATAGCAGCCTTTCTTATAACAGTAGCCCCTTGTCTTGCTAAGCCAGCTAGGTTTTGTGGAAACAATGAGGTGGACCATATAGGATGTGAATTCAAATCTATGTTTAAGCTCATTTGTACGGATACCTCTATGAGCCAAATAAGCGTATACTTCACCAGCACTTTGTCACTAATTATTCCCCTTAGTTTTATTCTTTTCTCCTATATGCGCATTCTAGCAGCCATTGTAAGAATGCACTCAGAAGGAGGCAGAATGAAGGCTTTCTCTACATGTGGGTCTCACCTGGCGGTAGTGACTATGTACTATGGCACAGCCATATTTGTCTACCTTTTCCCTCAGAATGAGAAGACTCATGAGATGGAAAAAGTACTTGCAGCATTCAGTGCAGTGCTTACACCTGTGTTTAACCCTTTAGTTTACACACTCAGAAACCAGGAAGTTTTAGGAGCACTGAAGAGACTTTTAGGTAACAAAAAGCCAGGCATCACATACTAAACTTGTTTATGCAGCTGTTTAAGTTGCAATGTTCCTTCATAATGTGAAGCAACATTTCCTTGATTGTCCCATAGTGTCACTTCTTTTTACTGTTTTTGGCAATGAAATGGAAATACACTACAAATGTAACAGGAATGTAAAGTTAACGTTCATGTTATGGCATATCTTATCCAAAAATATAATTACCTACAAAATGTGAACTTAGCTGTGGTGTTATTTTTATTCTCCCTGTCTTATAAACCTATCAACAGCTTGATCTCTAGCTCAGCAGAGTATCAATATTGGTGGCCCATTCTTGTATATAGAATTTGCCCAGGAATCTCAATTAATGGTCCTGCAATAAGAACACATATTCCATCTTGGGTGCTTCACAAGTTGGATATAATGGTATAAACACTTGCTAGTTCAAGCACTGAAACTCAAAAATATACTTTTGGTGAAAATAGTGTTTGCATCTCAGCAGCAGACTGGCAGGCTGTTACCTGCTTTTGGCTCGCTCCTAAGACGGGCTTCCTTTCATTTTAGTTGATGGGTTCTATCAGTTTGGGTGGGGAGCAGACATTTTGCCTGAATCCACCAAGTGAAATAAAAGAGGAGGAGAAATATGATTTTCAAGGGAGAAGGAGGGGGAATTACAATTGTCACAAAAAGATTTTGCATCAGTCATGGCTCGTGACTGAAACATTGTTGTCACCAATCCATGAGTACTACACAGATCATTAAGAGGGTGGTTTGCATCATGTTGGTCACTGTTACTTGGACTTTCATAATTATTGTAATCCCATGTCTTGATAAGACAGATAAATTGCTTGGGAAAAATGAGATTGACCATGTAGGATATGAATTCAAATCTTTCTGTAAGCCTAGTTGTATGGATACTTTCTCAGAGTGACAAAAATTGTTCTGACATGGTTTCTATTCTTTATCCCTATTACATACTTTTGCAAATGTAATGTTGACTGCCTTATTTTTCTTCAGTGTCATGCTCAGTCAGTCAATTTATTGTATATAGCCAAAGGCCTTCACACTGAACAACAGGGGGCAACAACAAGGTATTTCTCTAAAATCACACCATAACCTTTAAAGTCTATGGTGTAAAAGCCTACAGCATAAACATTTACAGCATAAAAAATTAGAATTACAATGCACTAACATAACTGGAGCAAAGCTTCTTATCTTCCAGTCCAAATTTGGCTACCAGTTTGTAGATATTTATTGGCTAAGAGTTCAACTACCACGGGGGGGGGGGGTTAGATTGACCTGAAAATCAGTAAAGAATAGGAGATAAAAAATATCTGAGCACTATTTATAAATTTATAAAAACAATTAACAGTACATTATATCGTCAACCTGCTTACATCCATAAATGCATTTCCTTTCCATATGAGCTATTTCAATGTATTTCGCCTCTAAATATGCTGAAGGCATCTGCTGAAACCTAAGTTCAACAAAGGCCCTATATAATTGTGAAAAAGTCAGCCTTTCAAGGTAGTGAGGCCTTGAATGGTTGTTTTTAATTTGAGGGTATCAAATAGAGTATCAGGCAGAAAAAATGGATTTTTTAAATTGGTTAGCACCATAACTGAAGTTCCAAGTTCTAAGTTCACGTAAACTAAGTGATAAATATTTATTCATTTGGAGATTATAAAGCCTAAGATTGTCTTGACACTTCTGTGCCGAACTTCCTGTCCTTAGTTGCTCCAACCAGCAGAGCATGGTAAGAATATGGTCTTCAAAGGTCTACATCATTTAGGCTAGATCAATTATGGCTGCTATCAGGGGAAGACCCAAAGTTCTAAGATGAGCTGGTGGGGTCCCATGAGGTGACAGTAGGAGGCCCTGTAGGAGCCTGTTCATGACACTTAGCATGTGGTGGTGATCAAAACCTTGGGATTTACATGTTGAATGCTTCAAGTTTTCTTTTTTAAATGTAAAACAAATTAGTCAATGGAGATTCGTTCATGTGGGAACCCACAAAGAAGAAATACAAGTCAGAAATAATAAAGTCATCTTCACCTTTACCTATTTGTGGAAACGACTGTGATTTACTTGTATTTATTTATTCACATGTAAACCTGAATCTATATTCTATAAATAAAAGGAGTCACATAAAACTATAGAAACATCAGACCAAGGGAAGTCAGGAACCATAAATGCTGTAGCTAATCTCAGGCATTCATTGTGAGACCTTTATTTGAAGAGGATTTTTAAATGTATTGATAGATGAGCTAAGATAAGAACTGCTCAGAATTTTAGGGATATATGTAAAGTACTAGCTTTTAACATGACAAGAACTTTACTATCTATGTTCTGCCTTCTGAATCCTCTTGAATTACCTTTGGGTCATTTTGCAGATTTATGCTAAATGGAACAGCATCCTTAACGTGGGGGTTTTTTTGCAGGGGGAGGGCGAGAAATGCTCAATGCTCTGAAGGATTTTTTCCACGATTCCTCCTCCAATCTTCAGTGAGTAAAAAAAACCCAACAATAAATGGTAGGCTATTTTGTTTATTCGTTACACATTTTTTAAATATTTGTGGTCACTTCATGAGGCTTGGCTTAATAGGTTTCTCACTGTTCTTGTATGGACTAGCATATTTGTGCCATGAAGTATTCCAAATTACATCTTACACATTTATACATTTTCTCTTAAGATCACCATTTCAGGGAAGCAGGTTGAATGATCTAAATTCAAAATGAGGGGGAATCAATTAAACAGCAACCAGAAATACTTTCAATCAATTGCAAACATTTCATTCTACATACCTTGGAAATCTGTTGGCGGAAGGGAATAAATCCACTAAATAATTGTGTGGAAGCATCCAGATATAATAATGAAATAAATGAATGCAATTCTATATTTTTCTACTCAGAAGTCCCATTAAAATCAATGCTTACTTGTAGAAAAGTTGATATAGTATTGCAGTCAGATAAAAAGTCCAGTTGTAAAGGTACTATTTCTTCCAAATGGAGGTCTCATATTTCTCATAGGAGCATAAGTTTTGTCATGCTTTGTCATGCATTGCCAGTTCAGTGCTTCTAATCAGCGCCTCTCACTGTCAAAGCTGGTGTTACATGAGCTTTTCACAAGCATAACATGAATACACCACCTATTCTTCTTTGTTCCATCTTTGAAGTAAGATGTTTGAACATTACACACTTTGACCATTACAAGCATAGTAGAGACAGCCTTGTACAAATGAATTTCATTATGACTATTTCTCTGGAGACTCAGTGCTTGTAAAGGAAGTCACCTACTACCTCAACTCTCTTTATATTAGAAAAATGAGTAGTGTAGAAATGTCTTAGAAATTTCATATGGTACTTCTGGTGAATGACATCTTTCTTTTCCTCTTGGAAATTATTTTAATAGGATTAAGGGAACATTTATTTAAAATTTGTTTCATTCTGTGTGGTTGTCTAGAGCTACACATTTGTTGTAATTTCTACTAATTTTCAGTTTAAGAATTTACACATGCAGTGTAAGGGAACTTTGCAGCTTCTGTTATAATATCAGTATGATGGCATTAGGTTAGTAGAATTAGACTAAATCAAACCTAAGATCATAGAATCATAGAGTTAGTCACATTTAGGTTTTGTTGAAATTCATGGGACTGATGGCTAATTTTTCACACTGAATTCAATGAAACCCAAGTACTACTAGCATATTAGACCTGACCAGGTTTTAATGATTTTATAATGGCTATAGAAATCCAAATGGCATTTCATTTCTTTTGCTTCAGGTAACATCCTGATGCCACAACTAGGAGAACTGAATAATACTGAGATAACTGAATTCGTCCTCATTGGATTCTCAGGGAAACCCAAGACAAGGATGGGTTTAATGAGCTTTCTTATCTTAGCCTACTTGGTGACAATAATTGGAAATGGACTCATTCTTTTTGTATACGTAGCTGAGTCCCGGCTTCATAATCCAATGTATTTTTTTCTTTGCAATTTGTCCATACTTGATGTCTGTTACACCACAACTTCAGTCCCTCAAGCTATTGCCAACTGCTTGGTGGACAGACCGGTCATGTCCTTTAACATGTGCTACCTTCAAATGTACACTGGGTTATACCTTGGATCAACAGAATGCTTCCTGCTTGCTGTCATGGCTTATGACCGATATATTGCCATCTCCAATCCCTTACGTTATATGGTCATCATGAACTGGAAAGTTTGCATTGCTTTGGCAGCTATCTCCTGGGTAGGTGCCTTCATGCTCTCTATAGTTCCTTGTCTTGCTAACCCAGCACATTTTTGTGGACACAATGAAGTGGATCAGATAACATGTGAGCTCACAGCCCTCATGAAATTAATTTGCTCAGATAACACTGTGGGCCAGCTTGTTATGTATTTTACAAGCAGCTTCACTCTCCTCTTCCCCTTCTCTTTCATCCTCTTTTCCTATTTACGTATTATTGTGGCCATCCTAAGGATTCATTCGTCAGGTGGGAGGTGGAAAGCTTTCTCCACCTGTGGTTCCCACTTGACTGTGGTGTGCATCTACTATGGAACATGCATATTCACCTATCTAAAACCTCAGTCTAAGGTGATGGAAGAAAAAGACAAGGTTATAACTGTGATTTATGGAACCGTTGTTCCTCTGTTAAACCCGCTAATCTACACACTGCGAAACCAAGAAGTGAAAGGTGCACTTAAAAGGCTGACTGGGAAGAAACAGAGATCTCAGCATTGAATCTGTATTTATTTATGAATTCTCATATATATATATATATATATATATATATATATATATATATATATATATGTATATGTATATGTATATGTATATGTATATATATATATATATGTGTGTGTGTGTGTGTGTGTGTGTGTATATATATATATATATATATATATATATATATATATATTGCTTTTTTCTTAAAAAAGGGGGTACTCTCATTTTCCTACTCATATTGAAATACTGCCCCTCACTGAGGCCAAACCTAGATTCAGAAAATGTTTAGGGATATGCATATCCCCACATCCACCCAGAAAAAAGCACTGTATGTATATATTGTGTCCAATGTGGTTTCCGCTTTAGAAAGACTACAGTGGTGCCTCGCAAGACGAAATTAATTCGTTCCGCAAGTCTCTTCGTCTTGCGAGTTTTTCGTCTTCCGATGCACGGTTTCCCATAGGAATGCATTGAAAATCAATTAATGCGTTCCTAGGGAAACCGCCTTCAGACCAGGTCCGGGGACAGTCTGTCCCCGGACCTCTTCTGAAGGCTGGGGGGGGGGGACAAGGGCTTTTCTTCCCACCCCCAGCATTTTAAAAAACCCCGGGACAGCGGAGGATTTCTCCGCTGTCCGGGGCGATTTAAAAGCCCCTGGGAAGGCAGGCAGGGGGGACAAAGACTTTTGCCCCCCGCCAGCCTTCAGAAGGTGTTCCCTCCCCGCCGCCCGGCTTCGGAGCATCGTTCAGAAGCCGGGCAGCGGGGGCAGGTGTTCCCTCCCCGCCGCCCGGCTTCGGAGCATCGTTCAGAAGCCGGGCGGCGGGGGCAGGTGTTCCCTCCCCACCGCCCGGCTTCGGAGCATCGTTCCGAAGCCGGGCGGCGGGGGCAGGTGTTCCCGCCCCACCGCCCGGCTTCGGAGCATCGTTCCGAAGCCGGGCGGCGGGGGCAGGTGTTCCCACCCCACCGCCCGGCTTCGGAGGAGGTCCGAGGACAGTGGGGAAGACGCGCTGCGCTTCCCCGCTGTCCCGGATATTTCCCTATGGGCTGTCGTCTTGCGAAGCAAGCCCATAGGGAAATTCGTCTTGCGAAGCGCCTCCAAAACGGAAAACCCTTTCGTCTAGCGGGTTTTCCGTCTTGCGAGGTGTTCGTCTTGCGAGGTACCACTGTATTTGGGATTTCAGCCTAAAGGTCATAAAAATGCCTGTCTTTTGTATTTCCTTAGGGCCAATATAGACCAGATGGGGTTGGCCATATTTATGGTTCATGTGGCTGTCATATTACCAAACAAGGTGGGGTGTGTGAAGTTTCTTTTATGTCAAGAGTTGTGCTTGGTTTTATAGAGCTCAACCTTCCTCACCCAATTCTGTTGCTTCCTACACATCTCACTTCCAGTACATCAGCAATTTACTGGTGGAAGAATAGGATGTGTGTGAGATGAGAAGGCTCAGTTCCATACTTCCATTCAATAGGTTTTAAACAGCCTCACCTTGCCTTCACTTTATATGATAATGAGGCAGACATGTACAAATTCACTCTTCTTCTATCTGCATTTGCCCTATTTCACATGATAATTTTGTCCTCAAAATAATACTTATTATTTTCCCCAGAATATGTCAGCATCATCAGCATCACTAGTGTAAAATTAGGAAAACTCATTTAAACATGTTTTTCTGTATATATCTACTGTAAGTGTTTTACTATATGTATATTGGGTCTTGGGCTATCTTACCCAAAGGTTTCAAGCTAGAATAAGCTGATAGAAATATATTTTTTCTCTGTCTTGATACACCAAAATGTAAGGAAAAAACAAACTGTAAGGAGGATTAACACTCCCCCAATTATTATATATATACTTTCCAGGTGCATGTATATATCTGCGTATGTAATGAACCAATAATAAAATTATAAGTTATCAAATGTAACTTTGTTGAAATGAGTTTATCATAGTCATATTTACACTTTGGGTTGGGGGACAGCAATCTAAGAACTAGTAATTGATTAAAGTAAAATGTGTCTTAACCAGTAGTTAGAGATAATGAAGCAGTCCATAACTGTAATATATAGTTACTGACTCACACTTGCATGCACAAAAGCATTAACTTGCACCCTGAGTGACTCTCCGAAGCCTTTGTGCTCGCTCTCACTCTCTCTCACATTGCATTGGAATGTGTTTATGCCTACACTCCAGATAGCCATCACCAGTCACGGCCCACCTGATGCCCCGATCCTCCAACTGGGCGAGAACAACCTTGTCATTTGAAAAAGTACGGACTTGATTTTGACAGCAATCGCTGACCTGGAGCAACTGCAGTCTGCATCTTTTGGTCGTAGCTCCTCCCACATTGTCAGTGGCATAGCACAATGAGATCAGCCACCTAAACTATGCCCTTGTAAAAATCAATAGGGCCTTGCGACAAGTAATGCAGCATCTTCAGCATCGCATAATTCAATACCCAGACATTAATCCCAATATGCCCAAATTGTTTCATCCTGATGGTGTCCATTTCTCCCCCTTGGGAAATGAGCATTGGGTAAAACCTGTGTTTTGCGATGAATCCACCCCTGAATAGACTCTGTCGTGCCTCAGTTGCCCCAGAAGGGGGGGCTGAGAGGGATACACACCCAATGCCTATGCCAGGGGTCAGCAAACTAAGGCCCGGAGGCCGGATGCAGCCCACCGGGATTGTAAATCTGGCCCTCAGACTCTGCGGACCCTGCTGCCCACGCGGTCAGTCCCCACACTAAACTAGCGCAGCACAGGGGCCTCGCCACATGGGGACAGATTTCCACTATGCTGGCACGGCTTCAGAATGGCTGCAGGAAGTTCCTGCAGCCAATCCAAAGCTGCGGGCACCTCTGGACGATGCCCCTTCCTGCTGAGGCAGCCGTGTATGGCCAAGAGCCAAGCGGAAGGAAGCAGCAGTGGCGGGGAGGCTGCCTCCACCACCCAGGCCAGTGGCCTGGGCTCTGCGCCCCGTGGACCCCTGGCCAAGGCAGAGGACGACAACACTGCCAAAGAAAAGGCGGCAGTGGCGGCGGTGTGAGTGGCGGCAGGGGGTCCTTTCAGGAGAGGGTGGATCCAGTCCCCACAAGGTCTGAGGGACTCCTGAAAAAGTTTGTGGAACCCTGGCCTAGGCCAAAGCTTCCTACATCTGAAATCAATAAAGTTGTGGCTGTTTAAATCCCAGACAGTTGTGTCCATTCATTTACCACTCAGCTATTAGGCGCGCTGGGATGGGGGACAGTGGCTGGGCATGCAAATGGATCCTTAAAAAAAGAAAAAAAGCAAGTTGAGTGCAAACTGAATGTTTGGAAATTTAAATAGATCACAATGGTTTGCATTTATTTATTTGACAAACATCTGTAAACCCTTTACTAGGGAAAAGAAAAAGTAGTTTTCAAGAAAATCTTTAAAAATAGGTTAAAATGCCAATGAAAAGCCAAATATTGAAAAACGGGTTCTGTTAAACAAAACAAAATTTCAAATAAAAAAAGAATTTTTAAAACTCTTACACCTACTAAAATCACAGGGCTGCACAGGCTATTTGGAACAAAAGCATTTTCACACTAAAAATAAGTGTAGATGCTGCCACCTATACTTTATTTAACTGGATTCATGCGGTGAAATCAAAGCAGATCTTGATTGCTTTCTAGTGAACTCAGTGGAATTCCTTTTGATTAAATGGGTGAGGGCTATTCTCTCTGTTTGAAACATAGATGGTCTTGTGATCATTACTTCAGATTTATATGTTGAATAGTTATCGGTGGTTTTTGAGTGCTCTCAAGCAAATTAATCAGTAGAGATTAGGTCATGTGGGAATGCAGAAGGTTAAAGAAGAAATCAAAAACTAATATAAGGTTACTCCTGTTTACCTGAAAGTAACAATGCTTCAAGATGCATTTTCACTCACATATAGATAGATCCAGCTGTTCAAGAATGGAAGATATGTTTCCTACATAGCTATGGTTATTGGATGCCCAGATTACATAAGAAAAAGAACTTGTAAAGTGAATATGTTGTAGCTAGTTTGATACCTTCATTGTATAACTTTCTTTTTAATTTGCTAATAGTGGATCAAAAAGGATCAATAAAATGGATTCTTAAAATGTATTGGTGTGAGTGCACTAGATTTGGAATAACCTTAAGGAAGAATTTAAAATATTTATTTTTAATCTGTAAAGAACTCCAACTTAGCTTCAAAAGCTCTTTCTCTCACCTTTCCCAAGTCTCTTGAAATTAGCTCAGCTTGCCCCAAGCTTCTGGATTAGCGCAGGGGTCCGCTAGCCCTGGGAGAGGCGCCCGGCTCTCCCACGCTAGCGGAGACCTTGCCGGCACGCAGAAGCTTGGGGCGCGCTGAGCTCCGCACGCCCCAAGCTCCTGGTGTAGCGCAGCGCACCTGGGGGGGGGGGGAAATAAATTTTTTCCCTTTATTTCCCCCCAAAAAATCTAGGTGCGTCTTATGGGCCGGTGCGTCTTATGGGGCGAAAAATACGGTAAACTCACATAATTAATTATACATTGAGGATTAACATATCATTGTGAACTTAAAGTGAACTAAATAGAAAAAAGTGTGGTATGCAAGGAATGGAATGTAGGGATCTGTGTGCCAGGGACAGGCTTTCGCCGTGTGCGTGAAGGAGGGAGAGAAGCGTGTCTGATTATAAACAGACTTTTAAGTCTGTTTAGAAGCGAAAGATGCTAGAAATAATTCCCAGAATGCAAGAGGAAAAAGAACCAGTGTTTTACTATACTGGCACATAAGAATAACATGTCTACAGAGGATAAGGAATCAACAACCTGCACCTGAAAAGGATGATAATCAACAAAACAATAAATAGGGATACTAAAATAGAATACCAGTCATCTACTGTTAAAGATGTCTTAGAAATGTGAAAATGTAACAAATTTAAAATGGGCTTTAAGTAAAATAAATCTCCAGCACCTACGTAATTTGATTATCATGAACTGGTAAAGTTGCATTGCATTGGTGTTTGTTCCATGGTTTGTTGGTTGTTTCATGGATTTCCTATGTTCCCTTTTCCCAGCCTTGCCTAAGCCAGCAGGGACTTGGAAACAATAGAATGTATCATGCAGCTTGTGATGTCAAAGCTTGCATTAAATGGGTCTGCTCAGCTGGTGCTATGGGTCACTTGGTTATGAAATACATATACTGCTCTTTCCCCTTAACAGGTAATATTGTGGCCATTCTGCAACACTTTTCAGCACATGGCAAATGGGAAGCTCTCTCCCACTTGAACCCCACTTAGTTGTAGTTTGCATCTCTATGAAACTTGCACATTCAAATATCTAAAAACCCAGTCTAATATCACACAAGATAAGCCTCAAAATTGCATTTTACTGACCAGTGATTTGTTTGTTAAACAACTTAATCGACACACTGCCATTTATTTATTTATTTTTAAGTTTGCGATCTTTCCCCAAATATAAGTCTCTTTTAGAAAGTTGAAAAAAATAAAAGCAAAACTGACCATAAATTACATGTGGGTTATTGCCCTGTGGGGGGCACTAATTAATGAGCTTAGAGTCCTTAGGGGCCAAAGAAAGAAAGGATGATTCCATACCTGTTTGGTCTGACTTTATTTCATTTGTAAGCAAGGAAGAACATGGCTGAGAAACTCCCTTGGCCTATGAATGATTATGGTTGCGACTCAGAGTATTTGAAAACTTTAATTACTTTTCTCTGGTATAATAGCATCCATGTTTTGTAACCCTCTCTGGTTTAACCATTATGTCTGTCCTATAAATAGTTCTAGTTACTATGTTCCACATATTCAGATACCCGTGGTTTATTTTATTTGGTTTTATTTTATTTCTGATTTCATTTGACAGTGATCTATAATTGTATATGGACTGTGTTTATTGTTGCCAAATCCTGTTTGATAATACTGTATTTTGTTGAATTTTGTATAACATTTCTTTTTAAAATAAAAAAATTAAAATATAGGCTTTTTGCCTGTAATATATGCAATGCATAGAAATAACTCTTGACCTATTTCTCATTGAATAATGTACATATTTTCCCCACTTGTTTTCCTTTTATTCTGTACGATCATTGGCTGTAAAACTAAAAATTGATTTAATTTGACCTATATAACCTGTTTGTGTGTGTCTATGATTCAGATTACAAACATTTTAATCTAGTTATAAAATTATCAATTTCAATATCACGTTTCTACTATTCTTTTTATAAATGCCTGTATTATATGTAGCCAATACTTTCTCAAATATTGTGCATTTTCTGTTTCTTCCCTTGATTACCAAAAGCAAATTCCTTATGCAGAATCTAGGAGACATGAATGAGACTGACATCACTGAATTTGTCCTCATTGGATTTTCCGGACATCCCAAAATAAGAACAGGATTAGCGGCTTTAATGAGCATCATCTACTTAGGAAATGTTGTTGGAAATGGACTCATTGTCTTCGTGGTCACAGCTGATCCTCGGCTTCACAATCCAATGTATTTTTTTCTTTGCAATCTGTCCATCATTGATATTGGTCTTTCTACTTTTTCAGTTCCACAATCTATTGCCAACTGTTTGGAGGACAGACCTGTCATGCCTTTTGCTTCATGTTACATTCAAATGTATGCTGGCATATACCTAGGAGGAACGGAATGTTTCCTGTTAGCAGTCATGGCTTATGACCAGTATGTTGCCATCTCCAGTCCACTGCGTTATATGATTATCATGAACTGGAGAGTTTGTGTTGTTTTGGCTATTGCATCATGGACAATGGCCTTTTTGCTAGCTATTGTTCCCTGTCTTGCAAAACCAGCCCACTTCTGTGGACACAATGAGGTGGATCATTTTGCCTGTGAGCTCACAGCCCTCATGAAGTTGATGTGTTCAGACATGGCAGTGAGCCAACTGATCATGTACTTTACCAGCACCTTCACAGTACTTTTCCCCTTCTGCTTGATCCTTTTTTCCTATTCACGTATAATTGTGACCATTTTGAAAATAGATTCATCTGGTGGCAGAAAGAAAGCTTTCTCTACTTGTGGATCTCACCTGGCTGTGGTGGTGGTTTTCTTTGGAAATGCTATAGTCCAATACATCAAGCCTCAATCTAAGGACAATCAGGATAGTGATAAATTTATTTTTGTCTTCAATGCAGCAATAATACCCATGTTAAACCCTTTAATCTATACACTGAGAAACCAAGATGTGCTGGGGGCACTTAAAAGACTGATACGGAAGAAACTGTAATCATATTGTTGACTGAACCTTAGGGTTTCTCTTAATACTTGAGAGTACAGTGGTACCTCTGTTTACATACTTAATTCGTTCCGGAGGTCCGTTCTTAATCTGAAACTGTACTTAACCTGAAGCACCACTTTAGCTAATGGGGCCTCCTGCTGCTGCCGCGCGATTTCTGTTCTCATCCTGAAGCAAAGTTCTTAACCCGAGGTACTATTTCTGGGTTAGGGGAGTCTGTAACCTGAAGAATATGTAACCTGAAGCATATGTAACCCAAGTTACCACTGTATGTTAAACTGAAATGATGCTTTAAACTTTGCATTTTCCTTAGGCCAAAGAGATGTGAAGGGGCCACATATATATTTATACAGTGCTCTCTTTTAATGTAACCCTTTTAATAGGTTGTTAGTTTTGTTAATTAAGAATATGGAGATGTCTATTTTTTCCTGAAAGGAACAAAAAATGAAAATAAAGGAAATGTGCAGTTTTTCTTCACATAATGTATCTGCTGTATATAAGTACCTTAGCTGTGGCAGATGAAGGCATCAAGTTGTGCTGCAAAGGATGCACAATAGCTCTTCTTCTCATTGTGCTCCTCCCTGTAGGGATTCCTCTTTTGGACACTGCTATGGATACTCAACTTGCCTGTCTGTCTCTAGGCACTGTGGTTGTATACAAGGGTTGATGTTCCCTGCCTTCAGGTCATGTATGCAGACATCTTTGTAACACAGAGTTAGTCTGCCAACAGGCCTGGTGCCAGAAGCCATCTCCACATAGAGCACATCCTTGGAGACCCTGACATATTCCATACTGTGGACATGGGCAAGCCAGCATAGATGTCACTGAGACAGGAGTGTGAACCTAGTCAGATAATAAAATAATAAACATTATTATAAATAAATAAATAAATTCAAGAGGTTAGTTGGTTAACTACTCTATATAACATGAGTTCTCTTCAGTTAGTATGCATCCTTTAATCAGGCTGTGTCAGGTACTGTCTGGATGAGGAGTGTGAGGATCCTTCCATCCAGGAGCTTCCCAGGGAAGATGAAGACTTAGACCCCTGGTCCTGGTGGTGGGACAATGGGGAGGGTTGAGCTGGGTGGTGGTGGAAGCATGAGGGTGGAGTGATCAAGGGGGGTTAGAAGGCCTTTCCAGGACAGGGCTGGAGGTTGAGCATCTTGGTGTGAATGCATACAGAAACAGGGAGGAATCAGAGAGTACACCTGCCATACCATAGCAGGGTAGTCTCAGTCCTGCTGGCTCTCCTCCTCTCACACACCCCTTTAGTAGAGTCCTACATGTTGCCTAGCAATGAGCCAGAAAGACCCAGAGAAGGAGCTCATCCCCACGTCACAGTCTCTTGTCTGTTGGGGACGGCTGCAGAGTGAGAGGCTAGAGGGGAATGGCAGGGCCATAGCCCAAGTTTCCTTTAACGTCTCAAGCTGAAGGAGTTAAGCCCAGGAGAACTCACTATGTTACTTTCTGTGAATAAAAAGTCAAGTGCATTCCAAGTCTCTGGCCTCTTTCTTATTGACCTGCAGGGGCCTGGCACTTCCCTGTTAGCCTTCATTACAGGCTGTAAGGCTAGTTAGAAAATGCAGCATGGACACATTAATGGCAAAATGTAATACTGAATCCTGCTGCCTAGACATGCGGATGATTTCTACTGGTTAGGGTTACAGGTCTGGCCTTCAGGAAAGTGGACACTATCTAGATGATTATGTATTAATGGGGCCAGCTTCATTGCAGGCTTGTTGGCAACTCATGGAGTTCACCACTTTGACAGGGGAACTGTGCATTCCACTGGCCACAGATAAGACCGGCGGTCCAGCCACTATTAGGGATATAATAAGATTCAGTGGCCCAGACTGAAAAGTTAGTCTGTAAGGTCTGATTGATCAGTTGCTACAGCAAAAGAAGGCTACTTCAAGGCAGGTGCAATCCCGTCTCAGTCACCTGAACTTCACTTGCCAGGTTATAGCCCCAGGCAGAGTCTTTTGCATTTCTCTAGCCCAACTCTAGCCCTCCTGCATATTGGCTCCCCATCATCATGTTAGTCTCACAAAAGCTTCCAAAGCTTATGTATTGGTTTGGCTAAAGTTCCTCCAGGATGATAGTACTGGCCTAATATTTCTGGGCAGGAAGTTGCAAAGTGCCACCAGCACTTTAGAAGACTCTACTGTTTTCTAGTAAACTTGGTGTGATTCCTTTTCATTAAATGGTTGAGGCCTAAACACTCTTTGCTGAACATACAGTGGTACCTTGGTTGTCGAAGGGGCTTGGCTCCCGAACAAATCGGCTCCCGAGCACTTCAAACCCTGAAGTGAGTGTTCTGGTTTGCAAATGTTTTTTGGAAGCTGAACGTGTGACACAGCTTCAGCAGTTTCCAATTGAGTGCAGGAAGCTCCTGCAGCCAATCAGAAGCCATGCCTTGGTTTTCGAACAGTTCCAGGAGTCAAACATACTCCCAGAATGGATCAAGTTCAACAACCAAGGTACCACTGTAAATAGTTTTGTGATAATAACTATATATTTATATGACTAGTTATAAGAGTTCCTTGAATGCTTTCAAGTAAATTAGTCAGTCGGGATTATTTCATATGGGAATGCAGAAGGATATAGCTGAAATCAAGAAGTAATATAATGTTATGTATCTTTATCCAGATGTGACAATGCTTCAGTATATTTTTTCATTGAAACATAAATACACCTGATTAAGAACCAAATCTGTGTTATCTATACACAGATAGCTATTGAAGGGCCAGAGAGCATATGAAAAAGAACTCAGAAAGTAAATGCCATATAGCCAGCTTTGAGATTTTAATTGTATTAGTTCATTTTTAAATTGATAAAGCTACTAAGCCAAAAGGAATCAGAAAAAAGGATTCTGCAAACATATTGATATTAATGTGCTAGATACAGAACAGTTTTGAATTTAAGGGATAATTAAAAATATTACTTTTTAATTTGCAAGGAACTCCATCATAGCTGCAAAAAGGCCCACTTTCTTTCCCAAAGTCTCTTGAAATTGTTGTTGTGTTATCCTACCAGAACTATGGGGAAAATATTTGGAAATAACCAGAATACACTGAATGTTTTTAGAGAAAGCCTATTGTCAAAACTGAATAGATTTGAAGATTGTATTTAAAAGGTAAGCTATCATTTTTAATTAACCTTATGTATTCCACTTAGTTATTCTTGGATATGCTAGCTTGTACATTAAATACTATGCCTCTGTTGTATAAAGCTTCATTAGAAGAGTTACATGCATACTTACATATCTACCACTGACATGAATGAAAAAGTACTTAAAAGAAATAAAATTATATTATATGGGAGTCATATATTCAAATGTCTGAAATCTCACTCTAATATAGCACAAGAAATAGACAAAATTATTTTGCATTCTATTGACCTGTTATTTTTATGTTAAACAATTTTTTAGTGAATTCACTTAGAAATCTTTTTAAAATGTGTTCATGATGTTTCCCCAGATGTGGTGTGAGAACGCAGGAACATAGGAAAGAAAAAAAGGGAAACATCTAAAAAGATCTCAGGCTTTCTCAATAAATTACCTGTGATGCATATTAGTTGAGCTGTCTATCCAGGGAGTTTCTATAATTTTGATCCTACACATTTTTATCTAATCATAGCATTATCAATTTCAAGGTTGATACTGTAGTTTCAATACTGTAAATGTCTAGTTTATATATAAATTCTGTTACTTTCTCAAATATTAAGCAACTTTTATTTCTCCCCTGATAACCAAAAACAAATCTTTATACAGGACTTAGAGGATATGAATGAGTCTGAAATAACTGAGTTCATCCTCATTGGATTTTCTGGACATCCCAAAACAAAGATAGGATTGGCGGCTTTAATGACCATCATCTACTTGGGAAACATAATCGGAAATGGACTCATTCTGTTTGTAGTCATAGCTGATCCTCGGCTCCATAATCCAATGTACTTCTTCCTTTGTAATCTGTCCATCATTGATATCTGTCTTTGTACATCTTCAGTTCCACAATCTATTGCCAACTGTTTGGTGGACAGACCCATCATGTCTTTTGCTAAATGTTACACTCAGATGTACACTGGTATATACCTTGGATCAACAGAATGTTTCTTGTTGGCAGTCATGGCTTATGACCGGTATGTTGCCATCTCCAATCCACTCCGTTATATGCTTATCATGAACTGGAAAGTTTGCATTGTTTTGGCTATTGTATCTTGGACAATGGCCTTCTTACTTGCTATTGTTCCCTGTCTTGCAAACCCTGCCCACTTCTGTGGACATAATGAGGTGGATCATTTTGCATGTGAGCTCACAGCCATCATGAAATTAATTTGTTCTAACATGGCTGTGGGACAACTGTCAATGTACTTCACCAGCACCGGCACAATTCTTTTCCCCTTTTGTTTCATCCTTTTTTCGTATGCACGTATCCTTGTGGCCATTTTGAGAATCCATTCATCTGGAAGCAGACTGAAAGCTTTCTCTACTTGTGGATCTCACCTAGCTGTGGTGCTGGTGTTCTTTGGAAATGCTATAGCACTATACATCAAACCTCAGTCTAAAGACAAACAAGCTAGTGACAAAATTATTTATATCTTTAATCAAGCACTGGTACCCATGTTAAACCCTTTAATCTACACACTGAGAAACCAGGATGTATTAGGAGCACTTAAAAAGGTGGTGGGGAAGAACCTGCAGTCATAATATTGGATGAATCTTGTGAGTTTTAATGGCATTTTAAATTATCATATCACTGTCATGTTTTTAATAAGCTTTTTAAAAAAATTCCTTGTAAATAACCCTATATTTCTGAAATGTGCAATAAAAGGAAATAAAAACATAAAAAATAAAACATAATAATAAGAAACTAAAGCACAGGTTTTGTTGTCATAATGTATGACCTCTTTATCTATCATCTATCTATCCAGTTGTTCTGTAAATCAGATATGGGTTATCCTACCCGAATGATTTAATCTGTTCAATATATTAGAAAGATAAGCTATTATTTTACTGATAAAGCAGAAATGGTGAATTGGTGGTCCTACAAATGATCTTTGACTCCTTCTCAGAGCAGCCTGAGACTGAGCAACCGTAATAAGTACTCAGGGATGATAGAAGCTTTAGTCCTGCAATATTTAGAAGTCCACAGGTTCCTCAACCCTATGATAAAGCAAATAATTTGGAAACCAAAAGGCCCAGTTATCAGATGAAATCTTCCTATAACCTAGCATTGAATCACCTCTGGTTTCTGGAACTAAATAAGCCCGGCAGAGATCTTAATTTGTTCTGTAAAGTCATGTTTGCCAAGTCAAGCCACGTTCTTCCACCCTACACCTAATGTCAAAAATTTAAATTCTGAGAAGTTATTTAGAATGTATAAAAATGTTCCAAATACCGGCCGAAAGTGTCAAGAAAAATGAAGGGACATTTTATCATGCTTGGTGGACATGTAAAAAAGCTTTTAAATAGTATTGGATTCAAATACATACGCTGATACAGAGGATTTTGGAGATCAAGTTTCATTTGAAACTAGAACTCTTCCTACTGGGACTAATGGATATAAAATTAGAAAAAGACTGAAACTTTATTTCAATATGTTTCAATATAGCAGAAATACATTTGTTTCAATATAGCAGCAATACATTTATATGCACAGATACCTACAGTTGACGATAGTTATTAAAATTACTGGACTTAGCAGAGTTAGTGAAATCAATGCGCTTAATCAGAATAATCACTGTTAATATTTACTAAAGATTGGAAACTTCTTATAGACTTTTTGCATGAAAAAGAAAATGAACTTTTAATATCTAGCTTTGAAAATTGAAAATAATGTTGGTTTATAGAAGGTGGATTTGCTGTTGGGTGTTATCTTGGAGTGGGTGTGTTGAATAATTTTCTATATAGCTGGCAGATGAAGAATCAGAAGTTCTCTTTATTTTTATCCCCCCCCCTCTTTCCCATTCATTTATTCCCTTCTTTTCCCTATTTCTGCCCTGTGTTTTTATTTAGATTAGCATTCTGGTCTTGATAAAAAGATATCTGATAGTCATATTTGTACCCCCCCCCCAATTTTAATAACATTTACTAAAAAAATAAAAAATAAATAGGCAACTTTTAAAAATTAACGCATACAACTGCAAGGTGATTTTTTAGTCCAATCCACAACCTTGCTATATTTCCAGTCATTTCTTTGGAAAATGAGATACAGCATAATATAGACAACATTTATGTGTTATACAATAGAACAGAAGACCTATAAGCATTTTACAAGTCTATTATATTCTTCCAGAATACCAATAAAATGCAAAATAAACATTAATTTCAGGCGTTTGTGTGTGTGGACGTGTGTGTGTGTAAACTAGCATGTATAAAATGTGTTTACTTTTCAACATAACACAACTTCTGGAGCACAAAAAATAATAGGAGGCACCCAAAACAATGCCCTAATGTTGTCTGCCTAATATCCTAGGGTAGAAAGTTCTAAAGTGCCACCTACACTTTTTTAAGACCAGACTCAGTGGATGCAGGAGGGGATCAGAATAACCCTTGAGTGTGTTCAAGTAAATTCAGTGGGATTAATTTTGCTCAAGTTGTTGAGGTCTACTGTTTCATTGTGAAACCTAGTTTTCTGATGATAACTTCAGATTTATAAGCTGGATAGTTGTAGATCTATTTTCAATGCTCTCAAACAAAGTAGTCAGTGGGGATTGTATCATATGGGAATGTGGAAGGGCAAATCAGAAATGAAGAACTAAAATAGCACTGTGTATCTTTAGCTGGATGTAACAATGCACACACACAAATACACATACCTGTATGTTTAGGAATTAAACGTATGCTACTTATATAAGGAGAATATGCTTTTTTAAACATCAGCTCATTGTGGTAGATTTCCCCCCACAATTTTGGTAAGATAATTCAAGAATATTTTGGTAACATAATGCAAGACTGAGAAGAAGATGTTTGGAGCTATAGTGCCATTTTTTGCAAATTAAAAACGTAATATATTTAGTTCTCCCTTAAATTCAAAACAGTTCTAGATCTAGTGTATTACTAACAACACAGGTTCAGAATCCATGTTACTGATTCCTTTTGACTCACTATGTTCATCAAATTAAAAAGAAAGGAAAGCAATAAAGGTCTGAAAGCTGGCTACAGCACTTTTACTTTCTTAATTATTTTTCTTACATTATCCAGGCCTTCAGTAATTGTCACAACTGAGTAGATTTTTCACCCTCATTTGAAGAGATTTTTAAAAAGGTAAGCTCTTCTTTAATTGACATGATTATTTGGATTCCACTGTTTCAATTTGTATTGTAAACAACTCTGTGATCCTTGGATGAAGAACAATATATAAATTTAATAATATTATGAAAATAATATACCTCCATTCTATAAAGCTTCATTAAAAGTGTCACAATGCATCAGTCCAACTGAAATCCCTGGAATTTTTAAAGATTTAACTTTGACAAAGCCTTACCCATTTTTAACCTTCATCTGAAAGGGACGAAAATCAATGAAATAATAATCTGGGATGCTTCCCGCCAACTGAAAACAGTTTTTCCCCCTTCCTCTTGCAACTGTTAAAAATGTTTTAGAAACATACTGGGGAATTTTAAAATTTGCCTTAAATGAAAACATGTTGTTTTGTTTTTTATTAGTGTGCATTTGAAAGTGTAGAAACCATCACATAGTTCTAGATAAAATGGAAGATAACAAAATAAGAGAAAATAGCTTTAAAACCCCTATTTCACATATAAATTATAATTAGATAGCATAGCATAGTTACCTTATACTGAGTCACACCATTAGGCCATTTAGCTCATTATCTTCTAAACCGACCAACAGTGACTCTTTGGGGTTTCAGACGGGGAGCGTTTTTGTCCCTATCTGAAAATGCCAGAGATTGAATTAGGAACCATCTGCACACAAACCAGATGCTCTTCCATTGAGCTGCAGCCCTCCTTCCTAAATTATCAGATATTATGACATTAGGTATATGCAGATAAAATGAATGCCCATTGGTATCAATCATTTTGGCTGAATAGTGTTTTGTGTATTTGGTCTACCAAAGGGACGTGGGTGGCGCTGTGGTCTAAACCACAGAGCCTAGGGCATGTCAGTCAGAAGGTCGGCAGTTTGAATCCACACAAAGGGATGAGCTCCCATTGCTCATTTCCTGCTCCTGCCAACCTAGCATTTCGAAAGCATGTCAAAGCGCAAGTAGATAAATAGGTATCGCTCTAACAGGAAGGTAAACGGCGTTTCCGTGTGCTGCTCTGGTTCGCCAGAAGCAGCTTAGTCATGCTGGACACATGACCCGGAAGCTGTACGCAGGCTCCCATGGTCAGTAAAGCAAGATGAGCGCCGCAACCCCTGAGTCGTCCGCGACTGGACCTAACAGTCAGGGGTTCCTTTACCTTTATTTGGTCTACTGCCTCTAGCACTTTTTACTAACTTATTCCAAATGGAACTTAGCCACATCATAGAAGCATTAGCCATGTCAGACCAATGGTCCATGTAACTTTTTGTTTTGTTCTTCAAATGATGCATAGTAAGGTACCTGGAACCTTGGCAGCACTTAGTTTTACAGGGAGTAGCTGCATCCGTTGCCCCCTCCACACTGAGGTCCTATAAGAAGGCTTGGACCGTTTTTTTGCATTTTACTGGACAATCTGTGGTAGGGGGAACTTGCACACCTCATTCTACGGCTCAGGTGCTCCAATATTTGGCGCATCTATTTCAGATGCGGAGGGCAGCCAGGACGCTGAGATTGCATGCGGCTGCTATTTCTTTCTTTAGCAAAGTTTATTTTAATAATGACCCATGTGGGAAGTTCGTGGTGCGCAAGGCATTGGAAGGGTGGGGCCGGCTGTGCCCCTCCAGACCAGCTACGAGGAGGCCTATAACGTTTGGTTTGTTGACCAAGATGCGAAGTAAACTAAGGGGCATCTGTTGGTCTAAGTTTGAGGCGCGGTTATTTTCCGCAGCCTATTCAATAGCTTTTTTTGGAGCCCTGAGGCTTGGGGAGGTGGTGTGCGAACCTAAGCAGGATGGGGGTTCGAGAGGTTTGTTGCTGCAGGACGTGAGCTTGTCTCAGTCTGAATTGCAGATCCTTGTAAGGAGTTCCAAAACTGATCAACTGGGCAGAGGGGCAGTTATTCGGCTCCCAGCAACTGGGCTAGGGGGCCCGTGCCCAGTCAAGGATCTCCAGAAATATATGGCATTGCGGCCTACTGGGGAGGGGGCCCTGTTTATTCACGAAGATGGGCGTCCATTGGCACGTCATCAATTTACTGGTGTTTTGCGCAAGGTCGTTGCAGCTTGTGGCTATGCAGCCTCGGAGTTTGCTCCGCATTCCTTCAGGATTGGGGCTGCAACTACAGCCGCCCATTGGGGCTTGTCGGCTAAGAGGATTAAAGACCTGGGTCGCTGGAAGTCGGACGCATACAGGGGTTATGTGCGGAAATGATGTTGATCTCATGTACTCACATCTTCTGTTTTACCCTAGGTCTGCCCACTGTCCGGGTTTGGATAGTGGGGCACAGTATTGTGCATTGGGCTGCTTGCAGAGCTCGGCAATCTGAATTGGGAGTTGGCCTTGGCTTTCCGCAGCACGTACGAGTGTCCTGGATCTCCAGAAGGGGATGCGGTGGAAGGAACTCTTACCGCTAATGCAGAGGCGTGTTCTTCTGGAGGGCCCCCCTACGGCGCTTGTGGTGCAGCTCGGGGAAAATGATATGGTTTCTTTTTCCTGTTATGTTTTACGTGCTGTTATTTTGCAGGATTTGAGGGACCTAGCGGCCTTGGTGCCCGCTACTAAGTTAATTTGGTCACAGTTGCTCCAGCGTTGCATCTGGAGGGGTAGTCCCTGCCCTGCGGCCACCGAAAGGGTGCGAAAGCGTATTAATTCAGCTGCAAGCAAGCTGGTGTCTGATCTGGGTGGGCTTGTGATTCCCCACCCAGATATTAATGTTAAAGCCACTGATTGCTATAGGTTTGATGGGGTTCATCTTACCTCTGTTGGGAATGATGTATGGTTGAGGTCAGTGGTGGCTAAGTTGAGAGTATGTTTAGGTTTGTGAGTGGTTGGCGGTGAGCGTAAGGGCTCAGGTGGCGGTTAGGCATTGGTTTAAATTGGTTGGTGGAGGGGTATGGATTGGCTGTGCCTGCCCCTCAGGTGATGCTACTGCACGGGAATTCCGTTAAAGGAATTCAGGGGCTTACCATCCTTTCGTCCAAACCCCTGGAATCGGGTTTGGGCCGTGTAAGCCCCTAGGAGCATGTGGGGAGAAGCTGAGGGTCTGTGTCGCAGCTCCAGTTATCCCTGATCTTGTTCCTCCACACTGGCTTCCGCTAGAATCCGGAAGTCAGTGCTGTCCCCAAGGCGGGGGGACAGCTAGTCTTAACCAATGCCTAAGCAACCACTCACAATTTGTATGATAATAAAGTTGTGGCCAAAATTATGCCAAAAACCTTAAACAAAAATTATGTGTGAAGTGTGAGTTATTTGGGATAAGGGTGTTTTGGGGGACCTCAGCACGCAAAGTCTTACCCAGTGAAATGATTTTGAAATAACATAATACTGTGTCATTTTTCTGTATATGTGTGCTTGTGCAATCTGCAGTGTCATTTAGCTTGTAATTTTGCAGAAGAGGATAAGGAATCAACAACCTGCACCTGAAAAGGATGATAATCAACAAAACAATAAATAGGGATACTAAAATAGAATACCAGTCAATTCAAAACAAAATATTGCTCATCTACTGTTAAAGATGTCTTAGAAATGTGAAAATGTAACAAATTTAAAATGTAAAATAAATCTCCAGCACCTACGTAATTTGATTATCATGAACTGGTAAAGTTCATTGCATTGGTGTTTGTTCCATGGTTTGTTGGTTGTTTCATGGATTTCCTATGTTCCCTTTTCCCAGCCTTGCCTAAGCCAGCAGGGACTTGGAAACAATAGAATGTATCATGCAGCTTGTGATGTCAAAGCTTGCATTAAATGGGTCTGCTCAGCTGGTGCTATGGGTCACTTGGTTATGAAATACATATACTGCTCTTTCCCCTTAACAGGTAATATTGTGGCCATTCTGCAAAGCGTGTTCTCCTTAACAGAGAGCACGTGTTGCGGTTGGGGGAAACAAGCCACCTGACTGTGATTAGGCAGATTTGTGTAACCCAAGCCTTCTAAGGGGTTAAAATTGGGCGGCTGGGGAGTTTCATGTGTGGAGAAATTGGGAGGGGTTAGAGGTTATAAATACATGGGGCCAGAGGTTGGACTTCCTCTTGGCCGTTTTTGCATCGGATCAAGGAGCAGCTACCAGTATCGGTTGTATTCTGAGCGATTTTAAATCCTAATTTCTTGCCCTTCGCCTCCCATTCCTCTCTTCTTTCCCCTTTTTCTTCCCAATATCCCTCTCCCTGTTCTCTTTTCTTGCCATTCCTGTCAATTCTGTTGATTTTCCCTATTAATTTTTGGACTATATTTTAGTTAATTTGGCTGTGGGAGGGTTCCCCCCCCCCAGCCCGGGGAGGCTTCGCCTCCCTGCTATTAGGGCTCGTTCCTTGCTAGGAGGGAGGGGGGCTGAGGCCGTTCTCCCTGATTTTGTTTTGCTTTTGGATTTACGGGAGCCCGCATACCCCCCCGGCCTCTAGCCGCGGCTCCGCGATAGCGGAGCGCGGGTGGCTCCTTCGTCCCCCCTCCCCTCCCTCCCCTGTCTCGCAATAGCTCACCTGGGCGCTTCCTGAGGAAGCGTTCCGCGTGTTTGCTGCCCGGCTTCGTTGCGCTGTTGCTGCCCTCCTGCCTTATCCCCTTTTAGCGTCTGGGGGGGCCGTCCGATCAGCTGGGAGGCGCGCTGGGTGGCTGCCTTCGGCCCGCGCTCTTGGGAGCGCTTTCAGGAATACTCCGGGGCAGAGCGATTTGCCGGTTATTCCCTAGGGCCTGCTCGGGGCGGCAAGGCCTTGCCGCGGCCTGTGTTGTTTAATAAGTGCTGCGTTAACAGTTGGGGCCTTCTATTTTGCGTGTGCACGTGGCGCGTCTTGGGAGAGCGTCTGCTTTCGCTTTCCCATTGCCTGCCGATCCGCAGTTCATTAGCTGCTATTGCAGCTTGCCTGCGTCTGTGCTCCCCCTGGTGGCTCTCTGCTGCATTACATCCTTCTCTGTTGGATTGCCAGGGCCAGCTTGGGACCCCTGCTGGCCTGCACAGGCATTGCAGCCTTGTTCTCCATAATAATATTGGTTTTAGTTATAAGTTTAACCACTGTTATTTACTTCTGAGTGTTAATTATTTAATTACTTCTAATTGTAGGTTGTGCATTGATCCTTGGCTAAGGGAGGAATTGTTTAATAGACAGTTAATTTTATATTGATCCCTATTGAGTGTATTTCAAGTAATTTTAATTACACACGTTGGGTTATTCTGTTGGTTAATTTTAGGACTGGTTAGCAGTTACACCAGTGGTGCTTCAACGTTGAAAGGTTTTGTTCATTGGGGTTAATTCCTTTTAGGGTTTGATTTATTTTGGGGTCCTTATTGGCGGGAACTTGTTGATTTTATCTTTATCCACGGCCAGCAGTGACGTCTGGCTGTGGCACTCATTAATTCTCTGTTTGATTTCAAGTAGCAGATATGGCTCCCAAGAAAGTCACTGCCCGCCCCGGCCTGGCTTCCGCTGCAAAACGGCCTATTAGAGGTCCATCGCAGGCCCTTCGTTCTCCCACCCCGAGGCAACCTGTGGGCCGGGTGCAGGCTCTGGTGGAAAGCATGGCCGGCAACCCGGTTGCCTTGTCTCGTTTCGCAGCCGAAATGGATGGTCTCCTTCAACAATGCTCTGCCCAGCCTTCCACGTCTGGGAGTCGTCCTCATCCGGTAGCGGCGTCGTCTCCTGCGTCACCATCGTCTAGTGAAGATGAGAGAGAAGGCTCTTCATCTAGGGGTTTGCTGTCTGATGCCCAGCCTTCCCAGCCCCGCGACTTACCTGCTGTTCGCGGCCGTGCGCGAAGGCCACGCCGTTCCTCTGGGAGAGCCACGGGAAAGAAAAGCCCTTTGACAGCTTCCTCCCGCCGAAGTGGACGCACCCAACCTTCGGAGGAGGTGGCTTCTGGTTCCGGCCTCTCACTTGTTGTTTCTCCTCCATCAGATCCAGGTATATCACACCTGAGCCCTGACTCTGAGTCTTCCATAGAGGATAGTTTGCCAGTCCCTTCCAGGAAGTCTTCGGGTGGAAAGCGCCGTCGCAGGAGGTCTTCCCGGAAGCGTGCCAAGAGGAGGAGGGGCGAATCATCTTCCTCTTCTTCTGGTATGTCATCTTCTAGTTCTGATGATGAGACGGGAGCCTCACGGGAACTTTATTGGGGTTTTGGAGAATCCACGGGGCTGCCTCGGTGGGCTTGGGATCGGAGGGCCAACACCCACCGGGCAAGGTATGGAGCTGTGCAAGAGTGTAAGGATGGCGTTTTGGTACCTGACGTTAAAGTATCTACCAATTCCGCCAGGGACATAATCCCAGGTGCACATTTGTCATCAAAACTGCGCTCTAGGGTACTGAACGGCCGTTATGTAGACATTTTCAAACTGGCCCCTCCTTCGGAGGACCAGGAGAAAGGGAAATCGTCAAACAAACGCCAGGGTGTTTCCCCATCAGATAGGACATTCGAGATATGGCTTGACTGTTTCCAGGTCTTTGCTGGCGTGGTGGTAGCGGCTTACCCGCGGAGATCTCTTCATTTGATGGTTTACTTATCCATTGTTCGCTCCGCCTTTACTAAAGCCGGTGAAAAAGCGGCGATAAAATATGATGAACACTTTAGGCGCCGCGCCGCCAGGATCCCCTCAGCTCGATGGGATCGTAAGGATCTCGATGTGTGGACCACCTATGTTGCTCCGCTCATCGATAAAAAGGTGCCTGAGCAACAGAAGCCGAAGAACCCGGCTTTTAGGTCCAGCCGCCGCTTACCTTGCTGGGAGTTTAATAAGGGCTCCTGTCAGCGTCAGGGGTGCAGGTACGCTCACATATGTGAGAAATGCAATGGCTCTCATCCTGCCTCTTCCTGTTTTGGGTATCGGCGGCCCTTTCGTGGGGGAAAAGGGGGTTCTCAGCAACCCCCCAAGCAAAACACCTCTCTCCCTTCTACATCAGGCACAGGGAAATGAGTTGTTGTTCTCCCTAGCTCATACCCCCGTCCGTTTGCCGGCTCTACAACATTGGCTGCAATCTTATCCTGATAGGGACGCTGCCGGCTATTTGATTGATGGCTTTTCTGTTGGTTTTCGGATTCCGGTAGCCATGCCACCCGTGGCACGGAATCCTGCTAATCAAAAATCAGTTCGCGAGTTACCTGAGGTTGCCCGTAAAAAGATAGCAAAGGAGCTGGCCATGCATCGGATGGCAGGCCCTTTCGATGCCCCTCCGTTTCATAATTTGCATGTATCCCCATTGGGTATCGTGCCAAAGAAGGCCCCAGGTGAATTTCGTCTAATCCATAATTTGTCACATCCTAGGGGCACCTCAGTTAATGATGCTATACCCCCGGAGCGTTGCTCCGTGAAGTATGCATCTCTTGATCAGGCGATCAAGATGATTCGGAAGTTTGGCCGCGCGGCCCTGTTGGCGGAATGTGATATTGAATCGGCATTTCGCCTCCTCCCGATTCATCCGGATGATTTTTGGCTACTGGGTTTTCAGTTTGAGGGAAAATTCTATTTTGACAAGGCCATGCCTATGGGCTGTTCAATAGCGTGTGCTGCTTTTGAATCTTTTAGCACCTTTCTGGAGTGGGCTCTTAAATCTAAAACAGGGCTGGGCGGAGTCACTCATTATTTGGATGATTTTTTATTGGCCTCTGCCCACGACACTGGCGATTGCTCGGTGTTGCTGCAAGCATTTGCTGACCTTACCCAGGAGCTGGGGGTTCCGCTGGCAGCGGAAAAGACGGAAGGTCCGTCTACCCAGCTTACCTATCTGGGTATCCTGTTGGATACGGTTTCCCAGACTTCTAGTTTACCACGTGACAAGCTAGTAGCCTTGAAGAAGGTCATAGAGGAACTGCTTCCTTTGAAGAAAGTTTCCTTGTTGCAAATCCAATCCCTGTTAGGGCACCTGAATTTTGCATGTAGAGTGGTGGCGCCTGGGCGCCCTTTCTGTTCACGCTTGGCGCGTCTCACTGTGGGGTTGAGGGCTCCTCACCATCGAGTGCGCCTATCTAGTGAGGTGAGGTCGGATCTTTCCGTATGGTTGGAATTCCTGGAGGAATTCAATGGGGTTTCATTATGGCAGGACACGTTGAACCTGCGCAATGATTTTCAGGTCCATTCGGATGCTGCAGGTTCCCTGGGTTTTGGTCTTTACTGGAAAGGGCGATGGTGTGCTGAGCGCTGGCCGCCCGCTTGGCAGGGAGGAGAGATTTCTCGGGACCTAACATTTCTCGAGTTTTTTCCCATTGCAGTGGCCGTGCATTTGTGGGTCGAGGAATTCAGGAACCGCCGTGTTTGCTTCTGGACCGATAACCAGGCGGTGGTGTCCGTGCTGGCAAAGCTGTCGTCACGTTCACCCAGGGTGTCCGCCCTATTAAGAGCCTTCGTATTGCACTGTTTGCGTTATAATATAGTGTTTTCTGCACGTTTTATTCCCGGGGTGACTAACGAAATTGCTGATGCTCTGTCCCGTTTTCAGATGGAGCGGTTCAGACTCCTGGTTCCAGAGGCGCGGATACGTCCGGAATATTTCCCGGATCATCTCTGGAACCTTGGCAGCAATTAGTTTTGCAGGGAGTAGCGGCATCTGTTTCCCCTTCTACTCTTAGATCCTATACAAAGGCCTGGTCCGACTTTTTGGCGTTCATGCGCCCGGCTGCCAGCGAGTTAAAAGGCGTCCCCCCCTCCTCTGCGCAGGTGTTAAGTTATCTGGCGCATTTATTTCAGCTGGGGCGTGCAGCTAAGACTATTAGGATTCAGGCAGCTGCTATAGCATTTTTCTGTAAGACATTTTATGATAAAGACCCTTGTGCGAAGTTTGTTGTGCGCAAGGCTTTGGACGGCTGGGGTAGGCTTCGCCCTTCTCAGCCAGCACCACGGCACCCAATTTCTTTTGACTTGCTAAGCAGGATGCGTAAGAGGCTGCGGGTGGTTTGTTGGTCAGGGTATGAGGCTCGCCTGTTTTCGGCTGCCTTCTCTATTGCCTTCTTCGGAGCATTGAGAGTGGGTGAGCTTGTGTTGGAAGATCTCAAGGATGGTCGTTCTAGGGGCCTTTTGCTCCGGGATCTTCAGCTATTCCCTGCAGAGCTAATAATTACAGTGAGGAATTCAAAGACGGATCAAAAGGGTAGGGGTGCCGTCATTCGTCTCCCTGCTACGGGGGGGGCAGGCCCTTGCCCTGTAAAAGATGTTAACAAGTACTTAGCAGTGCGTCCCCCAGGTGATGGGCCTTTGTTTAAACATGAAAATGGGCTGCCCCTAACAAGGCGCCAGTTTGCGCAGGTGATGCGAAAGGCGATTATGGCTTGCAATGGCACGGCCTATGGTTATGCCCCTCATTCCTTCAGGATTGGGGCGGCAACGACAGCGGCTCATTGGGGTTTGTCGGCTGCTAGAATAAAGGATTTGGGCCGCTGGAAGTCGGATGTGTTTCGTGGTTATGTCCGCTGATTGTATGGGATTCTCACATTGTTTATTTTGTTTACTTCAGGTCTAGTGGCTGTCCGCATCTGGATGGTGGGGCACAGCATCATCCATTGGGCGGGCGTCGCAGCACAGCAGTCCAGATGGGGTCCAGGCCTGGGCTTCCCTCCACATGTGCAGCTGTCGTGGCTGGCCAGAAGGGGAATGCGCTGGTCCGAGTTCTTGCCGCGAATCCAGAGGCAATTGCTACTGGAAGGGGAGCCCTCGGCTATAGTGGTGCAGCTGGGTGAGAATGACCTGGTATCCACAGACTGTTTTTCACTGCGTGCTGCAATATTAAGTGACTTGGAGGTGCTGCGGGCGTGGATGCCATCAGCAAAAATATTCTGGTCCAAGCTGCTGCGCCGCCGCATTTGGAGGGGCAGTCGTTGCCCGGCAGCTACGGAGAGGGCCAGAAAACGCATCAATTCTGCGGTAGCCAGAAAGATGTCCGAATTGGGTGGGGAGGTGATTTCACACCCAATGATTCATTTTCAGGCGGCATCCCTTTTTAGAGCCGATGGTGTGCACCTTTCTGCCCCCGGGAATGAGGTTTGGTTGGGTGCAGTGGTGGCCAAGCTTAGGGCTTGGCTGGGGTTGTGAGTGGTTTGGCGGTGAGCTGTGGGCTCTATGGCGGTTAGGCACTGGTTAAATGGTGCTTGGAGGGGTAAGTGCCTACCCCTCCAAATGAGCGAAGGGAATTCCGTTAAAGGAATCCAGGGGCTTGCCATTCTTTTCGTCCTTGTCCCTGGAATCGGACTTGGGCCATGCAAGCCCCACAGGAACAAGAGGGTGAGAAGTGCGGGACTGAGACCCAGCTTCACTTTCTCACCCAATACTTGTTTCCCACACTGGATTCCGCTGGTGTCCGGAATGCCAGCTCTGTCCCTGAGGGCATGGACAGATAGTCAGAACCAGTGCCTAAGCAACCACTCACATTTTGTATTGAATAAAGTTGTGGCCAAATTATGCCAAAAACCTAAACAAAAATTGACGTGTGAAGTGTGAATTTTTTTGGGGGGTGGCAATTGTGGGACTCAACACGCAAAGCGTGTTCTCCTTAACAGAGAGCACGTGTTGCGGTTGGGGGAAACAAGCCACCTGACTGTGATTAGGCAGATTTGTGTAACCCAAGCCTTCTAAGGGGTTAAAATTGGGCGGCTGGGGAGTTTCATGTGTGGAGAAATTGGGAGGGGTTAGAGGTTATAAATACATGGGGCCAGAGGTTGGACTTCCTCTTGGCCGTTTTTGCATCGGATCACCCGCCCTCCCTCCCTTTAATAGGGTGGTTTTTTGTTTTGCTCGCTTGACCTTGCTATGCCTGTCATGGTGTCGTTCGCCTTGGTGCGGGGGCACGGTAGGAATTTTACCATCTGGCTGATTGGCTGGTGCCATTTGGTTTCTGCCTACTGCGTAGCAAATCGTCACAACTTGTAAGGTTGGCGGTTAGGCACTGGTTAAATGGTGCTTGGAGGGGTAAGTGCCTACCCCTCCAAATGAGCGAAGGGAATTCCGTTAAAGGAATCCAGGGGCTTGCCATTCTTTTCGTCCTTGTCCCTGGAATCGGACTTGGGCCGTGCAAGCCCCACAGGAACAAGAGGGTGAGAAGTGCGGGACTGAGACCCAGCTTCACTTTCTCACCCAATACTTGTTTCCCACACTGGATTCCGCTGGTGTCCGGAATGCCAGCTCTGTCCCTGAGGGCATGGACAGATAGTCAGAACCAGTGCCTAAGCAACCACTCACATTTTGTATTGAATAAAGTTGTGGCCAAATTATGCCAAAAACCTAAACAAAAATTGACGTGTGAAGTGTGAATTTTTTTGGGGGGTGGCAATTGTGGGACTCAACACGCAACACTTTTCAGCACATGGCAGATGGGAAGCTCTCTCCCACTTGAACCCCACTTAGTTGTAGTTTGCATCTCTATGAAACTTGCACATTCAAATATCTAAAAACCCAGTCTAATATCACACAAGATAAGCCTCAAAATTGCATTTTACTGACCAGTGATTTGTATGTTAAACAACTTAATCGACACACTGCCATTTATTTATTTATTTTTAAGTTTGCGATCTTTCCCCAAATATGAGTCTCTTTTAGAAAGTTGAAAAAAATAAAAGCAAAACTGACCATAAATTACATGTGGGTTATTGCCCTGTGGGGGGCACTAATTAATGAGCTTAGAGTCCTTAGGGGCCAAAGAAAGAAAGGATGATTCCATACCTGTTTAGTCTGACTTTATTTCATTTGTAAGCAAGGAAGAACATGGCTGAGAAACTCTCTTGGCCTATGAATGATTATGGTTGCGACTCAGAGTATTTGAAAACTTTAATTACTTTTCTCTGGTATAATAGCATCCATGTTTTGTAACCCTCTCTGGTTTAACCATTATGTCTGTCCTATAAATAGTTCTAGTTACTATGTTCCACATATTCAGATACCCGTGGTTTATTTTATTTGGTTTTATTTTATTTCTGATTTCATTTGACAGTGATCTATAATTGTATATGGACTGTGTTTATTGTTGCCAAATCCTGTTTGATAATACTGTATTTTGTCGAATTTTTTATAATATTTCTTTTTAAAATAAAAAAAATAAAATATAGGCTTTTTGTCTGTAATATATGCAATGCATAGAAATAACTCTTGACCTATTTCTCATTGAATAATGTACATATTTTCCCCACTTGTTTTCCTTTTATTCTGTACGATCATTGGCTGTAAAACTAAAAATTGATTTAATTTGACCTATATAACCTGTTTGTTTATCAATTTCAATATCACGTTTCTACTATTCATTTTATAAATGCCTGTATTATATGTAGCCAATACTTTCTCAAATATTGTGCATTTTCTGTTTCTTCCCTTGATTACCAAAAGCAAATTTTCCCCACTTGTTTTCCTTTTATTCTGTACGATCATTGGCTGTAAAACTAAAAATTGATTTAATTTGACCTATATAACCTGTTTGTGTGTGTCTATGATTCAGATTACAAACATTTTAATCTAGTTATAAAATTATCAATTTCAATATCACGTTTCTACTATTCTTTTTATAAATGCCTGTATTATATGTAGCCAATACTTTCTCAAATATTGTGCATTTTCTGTTTCTTCCCTTGATTACCAAAAGCAAATTCCTTATGCAGAATCTAGGAGACATGAATGAGACTGACATCACTGAATTTGTCCTCATTGGATTTTCCGGACATCCCAAAATAAGAACAGGATTAGCGGCTTTAATGAGCATCATCTACTTAGGAAATGTTGTTGGAAATGGACTCATTGTCTTCGTGGTCACAGCTGATCCTCGGCTTCACAATCCAATGTATTTTTTTCTTTGCAATCTGTCCATCATTGATATTGGTCTTTCTACTTTTTCAGTTCCACAATCTATTGCCAACTGTTTGGAGGACAGACCTGTCATGCCTTTTGCTTCATGTTACATTCAAATGTATGCTGGCATATACCTAGGAGGAACGGAATGTTTCCTGTTAGCAGTCATGGCTTATGACCAGTATGTTGCCATCTCCAGTCCACTGCGTTATATGATTATCATGAACTGGAGAGTTTGTGTTGTTTTGGCTATTGCATCATGGACAATGGCCTTTTTGCTAGCTATTGTTCCCTGTCTTGCAAAACCAGCCCACTTCTGTGGACACAATGAGGTGGATCATTTTGCCTGTGAGCTCACAGCCCTCATGAAGTTGATGTGTTCAGACATGGCAGTGAGCCAACTGATCATGTACTTTACCAGCACCTTCACAGTACTTTTCCCCTTCTGCTTGATCCTTTTTTCCTATTCACGTATAATTGTGACCATTTTGAAAATAGATTCATCTGGTGGCAGAAAGAAAGCTTTCTCTACTTGTGGATCTCACCTGGCTGTGGTGGTGGTTTTCTTTGGAAATGCTATAGTCCAATACATCAAGCCTCAATCTAAGGACAATCAGGATAGTGATAAATTTATTTTTGTCTTCAATGCAGCAATAATACCCATGTTAAACCCTTTAATCTATACACTGAGAAACCAAGATGTGCTGGGGGCACTTAAAAGACTGATACGGAAGAAACTGTAATCATATTGTTGACTGAACCTTAGGGTTTCTCTTAATACTTGAGAGTACAGTGGTACCTCTGTTTACATACTTAATTCGTTCCGGAGGTCCGTTCTTAATCTGAAACTGTACTTAACCTGAAGCACCACTTTAGCTAATGGGGCCTCCTGCTGCTGCCGCGCGATTTCTGTTCTCATCCTGAAGCAAAGTTCTTAACCCGAGGTACTATTTCTGGGTTAGGGGAGTCTGTAACCTGAAGAATATGTAACCTGAAGCATATGTAACCCAAGTTACCACTGTATGTTAAACTGAAATGATGCTTTAAACTTTGCATTTTCTTTAGGCCAAAGAGATGTGAAGGGGCCACATATATATTTATACAGTGCTCTCTTTTAATGTAACCCTTTTAATAGGTTGTTAGTTTTGTTAATTAAGAATATGGAGATGTCTATTTTTTTCTGAAAGGAACAAAAAATGAAAATAAAGGAAATGTGCAGTTTTTCTTCACATAATGTATCTGCTCTATATAAGTACCTTAGCTGTGGCAGATGAAAGCATCTAGTTGTGCTGCAAAGGATGCACCATAGCTCTTCTTCTCATTGTGCTCCTCCCTGTAGGCATTCCTCTTTTGGTCACTGCTATGGATACACAACTTGCCTGTCTGTCTCTAGGCACTGTGGTTGTATACAAGGGTTGATGTTCCCTGCCTTCAGGTCATGTATGCAGACATCTTTGTAACACAGAGTTAGTCTGCCAACAGGCCTGGTGCCAGAAGCCATCTCCACATAGAGCACATCCTTGGAGACCCTGACATATTCCATACTGTGGACATGGGCAAGCCAGCATAGATGTCACTGAGACAGGAGTGTGAACCTAGTCAGATAATAAAATAATAAACATTATTATAAATAAATAAATAAATCCAAGAGGTGAGTTGGTTAACTACTCTATATAACATGACTTCTCTTCAGTTAGTATGCATCCTTTAATCAGGCTGTGTCAGGTACTGTCTGGATGAGGAGTGTGAGGATCCTTCCATCCAGGAGATTCCCAGGCAAGATGAAGACTTAGACCCCTGGTCCTGGTGGTGGGACAATGGGGAGGGTTGAGCTGGGTGGTGGTGGAAGCATGAGGGTGGAGTGATCAAGGGGGGTTAGAAGGCCTTTCCAGGACAGGGCTGGAGGTTGAGCATCTTGGTGTGAATGCATACAGAAACAGGGAGGAATCAGAGAGTACACCTGCCATACCATAGCAGGGTAGTCTCAATCCTGCTGGCTCTCTTCCTCTCACACACCCCTTTAGTAGAGTCCTACATGTTGCCTAGCAATGAGCCAGAAAGACCCAGAGTAGGAGCTCATCCCCACGTCACAGTCTCTTGTCTGTTGCGGACGGCTCCAGAGTGAGAGGCTAGAGGGGAATGGCAGGGCCAGAGCTCAAGTTTCCTTTAACGTCTCAAGCTGAAGGAGTTAAGCCCGGGAGAACTCACTATGTTACTTTCTGTGAATAAAAAGTCAAGTGCATTCCAAGTCTCTGGCCTCTTTCTTATTGACCTGTGGGGGCCTGGCACTTCCCTGTTAGCCTTCATTACAGGCTGTAAGTCTAGTTAGAAAATGCAGCATGGACACATTAATGGCAAAATGTAATACTGATCTTCTTCTTCTTAAAGAAATGGGAGTGCCTGATCACCTCATCTGTCTCCTGAGAAATCTCTATGTGGGACAAGAAGCTACAGTTAGAACTGGATATGGAACAATTGATTGGTTCCAAATTGGGAAAGGAGTACGGCAAGGCTGTATATTGTCTCCCTGCTTATTTAACTTATATGCAGAATTCATCATGCGAAAGGCTGGGCTGGATGAATCCCAAGCCGGAATTAAGATTGCCGGAAGAAATATCAACAACCTCAGATATGCAGATGACACAACCTTGATGGCAGAAAGTGAAGAGGAATTAAAGAACCTTTTGTTGAGGGTGAAAGAGGAGAGCGCAAAAAATGGTCTGAAGCTCAACATCAAAAAAAAAACAAAAATCATGGCCACTGGGCCCATCACCTCCTGGCAAATAGAAGGGGAAGAAATGGAGGCAGTGAGAGATTTTACTTTCTTGGGCTCCATGATCAGTGCAGATGGTGACAGCAGTCACGAAATTAAAAGACGCCTGCTCCTTGGGAGAAAGGCGATGGCAAACCTAGACAACATCTTAAAAAGCAGAGACATCACCTTGCCAACAAAGGTCCGTATAGTAAAAGCCATGGTTTTCCCAGTAGTGATGTATGGAAGTGAGAGCTGGACCATCAAGAAGGCTGATCGCCGAAGAATTGATGCTTTTGAATTATGGTGCTGGAGGAGACTCTTGAGAGTCCCATGGACTGCAAGAAGATCAAACCTCTCCATTCTGAAGGAAATCAGCCCTGAGCGCTCACTGGAAGGACAGATCGTGAAGCTGAGGCTCCAATACTTTGGCCACCTCATGAGAAGAGAAGACTCCCTGGAAAAGACCCTGATGTTGGGAAAGATGGAGGGCACAAGGAGAAGGGGACGACAGAGAATGAGATGGTTGGATGGTGTTCTTGAAGCTACCAGCATGAGTTTGATCAAACTGCGGGAGGCAGTGGAGGACAGAAGTGCCTGGCATGCTCTGGTCCATGGAGTCACGAAGAGTCGGACACGACTAAACGACTAAACAACAACAACAATACTGAATCCTGCTGACTAGACATGCGGATGATTTCTACTGGTTATGGTTACAGGTCTGGCCTTCAGGGAAGTGGACACTATCTAGATGATTATGTATTAATGGGGCCAGCTTCATTGCAGGCTTGTTGGCAACTCATGGAGTTCACCACTTTGACAGGGGAACTGTGCATTCCACTGGCCGCAGATAAGACCGGTGGTCCAGCCACTATTAGGGATATAATAAGATTCAGTGGCCCAGACTGAAAAGTTAGTCTGTAAGGTCTGATTGATCAGTTGCTACAGCAAAAGAAGGCCACTTCAAGGCAGGTGCAATCCCGTCTCAGTCACCTGAACTTCACTTGCCAGGTTATAGCCCCAGGCAGAGTCTTTTGCATTTCTCTAGCCCAACTCTAGCCCTCCTGCATATTGGCTCCCCATCATCATGTTAGTCTCACAAAAGCTTCCAAAGCTTATGTATTGGTTTGGCTAAAGTTCCTCCAGGATGATAGTACTGGCCTAATATTTCTGGGCAGGAAGTTGCAAAGTGCCACCAGCACTTTAGAAGACTCTACTGTTTTCTAGTAAACTTGGTGTGATTCCTTTTCATTAAATGGTTGAGGCCTAAACACTCTTTGCTGAACATACAGTGGTACCTTGGTTATCGAAGGGGCTTGGCTCCCGAACAAATCGGCTCCCGAGCACTTCAAACCCTGAAGTGAGTGTTCTGGTTTGCAAATGTTTTTTGGAAGCTGAACGTGTGACACAGCTTCAGCAGTTTCCAATTGAGTGCAGGAGGCTCCTGCAGCCAATCAGAAGCCATGCCTTGGTTTTCGAACAGTTCCAGGAGTCAAACATACTCCCAGAATGGATCAAGTTCAACAACCAAGGTACCACTGTAAATAGTTTTGTGATAATAACTATATATTTATATGACTAGTTATAAGAGTTCCTTGAATGCTTTCAAGTAAATTAGTCAGTCGGGATTATTTCATATGGGAATGCAGAAGGATATAGCTGAAATCAAGAAGTAATATAATGTTATGTATCTTTATCCAGATGTGACAATGCTTCAGTATATTTTTTCATTGAAACATAAATACACCTGATTAAGAACCAAATCTGTGTTATCTATACACAGATAGCTATTGAAGGGCCAGAGAGCATATGAAAAAGAACTCAGAAAGTAAATGCCATATAGCCAGCTTTGAGATTTTAATTGTATTAGTTCATTTTTAAATTGATAAAGCTACTAAGCCAAAAGGAATCAGAAAAAAGGATTCTGCAAACATATTGATATTAATGTGCTAGATACAGAACAGTTTTGAATTTAAGGGATAATTAAAAATATTACTTTTTAATTTGCAAGGAACTCCATCATAGCTGCAAAAAGGCCCACTTTCTTTCCCAAAGTCTCTTGAAATTGTTGTTGTGTTATCCTACCAGAACTATGGGGAAAATATTTGGAAATAACCAGAATACACTGAATGTTTTTAGAGAAAGCCTATTGTCAAAACTGAATAGATTTGAAGATTGTATTTAAAAGGTAAGCTATCATTTTTAATTAACCTTATGTATTCCACTTAGTTATTCTTGGATATGCTAGCTTGTACATTAAATACTATGCCTCTGTTGTATAAAGCTTCATTAGAAGAGTTACATGCATACTTACATATCTACCACTGACATGAATGAAAAAGTACTTAAAAGAAATAAAATTATATTATATGGGAGTCATATATTCAAATGTCTGAAATCTCACTCTAATATAGCACAAGAAATAGACAAAATTATTTTGCATTCTATTGACCTGTTATTTTTATGTTAAACAATTTTTTAGTGAATTCACTTAGAAATCTTTTTAAAATGTGTTCATGATGTTTCCCCAGATGTGGTGTGAGAACGCAGGAACATAGGAAAGAAAAAAAGGGAAACATCTAAAAAGATCTCAGGCTTTCTCAATAAATTACCTGTGATGCATATTAGTTGAGCTGTCTATCCAGGGAGTTTCTATAATTTTGATCCTACACATTTTTATCTAATCATAGCATTATCAATTTCAAGGTTGATACTGTAGTTTCAATACTGTAAATGTCTAGTTTATATATAAATTCTGTTACTTTCTCAAATATTAAGCAACTTTTATTTCTCCCCTGATAACCAAAAACAAATCTTTATACAGGACTTAGAGGATATGAATGAGTCTGAAATAACTGAGTTCATCCTCATTGGATTTTCTGGACATCCCAAAACAAAGATAGGATTGGCGGCTTTAATGACCATCATCTACTTGGGAAACATAATCGGAAATGGACTCATTCTGTTTGTAGTCATAGCTGATCCTCGGCTCCATAATCCAATGTACTTCTTCCTTTGTAATCTGTCCATCATTGATATCTGTCTTTGTACATCTTCAGTTCCACAATCTATTGCCAACTGTTTGGTGGACAGACCCATCATGTCTTTTGCTAAATGTTACACTCAGATGTACACTGGTATATACCTTGGATCAACAGAATGTTTCTTGTTGGCAGTCATGGCTTATGACCGGTATGTTGCCATCTCCAATCCACTCCGTTATATGCTTATCATGAACTGGAAAGTTTGCATTGTTTTGGCTATTGTATCTTGGACCATGGCCTTCTTACTTGCTATTGTTCCCTGTCTTGCAAACCCTGCCCACTTCTGTGGACATAATGAGGTGGATCATTTTGCATGTGAGCTCACAGCCATCATGAAATTAATTTGTTCTAACATGGCTGTGGGACAACTGTCGATGTACTTCACCAGCACCGGCACAATTCTTTTCCCCTTTTGTTTCATCCTTTTTTCGTATGCACGTATCCTTGTGGCCATTTTGAGAATCCATTCATCTGGAAGCAGACTGAAAGCTTTCTCTACTTGTGGATCTCACCTAGCTGTGGTGCTGGTGTTCTTTGGAAATGCTATAGCACTATACATCAAACCTCAGTCTAAAGACAAACAAGCTAGTGACAAAATTATTTATATCTTTAATCAAGCACTGGTACCCATGTTAAACCCTTTAATCTACACACTGAGAAACCAGGATGTATTAGGAGCACTTAAAAAGGTGGTGGGGAAGAACCTGCAGTCATAATATTGGATGAATCTTGTGAGTTTTAATGGCATTTTAAATTATCATATCACTGTCATGTTTTTAATAAGCTTTTTAAAAAAATTCCTTGTAAATAACCCTATATTTCTGAAATGTGCAATAAAAGGAAATAAAAACATAAAAAATAAAACATAATAATAAGAAACTAAAGCACAGGTTTTGTTGTCATAATGTATGACCTCTTTATCTATCATCTATCTATCCAGTTGTTCTGTAAATCAGATATGGGTTATCCTACCCGAATGATTTAATCTGTTCAATATATTAGAAAGATAAGCTATTATTTTACTGATAAAGCAGAAATGGTGAATTGGTGGTCCTACAAATGATCTTTGACTCCTTCTCAGAGCAGCCTGAGACTGAGCAACCGTAATAAGTACTCAGGGATGATAGAAGCTTTAGTCCTGCAATATTTAGAAGTCCACAGGTTCCTCAACCCTATGATAAAGCAAATAATTTGGAAACCAAAAGGCCCAGTTATCAGATGAAATCTTCCTATAACCTAGCATTGAATCACCTCTGGTTTCTGGAACTAAATAAGCCCGGCAGAGATCTTAATTTGTTCTGTAAAGTCATGTTTGCCAAGTCAAGCCACGTCCTTCCACCCTACACCTGATGTCAAAAATTTAAATTCTGAGAAGTTATTTAGAATGTATAAAAATGTTCCAAATACCGGCCGAAAGTGTCAAGAAAAATGAAGGGACATTTTATCATGCTTGGTGGACATGTAAAAAAGCTTTTAAATAGTATTGGATTCAAATACATACGCTGATACAGAGGATTTTGGAGATCAAGTTTCATTTGAAACTAGAACTCTTCCTACTGGGACTAATGGATATAAAATTAGAAAAAGACTGAAACTTTATTTCAATATGTTTCAATATAACAGAAATACATTTGTTTCAATATAGCAGCAATACATTTATATGCACAGATACCTACAGTTGACGATAGTTATTAAAATTACTGGACTTAGCAGAGTTAGTGAAATCAATGTGCTTAATCAGAATAATCACTGTTAATATTTACTAAAGATTGGAAACTTCTTATAGACTTTTTGCATGAAAAAGAAAATGAACTTTTAATATCTAGCTTTGAAAATTGAAAATAATGTTGGTTTATAGAAGGTGGATTTGCTGTTGGGTGTTATCTTGGAGTGGGTGTGTTGAATAATTTTCTATATAGCTGGCAGATGAAGAATCAGAAGTTCTCTTTATTTTTATCCCCCCCCCTTTCCCATTCATTTATTCCCTTCTTTTCCCTATTTCTGCCCTGTGTTTTTATTTAGATTAGCATTCTGGTCTTGATAAAAAGATATCTGATAGTCATATTTGTACCCCCCCCCCAATTTTAATAACATTTACTAAAAAAAGAAAAAATAAATAGGCAACTTTTAAAAATTAACGCATACAACTGCAAGGTGATTTTTTAGTCCAATCCACAACCTTGCTATATTTCCAGTCATTTCTTTGGAAAATGAGATACAGCATAATATAGACAACATTTATGTGTTATACAATAGAACAGAAGACCTATAAGCATTTTACAAGTCTATTATATTCTTCCAGAATACCAATAAAATGCAAAATAAACATTAATTTCAGGCGTTTGTGTGTGTGGACGTGTGTGTGTGTAAACTAGCATGTATAAAATGTGTTTACTTTTCAACATAACACAACTTCTGGAGCACAAAAAATAATAGGAGGCACCCAAAACAATGCCATAATGTTGTCTGCCTAATATCCTAGGGTAGAAAGTTCTAAAGTGCCACCTACACTTTTTTAAGACCAGACTCAGTGGATGCAGGAGGGGATCAGAATAACCCTTGAGTGTGTTCAAGTAAGTTCAGTGGGATTAATTTTGCTTAAGTTGTTGAGGTCTACTGTTTCATTGTGAAACCTAGTTTTCTGATGGTAACTTCAGATTTATAAGCTGGATAGTTGTAGATCTATTTTCAACGCTCTCAAACAAAGTAGTCAGTGGGGATTGTATCATATGGGAATGCGGAAGGGCAAATCAGAAATGAAGAACTAAAATAGAACTGTGTATCTTTAGCTGGATGTAACAATGCACACACACAAATACACATACCTGTCTGTTTAGGAATTAAACTTATGCTACTTATATAAGGAGAGTATGCTTTTTTAAACATCAGCTCATTGTGGTAGATTTCCCCCCACAATTTTGGTAAGATAATTCAAGAATATTTTGGTAACATAATGCAAGACTGAGAAGAAGATGTTTGGAGCTATAGTGCCATTTTTTGCAAATTAAAAACGTAATATATTTAGTTCTCCCATAAATTCAAAACAGTTCTAGATCTAGTGTATTACTAACAACACAGGTTCAGAATCCATGTTACTGATTCCTTTTGACTCACTATGTTCATCAAATTAAAAAGAAAGGAAAGCAATAAAGGTCTGAAAGCTGGCTATAGCACTTTTACTTTCTTAATTATTTTTCTTACATTATCCAGGCCTTCAGTAATTGTCACAACTGAGTAGATTTTTCACCCTCATTTGAAGAGATTTTTCAAAAGGTAAGCTCTTCTTTAATTGACATGATTATTTGGATTCCACTGTTTCGATTTGTATTGTAAACAACTCTGTGATCCTTGGATGAAGAACAATATATAAATTTAATAATATTATGAAAATAATATACCTCTGTTCTATAAAGCTTCATTAAAAGTGTCACAATGCATCAGTCCAACTGAAATCCCTGGAATTTTTAAAGATTTAACTTTGACAAAGCCTTACCCATTTTTAACCTTCATCTGAAAGGGACGAAAATCAATGAAATAATAATCTGGGATGCTTCCAGCCAACTGAAAACAGTTTTTTCCCCTTCCTCTTGCAACTGTTAAAAATGTTTTAGAAACATGCTGGGGAATTTTAAAATTTGCCTTAAATGAAAACATGTTGTTTTGTTTTTTATTAGTGTGCATTTGAAAGTGTAGAAACCATCACATAGTTCTAGATAAAATGGAAGATAACAAAATAAGAGAAAATAGCTTTAAAACCCCTATTTCACATATAAATTATAATTAGATAGCATAGCATAGTTACCTTATACTGAGTCACACCATTAGGCCATTTAGCTCATTATCTTCTAAACCGACCAACAGTGACTCTTTGGGGTTTCAGACGGGGAGCGTTTTTGTCCCTATCTGAAAATGCCAGAGATTGAATTAGGAACCATCTGCACACAAACCAGATGCTCTTCCATTGAGCTGCAGCCCTCCTTCCTAAATTATCAGATATTATGACATTAGGTATATGCAGATAAAATGAATGCCTATTGGTATCAATCAGTTTGGCTGAATAGTGTTTTGTGTATTTGGTCTACCAAAGGGACGTGGGTGGCGCTGTGGTCTAAACCACAGAGCCTAGGGCATGTCAGTCAGAAGGTCGGCAGTTTGAATCCACACAAAGGGATGAGCTCCCATTGCTCATTTCCTGCTCCTGCCAACCTAGCATTTCGAAAGCATGTCAAAGCGCAAGTAGATAAATAGGTATCGCTCTAACGGGAAGGTAAATGGCGTTTCCGTGCGCTGCTCTGGTTCGCCAGAAGCAGCTTAGTCATGCTGGACACATGACCCGGAAGCTGTACGCAGGCTCCCATGGTCAGTAAAGCAAGATGAGCGCCGCAACCCCTGAGTCGTCCGCGACTGGACCTAACAGTCAGGGGTTCCTTTACCTTTATTTGGTCTACTGCCTCTAGCACTTTTTACTAACTTATTCCAAATGGAACTTAGCCACATCATAGAAGCATTAGCCATGTCAGACCAATGGTCCATGTAACTTTTTGTTTTGTTCTTCAAATGATGCATAGTAAGGTACTGCTTGAGCTTTTGCAAGCAGGCATGATAGAGCAACCAATCCTCCTTCGTTAGGTCCCACCACCCAGTGTTTACATGTGTAGTGTCTGTGTAGTGTACCTTTTTCAAAGATGCTTAATAGCAGAGGCAGATTGACCATCATTTGGAGGAAGAAATCCATCGTATTTGGTGCAGTCCCAAGATGATATTTATTCATCTTTGGGTTTTTCAGTTTATTCTGGCAGATCTATTGTACTGCTATTGTTAGAGTCATATTTTAATTTTTAATTATTTCTAATAAATCCCAGTACAAAACCTGGAGCCATATGTAACTCAATTGGTTTCCTTTCTACTGAACAATTCTATAGTTGGAATTAGGAGAATTATACAGAAATATTTGTTTTTCATTGGATATTGGATATATTAAATTAACTATATTGCTTTGGAATTAAGGCCAGAATGGGCTTCATGAATTTTCTGATCTTAACCTTGGGGTCAATAATTATAAATGGACTCATGGTCTTAAGTAGTTGCTAAGTTGAATGCACATTTTTCATTTTTCCATGGTTGACACTCTTTTACCACCACTTCATTCTCATAAGCTAAAACGCTGTTTAGTGGACAAACCTATCATGCCATTAACCAGGTGTATGTTGCAATCTCCAGTCCCATACATTATATGATCATCATGAAATAATATGTTTGCATTGCAATGCATGCCTCATGTACATAAACTTGCAGTTGGTAGCTGTGCCCTTGTATTGTCTCATGCACTTCATATTTCCTACTGTTTCGAGCTTTGCTGATTCAGCAAATTAATTTGGACACAGTGATACATAACATGTAGCATGTAGCATGTAACATGTAGCATGTGAGGTTTCGTTAAATGGATCTACTCAGTGAGCATATTGGACAAACTGGTTATGAAGTACATGTTCTTTCCCCCCCAAGTCTCCTTCCCTACAATATCACTGGGTTTTTTTTGTATATCAGTTATGTGATGCATGTTGTTGTTGTTGTTCTGCCCTATACCCAGAGGTCTCAGGGTGGTTCACAGGGTAGTTCACGGAATAAAATCAAAATATAAAGCCACAAAATACGTAATCAAAATAAAAACAACAACCCAATATCCCCAACCCCCCTCCGCTTGATTATCTATTTAGCTATCAGTTCTATAGTTCAGATCCTAAAAAATGTTGATGCAATTTAATGGTATCAATATCTTGGTTCGCAATATTCATATAAATTAGATTTATATATAAGTTTGATTAAATATGGTTAATCATCTCGCTTTATCAGATATTGAATATCTTTAATATCTTCCTTGATCACTCCAAAAAATCTTTCTGCAGAGCGTATAAATGAATGAGTCTGAAATAACTGAGTTCATCCTCATTGGATTTTCTGGACATCCCAAAACAAAGATAGGATTGGCGGCTTTAATGACCATCATCTACTTGGGAAACATAATCGGAAATGGACTCATTCTGTTTGTAGTCATAGCTGATCCTCGGCTCCATAATCCAATGTACTTCTTCCTTTGTAATCTGTCCATCATTGATATCTGTCTTTGTACATCTTCAGTTCCACAATCTATTGCCAACTGTTTGGTGGACAGACCCATCGTGTCTTTTGCTAAATGTTACATTCAGATGTACACTGGTATATACCTTGCATCAACAGAATGTTTCTTGTTGGCAGTCATGGCTTATGACCGGTATGTTGCCATCTCCAATCCACTCCGTTATATGCTTATCATGAACTGGAAAGTTTGCATTGTTTTGGCTATTGTATCATGGACAATGGCCTTCTTACTTGCTATTGTTCCCTGTCTTGCAAACCCTGCCCACTTCTGTGGACATAATGAGGTGGATCATTTTGCATGTGAGCTCACAGCCATCATGAAATTAATTTGTTCTAACATGGCTGTGGGACAACTGTCAATGTACTTCACCAGCACCGGCACAGTCCTTTTTCCCTTCTGTTTCATCCTTTTTTCATATGCACGTATCCTTGTGGCCATTTTGAGAATCCATTCATCTGGAAGCAGACTGAAAGCTTTCTCTACTTGTGGATCTCACCTAGCTGTGGTGCTGGTGTTCTTTGGAAATGCTATAGCACTATACATCAAACCTCAGTCTAAAGACAAACAGGTTAGTGACAAAATTATTTATATCTTTAATGCAGCACTGGTACCCATGTTAAACCCTTTAATCTATACACTGAGAAACCAGGATGTGTTAGGAGGGCTCAAAAGGCTGGTGGAGAAGAAACTGCAGTCATAATATTGGATGAATCTTATGAATTTTAATGGCATTTTAAATTATCATATCACTGTCATGTTTTTAATAAGCTTTTTTTAAAAAAAATCCTTGTAAATAACTTTATATTTATGAAATGTGCAATAAAAGGAAATAAAAACATAAAAAATAAAACATAATAATAAGAAACTAAAGCATAGGTTTTGTTGTCATAATGTATGACCTTTTTATCTATCATCTAGCTATCTAGTTGTTCTGTAAATCAGATATGGGCTATCCTACCCGAATGATTTAATCTGTTCAATATATTAGAAAGATAAGCTATTATTTTACTGATAAAGCAGAAATGGTGAATTGGTGGTCCTACAAATGATCTTTGACTCCTTCTCTCAGCAGCCTGAGCAACCGTAATAAGTACTCAGGGATGATAGAAGCTTTAGTCCTGCAATATTTAGAAGTCCACAGGTTCCTCAACCCTATGATAAAGCAAATAATTTGGAAACCAAAAGGCCCAGTTATCAGATGAAATCTTCCTATAACCTAGCATTGAATCACCTCTGGTTTCTGGAACTAAATAAGCCCGGCAGAGATCTTAATTTGTTCTGTAAAGTCATGTTTGCCAAGTCAAGCCACGTCCTTCCACCCTACACCTGATGTCAAAAATTTAAATTCTGAGAAGTTATTTAGAATGTATAAAAATGTTCCAAATACCGGCCGAAAGTGTCAAGAAAAATGAAGGGACATTTTATCATGCTTGGTGGACATGTAAAAAAGCTTTTAAATAGTATTGGATTCAAATACATACGCTGATACAGAGGATTTTGGAGATCAAGTTTCATTTGAAACTAGAACTCTTCCTACTGGGACTAATGGATATAAAATTAGAAAAAGACTGAAACTTTATTTCAATATGTTTCAATATAGCAGAAATACATTTGTTTCAATATAGCAGCAATACATTTATATGCACAGATACCTACAGTTGATGATAGTTATTAAAATTACTGGACTTAGCAGAGTTAGTGAAATCAATGTGCTTAATCAGAATAATCACTGTTAAAATTTACTAAAGATTGGAAACTTCTTATAGACTTTTTGCATGAAAAAGAAAATGAACTTTTAATATCTAGCTTTGAAAATTGAAAATAATGTTGGTTTATAGAAGGTGGATTTGCTGTTGGGTGTTATCTTGGAGTGGGTGTGTTGAATAATTTTCTATATAGCTGGCAGATGAAGAATCAGAAGTTCTCTTTATTTTTATCCCCCCCCCTTTCCCATTCATTTATTCCCTTCTTTTCCCTATTTCTGCCCTGTGTTTTTATTTAGATTAGCATTTTAGTCTTGATAAAAAGATATCTGATAGTCATATTTGTACCCCCCCAATTTCAATAACATTTACTAAAAAAAGAAAAATAAATAGGCAACTTTTAAAAATTAACGCATACAACTGCAAGGTGATTTTTTAGTCCAATCCACAACCTTGCCATATTTCCAGTCATTTAAAAGTTGCCTATTTATTTTTCCAGTCATTTCTTTGGAAAATGAGATACAGCATAATATAGACAACATTTATGTGTTATACAATAGAACAGAAGACCTATAAGCATTTTACAAGTCTATTATATTCTTCCAGAATACCAATAAAATGCAAAATAAACATTAATTTCAGGTGTTTGTGTGTGTGGACGTGTGTGTGTGTAAACTAGCTTGTATAAAACGTGTATACTTTTCAACATAACACAACTTCTGGAGCACAAAAAATAATAGGAGGCACCCAAAACAAAGCCATAATGTTGTCTGCCTAATATCCTAGGGTAGAAAGTTCTAAAGTGCCACCTACACTTTTTTAAGACCAGACTCAGTGGATGCAGGAGGGGATCAGAATAACCCTTGAGTGTGTTCAAGTAAGTTCAGTGGGATTAATTTTGCTCAAGTTGTTGAGGTCTACTGTTTCATTGTGAAACCTAGTTTTCTGATGATAACTTCAGATTTATAAGCTGGATAGTTGTAGATCTATTTTCAACGCTCTCAAACAAAGTAGTCAGTGGGGATTGTATCATATGGGAATGCGGAAGGGCAAATCAGAAATGAAGAACTAATATAGCACTGTGTATCTTTAGCTGGATGTAACAATGCACACACACAAATACACATACCTGTCTGTTTAGGAATTAAACTTATGCTACTTATATAAGGAGAGTATGCTTTTTTAAACATCAGCTCATTGTGGTAGATTTCCCCCCACAATTTTGGTAAGATAATTCAAGAATATTTTGGTAACATAATGCAAGACTGAGAAGAAGATGTTTGGAGCTATAGTGCCATGAAAGCTTTCTCTACTTGTGGATCTCACCTAGTTGTAGTGCTGGTGTTCTTTGGAAATTCTATAATCACATATATCAAACCTCAATCTAAGGACAGTCATACTATTGATAAAATTATTTACCGGTATATCTTTAATGCAGCACTGATACCCATGTTAAACCCTTTAATCTATACACTAGAAACCAGGATGTGTTAGGAGGGCTCAAAAGGCTGGTGGAGAAGAAACTGCAGTCATAGTGTTGATTGAATCTAGTTTGTTTAGACATTATTTTAAACTGTCATGACACTTATATTTTCAGTTTTCTTTGGGTGAAAGGGAGGGGGTAATGGAGCTGCATTAATATTTTTCTAAACAGAGTGAATAATATTGATAATAATAGAAATAAAAACAAAAAGATAGGTTTCATTTATATAACATATCCACTGTATATACTCAATTACTCAATCCAGTGGTTCTATAAATCCTGAGAGCAGAATATATTCAAATAATGAACAAATTCTCTATAGCAAATTAAGCTCTGGGGAGAATGCATAATATGAACCTATGAGGACTTTAAAAAGAAAAATGCATTCCAATACATAGTGATGAGAAAAATGCTTTACCCATGAGGATATCCTCATGGGTAAAGCATTTCTTCTAGCCAATTTTATCTGTGCAAAAGCACTTACAGAACCTAAATGAAACAGCCCATAGGCAGAGCTTTTTTTCAGCTGGAACTCACCAGAACCCAGGAAGGTGTTCATGCTGAGTTCTGGCACCTCTTTTTCTAAAAAAAAATATTTAAAAATGGCACTGCCCATGGGCGCAAGGCTTTATCAATATACCAGCAGTGATTAAATTCGAAACCCAGCATTCAGAAATCATCTGGATGCACAGGGGAGCAGGCAGAAAGCAGATTCAGTGTCACATTTTGCCAAAGGTACAGCACAATCTGATCAACTTCATCATGATACACAGAGGCATTCCACACTGAGCATAATTTAAGTGGGATTACATCATTCACAGACACACCCGCCCCCTGCCTAGGATATGACAGATTGTGAAATACTTGCCCAGAGCCTTTTTGGATATGAGGCCCAAAGTATGCACCTGAAAATCCTCTAGGGGTGGGTCCATGCAGGGGTCAGAAATCCTCTCTGTGGCTCTCTCTCTTTCTGCAGCAATGTCAGGATGCTCCCTGAATAAACTCTGGTTGGAGGCCTCATGGCAACTGTGCTCACCCATCACTGGGATCCTCAAATCTTGGGTGGAACCATCCAAGATATATTGAGTGGCTTGATGGTTCACATAAAGTTAACACAGAGGGTATACAGCCACTAACTTGATAGGTATGGAGGCTATACACCAGTCCTGAAAGACTTACATTGGCTCCCAGTACGTTTCTGAGCACAATTCAAAAGTGTTGGTACTGACTTTAAAGCCCTAAATGACCTTGGTTCAGTATACCTGAAGGAGTGTCTCCACCCCTGTCGTACAGCCCAGACACTGCGATCCAGCTCTGAGGGCCTTCTGGCGGTTCCCTCCCTGAGAGAAGTGAGGTTACAGGAAACCATGCAGAGGGCCTTTTTGGTAGTGGTGCCCATCCTGTGGAACGCCCTCCCATCAGATATCAAGGAAATACACAACTATCTTACTTTTAAAATACATCTGAAGGCAGCCCTGTTTAGGGAAGTTTTTGATGTTTGATTACAGGTAGGTAGCCGTGTTGGTCTGCTGCAGTCGAAACAAAATAAAAAAAAATCCCTTAGAGACCAACTAAATTTGTTATTCGTATGAGCTTTCGTGTGCATGTACACTTCTTCAGATTATGAATTCTTCAGATGTATCTGAAGAAGTGTGCATGTACACAAAAGCTCATACCAATAACAATCTTAGCTGGTCTCTAAGGTGCTACTGGAAGGAATTTTTTAAATTTAATTTTAATATTTGATGTTTTATTGTGCTTTTATTTGTTAAATCATTTTTATTAATTTCCCAATAAAAAACATCCAATTAACATATCAAATCATAATCAAATAAAAAGGGGAAAAAACTAAAATAAAAAGGTCAAATTATCTTAAAATTTTAATTATTAATTTTTCAGGCTTCCTATAGTCTGGACCTTGAAGCATAACTCCAAATCTCAATTCTGTTTCTTGTTGTTGTTTCCATATTTCCACATCTCAATTATAACACTCTAAGTTCTTGTCTCTGTCTCTGCGATTCTCAATCATGTCAGAAATCATATATCCTTTCGTCTGTCAAGTATAGCTTTATTTGTGTAATATACTTTTCCAACTGTCTTTTTGCTAGCACAGCTTCAACTGGCTCCATTCCAGTCTGGGCTGTTATCCAACTCTCTGAAGTTTAATGTCACGACAACTCCCAAATCATTAATCCTTCCAGTCCAAGCTGTTGTCCAAACCTTCCTTTTGAGATTTAAAAATACAGTACCTTCCACATTATTGAGTTATTCTTTATAATTATTAAGCAGGCTGTTTGCTATGTTGCAATATATCAGTCATTTGGTGATCGATCAGCCTTCCTGACTGTTTTAAAAAACAATATTTCACAATAAAATGGCATGTGGAAATTACATGCCTGGGGAGGCTTGTGGAAACAAAACAAAAAAAGAAAAAGAGGTTTTCAAGAGGTGCCAAAAACAAGACTATGAAGGTGCTTGCCTGCTATTACTGTTCAGACCAGCCCTTCCAACGTGCAATTTAGTGAGAGTGAGCAACAGGGAAGAGACAGAGGCGATGGAACCAGAAAACACTGTTGTGCACTTTTTCTTATATGACTGCAATTAGATGGTGGTGAATGCTAGGATCCATGTCACTCCAGTATAAATTCTAAAAGTGACCCACTATGCCTCAATAGATATTAATGCAACACTTTAATGAGTTTGATTACTAGCCCCGTTCACATTAGCACACACCCTAATCTGTGAAGATCTTCAAATAAATAAAGGCAAAAATGAAGCTGGCGATATCCATAGACCATCCTATGGCCTCCTTTGTGAGGATGTTGACTCTCCTTCCATGGATTTTTTTTAAAATATAATTTTTATTAACAGGCCAATCAAATCACATTAATTCCAAATCACATTAGTTCCAAATTATACAGCCAGAATTTTGTTGGGGGTACCCATACTTCAGGCTCCGAAAGGGATCCAAACATCACTCTTGCTGCTGCTTTAATTAAAGAGTTCTATCCAGTTCTGTTCAGATAGTCTCTTTGTTATTTTCCTCATCTTCTTGTTGTTATCATATATTCCTTTCTTTGTTATCTCTGATAATCTTCACAAGTGGATTGAAAACAAACATATCCTGTGTGGGTTTTACACTCTCCAAGAGTCATATCACATAAAGGACAGACGCCATTTCCACACCTCCGTAAATAACATTCCCACAGTCTGTCCGTTGATTTCCACAGGCTTGCCAATCTATATCTCAGGGGGCCCTGCCAGGTCAAGATCACATTCCGATAACCATACATTCACATTCCAATGACCCTGGTCCTCCTCCCCCTCGACCTCCTATGGGCAAGCCTGTCTTAACGAAACTCCATTTGTAACTGCGTCATAAAACTTTCTTTACATTCCCCGATGTTTCCACCAGTCCTCTCTTTGATCAGTAATTCATTTCCACACAGTTATTAATCTCCTGCTTGTGATTAGTAATTTGCAATGATTCTTCTCTCTGGAGGGGAGGGTTATTGGTACTCACATAAGACCAAAAAAAAAGGAAAAGTTTTTTCCTCCCCCCCTTTCCATTTCACTCCAACATACCAATCTTTTAATGATGATTCTTCACTTGATTTATTGTCCAGCCTGTCACTCCACTCACAGAGATCCCATTAATCAGCAGTCTTTACTCCCGATCTTCACTTGATGTATGTGCATTAGCTTCTTTCCAATTATATATTTCCAATTATATATTTCGAGCTAATGCTAACCAGTGCGCGATTAGAGACAGTGTCAGGGAGAGCCGACCTCACCCGAGGGCTTCGTGCCAAGTGCCCTCACCCCCTTCTTTCGAATCCGGGGGTGAATTATGGACACAGCTGGCAAGGCAGTCCCCCCCCATTCCCTTGGGGGGGCAAGGGAGGCTGCATACTCCCATATCAGCCTCTTAATTACCTTGTGTGCATCAGAGAGATGTTATTGTCGGCCATCTTCCAATGCGCCCCCTGGTGGCCCCCTCCATGGATGTTTTTTAAGTCATTTGTTATGGATGCTTTATTTGAGATTCCTGCATCACAAAGGATTCGACTAGATGAACTTCTGGGTTGCTTTCAACTCTATAATTCTATGATTCTATATTTCTGGGTACATTTAGCAATTAAGGCTCTTAAACAAACAATCTTGTGAATGCATGGATATTAGAAGCTCCTTTTCAGTGTGTTCATTTTGACTCTAATTACCCTCTACACAGCAAAGAAGAACACAAGGAGTTTCTTGCTGGGACAGGAAAAAGCCCATTTAATCCAACATCTTGTTTTCCAAAGAGACTATGGGAGGCTCACCAGCAGGACCTGTCCAACACAAGTTTTCCTTCAGATTAAGCATTATGTAGGTCTATATTCCTGCAGAGTGGCATGAAAGTTTGTATTGTTTAAGAATATACTTGAGAATGCTGATTCATTCCCCTGGGATTATGCACCAATGGGAGTGAAGAGGGAGAGTATTCATTAAAAATAGCAAGCAACTAAGGAACAAAGTCAAACAAAGTCCCATTGGGCTTTTTTTTTACTGTTATATGGATGCATAAGAACAACAACAACAACAAAATAGTCGGATTTTTGTTCTGTGGAACACAAAAGAAGACTTTATTCATGTAAGTATTTATTGTGGGGCTGCACAGGGACAATTTTCCCTGTGCAAATTTTCAATTATGATGCCATCATGAAAGAGATGCAAAATGCATCCTCTTATACGGTATCTAGTTTTACTTAATTTTCTTCTTCTTATTATTATTATTTTGAAATCTCATAAAAGATTATGTTGAATTTGTTTTCCTAGTTGCCATTCAAACATCTTTAGATTTTTCTCATTGTTCCACATACTGATTGGATCCAATTCCCATGTAATTTAAAGAATCCTGCTTCTTGATTTAATAACAAATGCAGACACAGGACATCCACAGAGCCTTAAAGGGCAAAAGCATTTAAAGGTATTGTTGTGTTTTCATTTCATTCTTTATTTCTCTTGCCAAATTTATCCAGCTGAAAGATGCTGTGCTCTGTTTTGACAAACTGTTAGTATTCAAACTGCAATCAGATGAAGCGAAATCGCTTGGATCTAGATTTGCTTTTAGGCAATTCACATATTGCAGTTTCTAGGGTATATAAAGTGAAATACTTGAGTTCATATTTCTGAGAGAGATCTAGTAGGGATGTGTGTGTTTGTTTTGCCATGGCAGGTGTCCAGAGAGTGAGAGAGATTCTCAGCAGAGTTTTAAAGGATTTTCTTGAAGGTATTCAAAACTAAATGACAAAAAATAAGCACGTTTCAATGCTGCTGGTTGTGCTTCCTATTTTATACTTTATAAAATTCACGTCTGCCTAATAAAATAGTCTTTCCACTGAAATGCTATATTGGATATTATGCCAGTGCACTCATCCTAATACAATTGTTCATTTATTTTAATGGTTTCATGGTAGTGGTTTATTTTGTTATTGGTATTTCTAAATTTTTCCTTCACTTTTCCTGTAATTAAGTTCTTGAGAAATATATCAGCTTCACTAATGGCATTGAAGTGTTGTTGCTGTTTTTCAATTATTCCTAAAGTGGAATGTGAGGTTTTCCAATGCACAGCAATACAAACTTAAGTTATCATGAATAAAATTCTTAACAGCTCTAGACGTACTGGTTCATTTTTAAAAAAAATCATGTAAAACATATTTCCAAAATAAGTGGGTATAACTATCAAATATGCGTTAAAGCTGTCCTAACAGATTCACATCTCCAACATTATTATTAATGTCATTTGGATGTATCTCATTTAACATAGGTGGAGAAAGATATATTGTTTGTAAGGTGAGTTTTAGTTCAGTTGTTTCATCACCATGCAAATGTTTCAACATAGACTGCAATCCTATACCCACTTACCTTAGAGTAGCTCCAGCCAAACTGAATGGAGCTTACTTCTAAGTAGATATGTCCAGGGATGTGCTTTGAATCGCTTAATGATTTAGCATAATTTATATTCCGAACCTGCAACAAAAAGCTATATTTCCAAGGTGCCCCAACAACCAAAACAACAATCATAAATAAAGATAAAAAGTTTACTGGAAAATGGTTCTTTTTGTAAATTAATGGAATAATAAAATCATAGCTAAGCAACATTCATTTATTTATTTTCTTAAGAAAAGGTAAATAATTAATACTTTATAATAATTTTATTTTAACTATATTTACATCTTTATTAATCTTGTCTATAAATTTGAGTATGTTTTCTTGTTTTTTTGTTTACCAAAAATGCATTTTTGTTTTTGTTTTTTATATAGCATATTTATAAACTTAAAAAGTCCTAAACAAATACATTTTGGATTACATTTTATTGCTTTCAAAGTATTGTTTTTCATAATTTATTCAAGAATCTCCTACTCTCATTTGAATAAAAAGAATGCATGCAAAGAATTATACAATGTGAATTATTTAAATTATACAATGTGAATTATTTTTCCTATGATACTTGAAGAGAAGTAATATTTTCATGCTAACTTTCTGATTAAATAAAATAAATAAAGCATCATAAGAAAAAGCCATCCTCCTCGCTGACTGAAAGGCTTACTTGCATAACGTTTTTGTAATTTGACCGTGGCCTTGATTTAGATTAATTCCTTTCTCCATGTCTTTGCAGATAATACTGAATTCAGGATATGGAAGAGGAAAATGAGACAACAGTGACTGAGTTTGTCCTTATCGGCTATTCTGGTAGACCAAAGACAAGGATAGGATTACTCGTTTTCATAACTGTTGTGTATTCTATAACAGTGGTGGGAAATGGCCTCATCATCTTGGTGATTGCAGGTGATCCTCGACTGCACAACCCCATGTACTTTTTCCTCAGTAACCTTTCCCTCCTTGACATTGTATATTCAACATCTTCAGTCCCACAGTCCATTGAAAACCTTCTGGTAGACAAGCCCACCATGTCCTATACAATGTGTTACTTGCAAATGAGCATTAGTGTTGGCTTGGGTGTGACTGAATGCTTCCTTTTGGCCATCATGGCTTATGATCGGTATATAGCCATTTCCAGTCCACTACATTACACACTAATAATGAGCAGGAAGTTTTGTATTCAGTTAGCAGCTGGGACATGGACAAGTGGCATATTCTTGGGGGTAATCCCGATTTATACCATGCCAGCTCGCTTTTGTAAACAAAATGTGATTGACCATTTGACATGTGAACTCAAAGCAGTTTTGAAGTTGGTTTGCTCAGATACTTCCATGAACCAACTGGTGATGTTCTTAACTGGCGTTCTTACCTTGCTTGCCCCCTTTGCCTTTATCATTTTCTCATATTTGCGTATTGTTGTGGCAATTCTGAGAATTCATTCATCAGGTGGGAGACTGAAGGCTTTCTCCACATGTGCATCCCACTTGACAGTAGTAACAATATTCTATGGCACTGCTATATTCTCGTATCTCCAACCACAAACTAAAAGTACCCATGAATTAGACAAGATAATTTCTGCCTTCTATGGAATTGTGACTCCCATGTTAAATCCACTCATATATACACTCAGGAATCAGGAAGTAAAAGGAGCATTAAAAAGACTTGTGGGAAGAAAAGAGAAATAATAATTAAAAAATGAGCATAGATAGAGATATAGTGAACAGAATTAAGTTCTCATAGGTGCTGCTACTTTTGAACAAGCCTTTATCCACTGGTATGTTCTACTTGATTGTGATAAAAAAATAATTAAATGGCGCCACTATATTCTATTATTTTCTACCCCCTAGTTAAATCTACTGGGGATGTAGAATTAAGCTTATGTTGTGCAATGATCTCTGCAAGTGCGATTGAATTTTCCTTTCTTCTCTCCCCATGCTTTCTCCACACTCCTCCCAGTTGACTCTGAAGGATTGGGGATGATACTAAGCACGTTTCTGGGGTGCACAGGGGAAGGAGAGGTTGGGACTTGCAAAAGTTGTTACAGTCATGCAGTGATTGAGGTCACAACCATACCATATATTAAAAGCACATTGCTTCCCTCAAAGAAACATGGTAATTGTAGTTCCATTTCACTTGCAGTAGGACCCACAGAGCATAATGGGCCTGACTACTAATTGAATAAGCATGCACACAATTGCACTGTAAATTAATTAGAAGTGGACTTATAATGTTGGTTGTGAGTACTAACTCTTCGCTTCACAACCTTATGTACTTTTTCCGTCATGAACTCTCCTTCTCTTGTAGCTAATATTTTTCACCTTTCAGAGCACAGTTTCTAGAAAACCTGTAATTTCATTTGTCAAATGTGTTGCTCAAATAACCAGGGTGCTTTTCTAGGGCATAGCTCAAAGCAGTCAGAGATTATAAACATTTATGACCAGTATGCTTCTTTCTTTCCTTTATTTTCTTGTGTTATATATTCAATATGAATGTAAGAATCAGAAACAGATGGTACAGGACTCAAGGACATGCCTTCTTGCTATGGCTGGTTCTATGTCAGTCAATGAAGTCTAATATTTATGGGCACCATACTTCTGAGGCTCTGGCACTTCTAAATCTCATATCTCAGTTGGTCAGCTGCTTGTTTTTCATGCTTCTCCCCCTTCTTATTTCCCAATCCTTCCATTTTAACTCATGGAGAAGTAATTGAAACTTGTAAAAGAGCTTGGAATTAGAATATGGTTACTCAGTAGCATTCTTCAGAGGTCCATGCCTATGTGATTAGATTTTTGCAAGAAGGAGAGTGGGGGAAAGTCCATCTGCCCTGTTCCTTCATTGAATTCTAATCACGCAAAGCGTGTTCTCCCTAAAATGAGAGCACGGGTTGCGGTGTGGGCTGCCAGGCCAGCCCTCTGTTGCCAGGCAGGTTAATAGTTATTGCCTGGTGCAATGATTGGCTGACTAGGTTGCTGGGGCAAATTGCTTGTAGCAAATTGGTGGGTGGGACCATAGTCTTTAAATATTGGGGCACTCTGGCTTTTGCTTTCTCTTTAGCAGAGTGCATCAGATCGCCTGCCCGCCCGCCCCCCCTGTGTTCTGGTTGACCTTGCTTTGCCTGTCATGGGGTCGTCTGCCTTGGGGCAGGGGCCTAGTAGGAATTTTACCATTTGGCTGATTGGCTGGTGCCACTTGGTTTTTGCCTACTACTTAGCAATTCGTCACAACTTGTAAGGTTGCGGTTAGGCATTGGTTATAAAAAGCTGGTGGTGGAGGGGTCAGGATAGGCTGTGCCTACCCCTCCAATGGTGTGCGAAGGGAATTCTGTTAAAGGAATCCTGGGGCTTGCCATGATTTTGTCCAATCCCTGAAATGGGACCAGGGCCGGCAAGCCTTGGGGAGCTGGTTGGATGAGCGGTGAGGGCTGTCGCTCAGCTCAACTGATCCCCAACATTGTCTTTCCCTTCACTGGCTTCCGATGGAGTTCGGAATGTCAGTTCTCTCCCAAGCGCGGGGACAGATAGTCATAACCAATGTCTAAGCAACCACTCATAGATTTTGTATTTTAATAAAGTTGTGGCCAAAATAGTGCCCAAAAACCTTAAATTTAAATTACGTGTGTTTTGTGAATTATTTTGAGGGGTGGCTTTGGGACCTACACACGGAACTATATATCATTTCATGAACTGGGAGCTGAAATACTTTGGGGAGATTACTCTGCTCTCCACACAGTTTAGAATCCTGGACTGTAAGGGTCCTAAATCACAGTGGAGCCTACTAGGGATGTTGAAGATGTGGAAATGGCTGATATTCCCATATTCATCCTGTGTCCAGAACAGAAATCAATCAACCCAGTGACTAGAAATCGGTAATAACTGTTGTTATTTAATGACACTGTGCAATGGACATGTAATGTATGACATCCCCTGCTGTTTAATTTGTGTGGTGTCCCCCCCCCCCGCCCTTTGCATTGACAATAAATGCTGTGGAAATAAAGTATGTTATTTATGTAAATTTGTAACATACATAAATGAAGTTAAAAAATTATGTAAATTGCATTGAATAGTGAATGAGACAAATAAAATTGACCCCTAGAGCCAACATAACAGATTCCAAGCTATGATAAAGCCCGTCATCTACACACTCAGAAATCGGGAAGTAAAAGGAGCATTAAGAAGACTTGTGGGAAGCAGAAAGGTGTCACAGTAAAAGTATATTTAAAAAGGGAGCAATGCTTTACTGGACCTGTTCTGATCATATTGCTAATAAAAGATTCTTGCAAATCTAGTTGACTTGTCAAAGGTAAACATTTTTAGGTAGAAGTATCTCCATCCATGTCATTCAGTGGCCAACCTATTCAAATTCTAAGGAAATGTATGTAGATAAAGGGAATTTGGAAATCAGCTCATCATGAAATGAAACAGTGAGGGGGGTGAGTTTGGAACTGCTGTGAAACACAGGAACATTGAAAGTCACCTTATACAAGCTCAGACCACTGATCCATGTGGTTCGGCATTGTCTTCCTTGACTGGTAGCAGATTTCCAGGATTTCAGGCAGGGAAATTTGCAACACTACCTGGAGGTGTTGGGAAATATTTCGTGTACAATGTACTCTACTGCTGTGTTATGGACCACCCCCACATATAATACACTAGATTTCTTTCTTTTTCTTTGCAATATGAACAGGTACAGATGAAACTCTGTATTGCATGAGTGTTCTTGAGGCTGCTGAATCAATGAGGCTCCTGGGACTATGTACCCAAGGGAATGCAGAATAAGAATGTAAACTAACTAAGGAAAAAAACTGAGAGAAGGACTTTTCTTTCCAAGAACATATATCTACTGCCTTCTGCAATGCCCTTCTCTCTACTGGGAACATTGGGAACTTTCCAAGGATCAGAAATTGATACTCTATTAATGCAACCCTTTATCCTGTGTACCCATAATGTTATAAAACCTTTTCAGATTAAGGGTCCACCTTTACCTCAAATATTAATTTTTCAACCTGCTTTTATTTATTTATTTTTTACCTTCCATAAAAGACTGCTCTGGAGGGCCATCTTGGGTCTGGCTGTGAACCCTGAGTGGATCATGATGCACCAGGTGAAGACCAGTGGTTAAAAAATGTCAACTCTCAGTTTAATAACAAATGCTGATGGAGGACACCCAAAATGCTTTGAGGGTCAAAGGCGTTTGAAGGTATTCACTGTCTATTTTAAAAGTATATTTCTATATGTATTGAATGAGCAACCGTCTCTTTTTAAAAGAGAAAATGAACTTGAAAGATGTATTCAGCTTGTAAATTTATTGGGAAGATGAAACAAAAACAAAAACAAAAATTCAAATGAGCAAACAGCAATCGATTTATCCGCATTTACTGGTTTGGGCATCCATTGTAAGCACACACAAAATGCAGTCCCACAAATCTTATTTGTTTGATCACTTTATGAAAAACTTAGAGTATATCTGAATGAATTCAGTATGTCTTTACTTATGATTAATAATAATAATAATAAAATTTATTTATATCCCGCCCTCCCCGGCCGAAGCTGGGCTCAGGGTGTTGGATGCAATCCTATATGAACTTACCTTCACAAGTCCCTTTGAACTCTGATGTTTGTGGGACTGAAATTGAAAGCAGCAGTATAATTATAATGTTATGGAGGTTTGCAGAAGAAGAGTTTTCCATCATCCTTCTGCAGCTCTTTTGGAGAGTCAGGGAGATTCCCTGAACAATGTATTGCTTCAGTGGCAGGGGAAATCACAAAAGTGTAACTTGAATCCTGAGTTAAATGAATTTAAGTAAGTTAGCATTAACTTTCTCCCATTAGTCCAACTGAATTAAGACAATATGGAGACTTCTGCATAAATACAAAGTACAAGATTTAATTATTAATTGGACTGTGTGATCCTTGCTGCATTCACCAGAAGGATCAAAAGTTGCCCTTCATTTTTAGTGCCTCTTCCCAATGCATCCATCAGGAAATTCTTATATTCATTGCTTAAAAATAGCACTCATTCAGGATAGTTCCATCATTTCACTGTACTTAGGCAACATTTTTATCTTTTCAAATGATACTGGGTAAATTTTGTCGTCTTGCTGGAAAACTTCCGTGTGACCATAATTTCTGAATTATTAATGCAGCTTTTCTAAAATATGTACCGTATTTTTCGCTCTATAAGATGCACCAGACCATAAGACACACCTAGTTTTTTGAGGAAGAAAACAAGAAAAAAAATATTCTGAATCTCAGAAGCCAGAACAGCAAGAGGGATCGCTATGCAATGAAAGCAGCAATCCCTCTTGCTGTTCTGGCTTCTGGGATATCTGCGCAGCATGCATTCGCTCCATAAGATGCACACACATTTCCCCTTACTTTTTAGGATTGAAAAAGTGAATTTTATAGAGCAAAAAATACGGTATTTCAGATGGTCTCTGGGAGATGTATGCTATACTATTAACAAGTCAGACCCCAATGTGTGCCAAGATTATGCGTGATCAGCCAGCCATTTGATGATGAGATTAAACCAGCAAGATACAGAAGAAGAAATGGCAGATCAATAGGGGATTTCCATAGTTTGCAATGCATTTATACAAACTTTTTGCTTTTATAACTAAACTATTTCTCAGTTAAACAGGATAAAATGTAGGAAGGTTACAAGAGTGCCTAAATGGCTGCAATTTAGTTTTTATACAATTTTTAAAGGGAGCAATTTGTAACATTTTAAAAATAACTGCATGTTAATCTGCATTTTACAGTATGTTAATGACTGAAATACCTGAATACTATTGACTAGCAAGTTGGTTATTTCCTTTCTTTAGAAAATCCCATTCTCAGTGTCATTCATGATAATACTTGGTTCAGGCTATGGAAGAGGAAAATGAGACTACAGTGACTGAATTTGTCCTCATTGGCTATTCTGGTCGACCAAAGACAAGGATGGGATTAATAGCATTCCTGACAGCTGTCTACTCCATAACCATTGCGGGAAATGTTCTTATTATTTTGGGCACCATTGCTGATCCTCGACTCCACAACCCCATGTACTTTTTCCTTGGTAATCTGTCCTTCCTTGACATTGGGTATTCAACTACTTCCATCCCACAGGCCATTGCAAATCTCCTGGTGGACAAACCTACCATGTCCTTTGCAATGTGTTCCTTGCAAGCCAGCAGTGGTGTCTGGTTAGGTACAACTGAATGCTTCCTGTTGGCTGTCATGGCTTATGACAGGCTTATAGCCATTTCCAGCCCACTACATTACATGTTAATCATGAACAAGAGATTGTGCATTCAGTTAGCAGCTGGGACATGGTCAAGTGGCCTTTTTTTAGGGGTTATTCCCATTTATGCCATGCCGGCTCGCTTTTGTGGGAGAAATGTCATCAATCATTTCACATGTGAACTCATAGCTGTTATGAAGCTTATTTGTTCAGATACCTCCGTGAGCCAACTGCTTATGTTCTTCTCTGGATCCCTCTCATTGCTTGTTCCTTTTGCCTTTATCCTTTTCTCATATTTACGCATTATTGTGGCAGTTCTGAGAATCCATTCATCAGGTGGGAGACTGAAGGCTTTTTCCACATGTGCCTCCCATTTGACTGTGGTAACCATTTTCTATGGCACTGCTATATTCTCATATATCCGACCTCAAACTAAAACCACAAATGAACTGGATAAAGCAATTTCTCTCTTCTATGGAACTGTGACCCCCATGTTAAACCCACTCATCTACACACTCAGAAATCAAGAAGTAAAAGGAGCCTTAAGAAGACTTATTGTAAGGTAAAGGAATTATTAAAAAGAATGAAACAAATGGGATTCAATAATGAAAAAACAACCAAGTTATGGAAAGATATTGTCCCTCCTATTGAGAAATGGTTGATAAAATTATTGGACTTAGCTGAGATAACAAACTTATCATGTTTAATCAGGAAAAAATCATTATATTCTTTTTTAGGGTTAGAAACCTCTTATGAACATTTTGCATAAAAGAGAAGATGAACTTGCAGTAACTGGATATGAAGATAAAAATATTGGTTTATAAAAATTAAATAGTTTGATATCCATTTCAGTGAATACAGAGAATCAAAAGTCTTTTCATCTTTTATTTTTTATTTTCTCCCTTTTACTCCCTCCTTTTTAATAATAATAATAATAATAATAATAATAATAATAATAATAATAATAATCTTTTTCTGAAGTTTTAGAATTCTGAGTTACCACCAAGGGCATTTTTAATTGTGAAGCCACATCTATGAAATACCCTCACCAGAGCATGATATATGGACAGATTTTTTTTTTGTTCTTTCAACTTTTTATTTAATATTGATGTGGGTTGATATTCTAGCATCTATTGCAGCCCTCCTCCCCTTTATTTTAAATGAGTGGTTTTCAACTATGTTTTCTCAGAGTGTACTCAATAGGCGCCAGTAAAATCAGTGTATTTTAATTAGTCTATGACTGCAGTCAGTTTCAGAGATGGCAGCAATCCCATTTGCCCACGTTCATTTTTACCTGAATGAAAAATTATTTGGATGCTTAATTTCTTTCTTTAAATATTAACAGCATGAATTTTGCATGGTGTGAGGCTGTTCTTGGGTGCTGAATCAGTGACATTCTTGGGAATATCCTCCAGCGGGAATGTAGAGGAAGAACATGGTTTAAAAATATTAGCTAACTAAGAAACAAAGTAATAAGTCTTATTGGGCTTTTCTTTCATTTAATACCAACTACTAATAAAGAACACCCAGGAGAAATGACAAAAATATTTAAAGTATTGTAAATACCCAGATACTTAGGTTTATGCAACTTTTAATCTGTTTATAATTTATTGTTACTTAAACTTTTCAAAAGTGTTAAATTATTACTGTTAATTGTTCTTATTGATAGTTTTATCATTTTTGTAAACTGCTTTGAGAGTTTTGTTTTTTGTTTATTTATTATTTGTTACCAAGCAATGTATACTTTTTTACATCTTATTTAATCGGCAAATAAATATGTTTAAGATTTCACATTCAATATTATTGAACCTTTTTTTAAAAACACACACCATACTTTTCATTTTTTTTAACAAATCTGAAACTATTAACCAAAGTAAAAATGATGGTTCATCAGCCTTGACTACAATATATCTCATGATCATCCCAGTTAAGCAATTTACAGCTATTTCCTCTCCACCCTTGAGGTTCCCCCAGTCCTGTCTAGATGGTTGCAACATGCCCCCGCCCCCAAGAGCAGACGTAGATGGATAGGAATGGCAGAAGGAGGAAGAGATATTACAGCTTATCTCGACTCCACGACCCCATGTACTTTTTCCTCAGTAAACTGTCCTTCTTTGACATTCTTGGATCCTTCTTGGATATTCAACAACTTCCATCCCACAAACCATTGCAAATCTTCTGGTAGACAAACCCACCATGTCCTTTGCAATGTGTTCCTTGCAAGCCAGCAGTGGTGTCTGGTTAAGTACAACTGAATGCTTCATCTTGACCATCATGGCTTATGACCAGTATATAGCCATTTCCAGTTCACTGCATTACATGCTAACCATGAACAAGAGGTGTTGTATTCAGTTAGCAGCTGGAACATGGAACACTGATGTATTTTTAGGGATAGTCCCAATTTATGCAATGCCAGCTCACTTTTGTAGAAACAACATGATTGACCATGTGACAGGTGAAGTGAAAGCAGTTTTGAAGCTTACCCGCCCAGATACCTCTTTGAACCATCTGGTAAGGTTCTGAACTGGGGTTCTCGCATTTCTTGGCCCTTTTGCCTTTATCTTTTTCACATACTTGCGTATTATAATGGCCACCCTAAGAATTCATCCATCAGGTGGCAGGTTGAAGGCTTTCTCTACATGTGCTTCCCACCTGACAGTGGTAAGCATTTTCTATGGCACTGCTATATTTTCATACCTCAAGCCCCAAAGTTAAGGCACTCGAGAGCTGGATAAAACTGTTTCTCCTTCTATGGGGTAGTGACACCCATGCTAAAGCCCTTCATCTACACTTTCAGAAATCAGGAAGTAAAAGGAGCATTAAGAAGACTTGTGTGAAGGGAAAAGGTGCCACAGTAAAAGTATATTTAAACAAGGAGCAATGTTTTATCTGGACCTCTTCTGTTAGTATTGCTAATAAAAGATTCTTGCAAATCTAGTTGACATGTCAAAGGTAAACATTTTTAATAATAATAATAATAATTTATTATTTATACCCAGCCCATCTGGCTGGGCTTCCCCCACCATTCTGGGTAGATTCCAAAAAAAATACTAAAACACTGCAATACATCAAACATTAAAAGCTTCCCTAAACAGGGCTGCCTTCAGATGTCTTCTAAACGTCTGGTAGTTGTTGTTCTCTTTGATATCTGGTGGGAGGGCGTTCCACAGGGAGGGCGCCACTACAGAGAAGGCCCTCTGCCTGGTTCCCTATAACTTGGCTTTTAGGTAGAAGAATCTCCATCCATGTCATTCAATGGTGAATCTATTCAAATTCTAAGGAGATGTATGTAGATAAAGGGAATTTGGAAATCAACTCATAATGAAATGAAACAGTGAGGGGGGTGAGTTTGGAACTGCTATGAAACACAGGTACATTAAAAGTCACCTTATACAAGTTATGACCACTGGTCCATCTGGTTAGGTATTGTCTTCAATGACTGGTGGCAGCTTTCCAGGATTTCAGGCAGGGAAATTTGCAACCCTACCTGGAGGTGTTGGGAAATATTTCGTGTACAATGTACTCTACTGCTGTGTTATGGACCACCCCCACATAAAACACACTAGATTCCTTTCTTTTTCTTTACAATATGAGCAGGTACAGATTCAATTCTACATTACAAGAGAGTGTTTTTGAGGCTGCTGAATCAATGAGGCTCCTGGGACTTTGTACCCAAGGGAATGCAGAATAAGGATGTGTATTTAAAAATGTAAACTAACTAAGGGGAAAATGGCTTTTCTTTCCCTGAACATATATCCACTGCCTTATGCACTGCCCTTCTCTCTACTGGGAACATTTTGAAACTTTCCAAGCATCAGACGTTAATACTTTATTAATGTTATCCTTTATCCTGTGTACCCATAATGTTATAAAACCTTTCCAGACACAGGATCCATACTTAGCTCAAATATTGATATTTCAACCTACTTCTTATTTTTTATTTTTTACCTTTCATATATGAAAGACTGCCCTGGTGAGCTGTCTTTGGTCTGGTTGTGACCCATGAGTGAATCATGATCCACCAGGTGAAGACCAGTGGTTAAAAAATGTCAACTCTCAGTTTAATAACAAATGCTGATGGAGGATATCCAAAATGCTTTGAAGGCCAAAGGCATTTGAAGGTATTCACTGTCTATTTTAAATGTATATTTCTATATGTATTGAATGAGCAGCTGTCTCTTCTTAAATGAGAAAATGAACTTGAATGTTGTATTCAGCTTGTTAAATATACTGGGAAGTTACAGATAGGTAGCCGTGTTGGTCTGCCATAGTCAAAATAAAAAAAAATTCCTTCCAGTAGCACCTTAAAGACCAACTAAGTTAGTTCTTGGTATGAGCTTTCGTGTGCATGCACACTTCTTCAGATACACACAGATACACACTTAAATTAGAAGCAGCAGTATAATTATATTGTTATGGAGATTTGCAGAAGAAGAGTTTTCCATCATCCTTCTGCAGCTGTTTTGGAGGGTCGGGGAGATTCCCTGAACAATGTATTGCTTCAGTGGCAGGGGAAATCACAAAAGTGTAACTTGAATCCTGAGTTAAATGAATTTAAGTAAGTTAGCATAGTAACTTTCTCCCATTAGTCCAATTGAATTAAGACAATATGGAGACTTCATATGGCATAAATTCAAAGTACAAGAATTAGTTATTAACTGGACTGTGTCATCTTAGCTGCATTCTCCAGAAAGATCAAAAGTTGCCCCTCATTTTTAGTGCCTCTTCCCAATGCATGCATCAGGAAATTCTTATATTCATTACTTTAAAAAGTACTCATTCAGAATCAATTCCATCATTTCACTGTACTTAGGCAACATTTTTATCTTTTCAAATGATACTGGGAAAATTTCCTCGTCTTGCTGGAAAACTTCTGTGTGACCATAATTTCTGAATTATTAATGCAGCTTTTCTAAAACATGTATTTCAGATGGTCTGTGGGAGATGTATGCTATACTATTAAGAAGTCAGACCCCAATGTGTGCCAAGATTATGCATGATCAGCCAGCCATTTGATGATGAGATTAAACCAGCAAGATACAGAAGAAGAAATGGCAGATCGATAGGGGATTTCCATAGTTTGCAGTGCATTTATACCCCCCCCCCCAACCAAATGATTCCTCAGTTAAAGGGGATAGAATGTAAGCATGTTAAAAGAGTGCCCACATGGCTGCAATTTAGTTTTGATGTAATTTTAAAAGGGAGTAAGATTTGTAAGGTTTTAAAAGTAACTGCTTGTGATTTATTTTTATTTTTTTGCATTTTAGAGTGTGTTAATGACTGAAATACCTGAATACTATTGACTAGCAAGCTGGTTATGTCCTTTCTTTAGAAAATCCCATTCTCAGTGTCACTGAATACTTGATTCAGGATATGGAAGATGAAAATGAGACTGCAGTGACTGAATTTGTCCTCATCGGCTATTCTGGTCGACCAAAGACAAGGATGGGATTAATAGCATTCCTGACAGCTGTCTACTCCATAACCATTGCGGGAAATGTTCTTATTATTTTGGGTACCATTGCTGATCCTCGACTCCACAACCCCATGTACTTTTTCCTTGGTAATCTGTCTTTCCTTGACATTGGATATTCAACAACTTCCATCCCACAGGCCATTGCAAATCTTCTGGTGGACAAACCTACCATGTCCTTTGCGATGTGTTACCTGCAAATGAGCAGTGGTGTCTGGTTAGGAACGACTGAATGCTTCCTGTTGGCTGTCATGGCTTATGACAGGCTTATAGCCATTTCCAGCCCACTACATTACATGCTGATTATGAACAAGAGATTGTGCATTCAGTTAGCAGCTGGGACGTGGTCAAGTGCCTTTTGTTTAGGGGTTATTCCCATTTATGCCATGCCAGCTCGCTTTTGTGGGAGAAATGTGATCAATCATTTCACATGTGAACTCATAGCTGTTATGAAGCTTGTTTGCTCAGATACCTCCATGAGCCAACTGCTTATGTTCTTCTCTGGATCCCTCACATTGCTTGTTCCTTTTGCCTTTATCCTTTTCTCATATTTACGCATTATTGTGGCAGTTCTGAGAATGCATTCATCAGGTGGGAGACTAAAGGCTTTTTCCACATGTGCGTCCCATTTGACTGTGGTAACCATTTTCTATGGCACTGCTATATTCTCATATATCCGACCTCAAACTAAAACCACACATGAACTGGATAAGGCGATTTCTCTCTTCTATGGAACTGTGACTCCCATGTTAAACCCACTCATCTACACACTCAGAAATCAAGAAGTAAAAGGAGCCTTAAGAAGGCTTATGGTAAGGTAAAGGAATTATTTAAAAGAATAAAACAAATGGAATCAACAATGAAAAAAACAAGGAAGTTGTGGAAAGATATAGTCCTTCCTATTGAGAAATGGTTGATAAAGTTATTGGACTTAGCTCAGATAACAAACTTAACATGTTTAATCAGGAAAAATCATTATAGATTTTATAATGGATTGGAAACTTCTTATGAACATTTTGCATGAAAGAGAAGATGAACTTTTAGTAACTGGATTTGAAGATTATGAAAAAATACTGTTTTATAGAAAATAAAATAGTTTGATGTCTATTTGAGTGAATACTTTGAACAACTAATCATATTTAGCTTACAGAGAATCAAAAGTCTTTTCAACCTTTACTTATAATCCCCCCTTTCACTCCCCCTTATATTTTTTCTTTCTTCCATCGCCCTATCTTCCTTCCTTCTCTTTGCTCCTGATTCTTTTTAGACTAATTCCCCCACCCCCCTTTATTCTGGTTTATTTTAAAAAGATACTTTGTGCTGGGTATAAACTTTTTCATATCTTTTGATGAGTATCAGTAAAATTTAAATATAAAACAAAAACAAACCCACAAGCAAGTTCATATACTCATACACAGTCAGTTTAAAAAAGTAAGGATGTAACAACTTAAAGTGAGCAACAGTGTAAATTGGTAAATGACAATAAAGAAGGCCTTGTCTAGTAATCCCAGTAAATTCATTTATCTTGATCTTGGGCCTATGAGTACATTTATCTGAGTACATTTATCTGTTGGCATATTGGCCTTCCTCAACCTGTAGATGGCTTTTAAAGTTCAATAGCAGCACTTTCAATTGTGCCTAGATACGCCCAGTAAACCAAGCGCCATATTTTACATTGTCACTATTATCTATGGCACACTAGCCCTTTGGAGGTTTTATGCAACTTGGTTGTGGGGAAAAACAGGGTCATGCCTTCAGACCCTGAGCCGCTGTCCCTGCCCTATAGTGTCCAACTCTTGGACTATGACTAGGGTCCGACCAAGGGTCCATATAACTCAGCATCCTGCTGTCACAGTGGCCAGCCATAGGCTCATGGGAAATCCCCAAGCAGAACCTGGGCACAAGTGTAGTCTCTCCTCCTGCATTTTCCAGCAACTGGTATTCCGAAGCCTCTAACCATGGAGAGTCTACATGTATTTGGGACCCTCACCATGCCACACCCCATAATGATCTTTCTCCTCAGGTGCATGAATGTATTCTTCAACTGCTAGCTTTGATGGAAGAAAGAGCTATGCACGTATAATCCTTTGATTTTTTTCATGGCAGAAACGCAGCCTATAGGAGAAAGGCTGTATTTTGTATGTTGTTCCCCACATTTTTGGCCTCTGAGCTCAACTGCTTTTACCTTTGCTCTCACCACCAGTAGTATGTGATCCACCCCCCAGAAAGCTGTTCAAGTAAGAATGTGAATCTTCTGGTGGACAAACCCACCATTTGCAGTGTGTTACTTGCATATGAATGGTGGTGTCTGGTTAGGTATGACTGAATGCTTCCTCTTGGCCATCGTGGTTTATGACCAGTATATAGCCATTTCCAGTCCACTGCACTACATGCAAATCATGAGCAAGAGATGTTGTATTCAGTTAGCTGCTGGAACATGGAGCAGTGGTGTATTTTTTAGGGATAGTCCCAATGTATGCAATGCCAACTCACTTTTGCAGAAACAACATAATTAACCATGTGACATGTGAAGTGAAAGCAGTTCTGAAGCTTACCTGACCAGATACCTCTTTGAACTAACTGCTAATGTTCTTAACTGGGATTCTCACATTTCTTGGCCCCTTTGCCTTTATCCTTTTCTCATACTTGTGCATTATAATGGTCATGCGAATAATTCATTCATCAGGTGGCAGGTAGAAGGCTTTCTCAAGCTGGCTTTTCCCACCTGACTGTGGTAAGCATTTTTATTTTTTATTTTTGTCACTGCTATATTTCCATTCCTCAAACCTCAAAGTAAAGACACACGAGAGCTTGATAAAACCATTTCTTTTTTCTGTGGGGTACTGACACCGATGTTAAACCCCCTCATCTACACACTCAGAAATCAGGAAGTAAAAGGAGCATTAAGAAGACATGTGGGAAGGGGAAAGGCACCACATTTAAAGTGGATGAATGATTCTACAACTATTGAAAAATCTATTTTAGGCAGGGAGCAAGGTTTTATCTGCACCTGTTGTGTTAATATTGCTAATAAAAGATTCTTGCAAATCTAGTTGACATGTCAAAAGTAAACATTTTTAGGAATAAGTATGTCCATCTCAGCTTTCCAGGATTTCAGGCAGGGAAATTTGCAACCCTACCCGGAGTTGTTGGGCAACTTTTCATTTAAAATGTACTCAACTGCTGTGTTATGAACCACCCCCACATAAAATGCACCAGATTCCTTTCTTTTTCTTTACATATGAGCAGGTACAGATTCAATTCTGCATTGCAAGAGAGTGTTTTTGAGGCTGCTGAATCGATGAGGCTCCTGGGACTATGTACCCAAGGGAATGCAGAATAAGGATGTGTATTTAAAAATATAAACTAACTAAAGAAAAAACCTGAGAGAAGGGCTCTTTCCCCCCAGATATGAACAAAACATATACCCACTACCTTCTGCACTGTCCTTCTCTCTACTTAGAACATTTTGAAACTCTCCAAGGATCAGAAATTGATACTTTATTAAGGCAATCCTTTATCCCATAATGCTATAAAACCTTTTCAGACTCAGGATCCACTTTATCTCAAATATTAATTTTTCAACCAGCTTCTTATTTTTTTTACCTTCCATATCTGAAAGACTCTTCTGGAAGACCATCTTGTGTTTGGCTGTGACCCATAAGTGGATCATGATCTACCAGGTGAAGACCAGTGGTTAAAAAATGTCAATTCTAATTTTAGTAACAAAGGCTGATGAAGGACATCAAAAATGTTTTGAAGGTGAAAGGCATTTGAAGGTATTCACTGTCTATTTTAAAAGTATATTTCTATATGTATTGAATGAGCAGCCATCTCTTTTTAAATGGGAAAATTAACTTGAATAATGTATTCATCTTGTTAAAAATTTTGGGAAGCATAAACAAAAGAAAAAAAATTCAAAAACAATTAATTCACTCAGATTTATTGGATTGGGGATCCATTGTAAGCACACACAAAATGCAGTGACACAAATCGTATTTGTTTGATAACCTCCAAATAAACTTAGAGTATATCTGATTGAATTCAATATGTCTTTACTTAAGATTATTCATGTTGTTGGATGCAATCCTATATGAATTTACCTTCACAAGTCCTAGTGATCTCTGATGTTAGTGGGATTGTGATTTTTTTATCATGTTAGAGTGTGTTAATGACTGAAATACCTGAATACTATTGACTAGCAAGCTGGTTATGTCCTTTCTTTAGAAAATCCCATTCTCAGTGTCATTGAATACTTGATTCAGGATATGGAAGATGAAAATGAGACTGCAGTGACTGAATTTGTCCTCATCGGCTATTCTGGTCGACCAAAGACAAGGATGGGATTAATAGCATTCCTGACAGCTGTCTACTCCATAACCATTGCGGGAAATGTTCTTATTATTTTGGGCACCATTGCTGATCCTCGACTCCACAACCCCATGTACTTTTTCCTTGGTAATCTGTCCTTCCTTGACATTGGATATTCAACATCTTCCATCCCACAGGCCATTGCAAATCTCCTGGTGGACAAACCCACCATGTCCTTTACGATGTGTTATTTGCAAATGAACAGTGGTGTCTGGTTAGGAACGACTGAATGCTTCCTGTTGGCTGTCATGGCTTATGACAGGCTTATAGCCATTTCCAGCCCACTACATTACATGTTAATCATGAACAAGAGATTGTGCATTCAGTTAGCAGCTGGGACATGGTCAAGTGCCTTTTTTTTAGGAGTGATTCCCAATTATGCCCTGCCAGCTCACTTTTGTGGGAGAAATGTGATCAATCATTTCACATGTGAACTTATAGCTGTTATGAAGCTTGCTTGCTCAGATACCTCCATGAGGCAACTGCTTATGTTCTTCATTGGATCCCTCACATTGCTTGCTCCCTTTGCCTTTATCCTTTTCTCATATTTATGCATTATTGTGGCAGTTCTGAGAATCCATTCATCAGGTGGGAGACTGAAGGCTTTTTCCACATGTGCGTCCCATTTGACTGTGGTAACCATTTTCTTTGGAACTGCTATATTTTCATATATCCGGCCCCAAACTAAAACCACAAATGAACTGGATAAGGCAATTTCTCTCTTCTATGGAACTGTGACTCCTATGTTAAACCCACTCATCTACACACTCAGAAATCAAGAAGTAAAAGGAGCTTTAAAAAAGCTTATGGTAAGGTAAATGAATTATTTAAAAGAAACAAACAAATGTAATCAACAAGGGAAAAACAAGCAAGTTACGGAAAGATATATTCCCTCTTGTTGAGGAATGGTTTCTTTTTAGATTAGGTTTTTTTTTGTTCTGGTTTATTTTTTTAAAAAAAATACTTTGTGCTGGGTATAAACTTTTGTATATCTTTTTACTGAGTTTCAGTAAAATTTAAATATAAAACAAAAACAAACCCACAAGCAAGTTCATATACTCATACACAGTCAGTTTAAAAAGTAAGGCTGTATCAAGTTAAAATGAGCAACAATGTGAATTGGTCTCCCAGGTTCAACACTCTTAACTATACCATGTTTAGTCAAAGTTTCTCCAAAATGAGCTGACAATAAAGCAGGCCCTGTCTCTTAATCCTAGTAAATTCATTTATCTTGATCTTGGGCCTATGAGCAGGATCTCTTATGCTGATTCTTAAGACCTGAGTACATTTATCTGTTAGCACTTTCAATTGTGCCTAGATATGCCCAGTAAACTAAGGGCCATATTTAACATTGTCACTATTATCTATGACACAGTAGCCCTTTGGAGGTTTTATGCAACTTGGTTGTGGGGAAAAACAGGGTCATGCCTTCAGACCCTGAGCCGCTGTCCCTGTCCTCTGGTGTCCAACTCTTGGACTATGACTAGGGAAAGGAACTCCGACCAAGGGTCCATATAACTCAGCACCCTGCTGTCACAGTGGCCAGCCATAGGCTCATGGGAAATCCCCAAGCAGAACCTGGGCACAAGTGTAATCTCTCCTCCTGCATTTTCCAGCAACTGGTATTCCGAAGCCTCTAACCATGGAGAGTCTACATGTGTTTGGGACTCTCACCATGCCACACCCCATAATGATCTTTCTCCTCAAGTGCATGAATGTATTCTTCAACTGCTAGCTTTGATGGAAGAAAGAGCGATGCACGTATAAGCCTTTGATTATTATTTTTCATGGCAGGAATGCAGTTTTTAGGAGAAAAGCAAGTATTTTGTATGTTGCTCCCTGCACTGTTTGCCTCTGAGCCCAACTGCTTTTACCTTTGTTCTCACCACCAGTAATATGTTACACACACCCCCCCCCCGAAAGCTGCTCTAGTAAGAATGTGGAACTCAGACTTTAAAAGCTTCCCCACCTCATCTCCTTTACACACATTCCTCTAAATCGTGGACAGTGAGGGTGTGGGGTTTGTGAGGCCATAAGGGGTAATGTGGATTTCTCTTCATGCTTGGCCACTTAGAACTGGGGCAACTGGTCTTTGTAGGTTTAATGTCTCCTTGATGAATGATTTGATCATTCTTTTTCAGCTATAATTTGTCCATCCTTCCTCCTGGTTAGCTTCTTAGTCAAACACTTAAATACAAGGTGTGAAAGGTTCCCTTGTCCTTGTTTCTAACCCATCAGGCACCTCTTGTTCAATTTTGGCAATTGTCCAGTCCAAGAAGTCTGTCAGGCTTAATTGTTTAGATTTTGTTTTTGATCTGGTTAAGCGACTTGGCTTGGAGGGCTCTCGCTGCCGCTGCCACTTTTTTTTATTAGCCACTGATCCAAAACAATCCTCCTTCGTCAAACTTAATTAAATTCTGGCATCACACTAGTAGGGAGTCCAGCAGTTACTTGTCTTTCAGCAGATTAAGGCAGAGGAACACAGCTGAATCACTCTTTCGATAGGCAAAAATGTTAGGCTAACAGCCTCCTGAATAGCAAGGCTAATAGCCTTGGCTTGTTTCAGGGCTCTCCCCAAGGATGGTCAGTTAAGCGAGTGGGTTTGGGGATGAAAGGTGGGGGTGGTGATTTTGGAGTTGCTGAAATTTTGTTCAATATTGAAAACATCTGAACTGTGTGAGATAACTATATTTGGGGGTGTGCTGTGGGAAAGGTCAAATATAATTTGTATATAAAGATTAAGCCTTCCAATCATATGCTAGCAGCAGCAATTACAACATATCCCTGTGTCTATGATGGCACAATACATGCTTGGAGGCTTGCTATCCTCTGTCAAATCAGATCTACTTCACTGAGGGTACACATTGTGATCGGATCTCTGAGCACGCCCCACTATCTGGTGCGGGCAGAGTAAGCCTGTTCCACTCTGGCTGGTCATTTTGCAGTCACTTGGACCCTAAAGCCAAGCTTGGCTTGGGGGGTGGCCGTGAAACAATATAAGCCCTGTGCAATGATTGCTGGACCTCTTTTACCTTGCACAGTGGAACACCCACCCACCCTTTCCTTTGTGCATCTGGCCTTGCTATGAACTTTGTTGGTCGCCTGTTTTGCAATGGGGGCCTGGTAGGAATTTTTCAATCTGGCAGATTGGCAGGGCCATTTCATTTCCACCTACCGCATAGTAATCACCACAACTTTGTAAGGTTTAGCGGTTAGGCATTGGATCAGCAATGTGTGGGGGAGAGGAGGTGTGCCCATCACATACCCCCCCCCAAGGTCAAGGGTATTCTGTTAAAGGAATCCAGGAGTTGGTCTGGATCTTGTCCGAAACTCCGTGGTAGGGGCTAGGTTCATGCCAGGACCCCATGGGGACACTGGGGGTGAGCTCAAGTCAGTTGCTACTGGCGGGGCTCCCTCTGGTGATGTTTCACCCTTAACAGACTCCCTGCGATGCGAGCGGGAGTCTGATATAGTCTTGGGATTCCAAGGCCTAAGGCAATACCACTCAAATTCTGTATTTAATAAAGTTAATTGCCCCAAAACTTAAGCTAAAATCCTGTGTCACTGTGTCTCATTTTGGGGGGCTACTCAAAGTGCAAGTGCCTCCTCTGCTAAAGTTTTCCTCCTTGCTTCCCCACAACTATTGAATAAATGGGACCTGGCAGAAATCAGCAAGAGGGAAAGCTGAAAATGATCAAATCTCAGTCAGACTTTGAAGGGGGCTTTGGTTCAGCTTGAGAAAGATATTTGAACTGCAGAAGGCCATTTCTGATGACCACATTCCTGAATACATTTAAAGAAGAAAATAACCTTAATATATTTTCCCACTCAAGCAACAACTACATTATGAAGCAATTCTTAAGTTTCTTGGAATGCTACATGTTCCCTGATGGGATTCAAAGTTAAGACCTAATTAGTGCTGTTGGGCTCTAGTGGGAAAATGTCTTTCTGCAGGAAATTAACAGTACTCTGCTTCATAGTTTCTTACTCTGACTTGGAAGAATATCAGGGTACATGATGGGACCTAGCAGATGTTCAGATCTCAAAAAAGGCAAATTGGGAATACTTGAGCAGTAAACTCATGCCACTGTTATTGAGGTTCTCATCCAATTTTTTTAGAAAAAAAATATATTCATAGATTTATACTTGTATTTGTTTCAAGGCTGGGTTATAAATAATGCTGACACTAATACTCCTATTAATGATGCAAGAATTTTGGATAGGTGAAATACTGTTTGTGGAAGGATATTTTGATAAGACAAAGCATATTAACCCATCATATAAGTGTTCTGTCAAAAAAAAAAAAAAATCAGTTGACCCACCCCCTGTTAGTTACCCGAAAGTGAAGAAGCTCCCCATAGTGTTACTTGCCTAATTCCAATTTTGTTTTCAACAATTATACTTTTGCATCAATAGGAAGGGGAGAGAAATTTAATTTTGTTTGTATTTAAATGAGAAGCTGCCTAATTAACACCTCTTGAACTAAAACACAAACCAATGTGCAACTAGCCCTCAAAATTCACATCTATCTGAATATTGTGACATAGGTCTCAAAGCAAACAAAGTACACATATTAAACTCAGCATAAAACTGCATATATTAATACAAAATGCACTACTTTTGCAAAATTGCTTGCAAAAATGTGTACCATAGTGAAAACTGCATAGCAAATGAATTTATTAGGAGAAATTTGCACTAAATGTTAATGAAAAATTGTACTTATGTTTAAGGAGAAATCACTGTGTTAAAGCTGACCAAAATTCCAGAGGTAGCATGATTATCAGTTTACGATGGGGTGGAAGGTTCACAGGCTATGAAGGACTTGCTCACAAATTTATTGACAGCTGTATGAATTATGATAGCTGGGAAGTAGCAAGCAGAATATAAAATTAAAGAATGGTATAAAGAGGTGTGGGATATAGCTATTAATGATAAATTAACATGTGCCATTAAGGTAAGATGAGGAATATGCAGGAGAAATGATTTTGAGGAGATATGGGAAGTGTTTGTAGAATTTGTACTGTTAAAACCATTTGAAGAAGTGTTGAAATTTTTGGAGGTTGGATAGTTAGAATGGAATGGTCTCAGTGGTAGAGTTCACATTTTTATTCTTATTTATTTATGATTGTAGCTTTGGTAAAATGAAATAATAATAATAATAATAATAATAATAATAATAATAATAAGAAGAAGAAGAAGAAGAAGAAGAAGAAAGCAAATACAAAGAAGCTCACTGAATAAAAATCTACATATGTACACATCTATTTTAAAAAAATGCTAATGAATTATCATGGACTGAAAACAGATCACCCACTGCCAGATGATGCCGCACCCAAGGAAAGCACAACATCAAGACTGCCAGAGACAGATCTAATCATTTTTGTACTCTGATCCCCCGAAAGCCACAAACAACTGGACACTACTGCTGACGGCTGGCAATCTGGACAAGTCTGTAAAACAACCCTAGAAAGAACAACACTTCAGACACCTCAAGAATGGCTGTGTTATAACTGAGACAGAGGAAGAGCTGACTACAATCTGCCCTTCACAATGAAGCCAAATTGCCAATGACGAGAGTAGCCTAAATATTATTTCATGGAACATAGCGGGTTGTGCCAACAAAGTAGGGAATGAGTCATTTCATGAGTACATAACGAGTTTCGATGTGATAATGTTGCAGGAAACCTGGGCAACTGACTTATTATAAATAATAAAGAAAACAACAGAAAGTGATGTAGAAATGCAGAGACCTGAACTTAAGATAGGAAAAAATGAGTGGAGGAAATCACAACTACAGATTTGTCCATCCCTTACCCCTGTCAATATGGTCAATGGTCAGTGATGATAGTAGTTGTAGTCCACAACATCTGGAGGCCACCATGTTGGCTACCCCTACACTAGATGAACATATGGAGAATGAAAGCACCTGACAGTATTATAACAGGAGATACAGAGGTTTCTCCATCCCTGTTCAGCAGCTACATTGTAGCCTGTTTTACAAGCTGGCTGCATTTGTGGGAAATGGCAGACATTAAAATACACTCCATCAATTCAGCTGAAACCAACTCTTTGCCTCCTTTCCTTGGCTTCAATTGACAATCATTCCACCTAGCTGCATCTGAAAGAGAGGAGAGGTCCACCCAACAGCTTGGTTTTGACCAAGGGCCATTTCACTCCTCCTTTCCTGTTTCTATGTGCAGATATTTTTCTCGGGTTGAAACCAGAGGGAGGGGAAAGGACAAAAAAGAGAGAGAAAGAAGTCCATCTGCTTAGCTCGAATCAGTAACTGCCATTTTAGCTCCTTTTCTCCAATAGTTATCTCCCCTGTGCCAATTACAGTAGGTCACTATAGGACCAGTTGTGAATACAATTTAACCTTTGGTATCTGAATTTGCTCATTTTTCTCTCATCTATTGTGTCTGATTAACCTTTTTAATGATTACAATTAATTAGCCTAAGTTAATGATGTCCGTTGACTTCAATGGGTCTTCTCTAAGTTGGTCTAGCATTGGATACAACTAAATACAACCAAATACAAAGGGACTAGGAAATAGGGACATAAGTGGAAAGCAAATACATTTGGGCTTTACAGGCTGGTATTTCTACAGGCTGGTATTTTGTAATTTAACTTCTCTACAACATTTAGAAAATTGTAGTCACTTTAATCAACACCATTTCAACTATTTATATGCTAATGCAGAAATTCTAATCGTACAACAGTGCATTTTGTATTAAGATGGTTTGTATTGTGCATGTACATGACTTCCTTAGATTTAATCTCCAACGGTAGATTTAAACACTGTTAGGAATTACTTGCTTTGACATGAAAGAAGCTACTTTTAAAACAATAAATTTATCTTTAGCATATCAGTTATATTTTCAGGGAGCCTTTATTTCCATTTTAACACAACATATTCAGATTTACCAGTTTCAAATGAATTCAGTAGCTGTTAAGGTTGTGATAATAACAGAAGCAATAACATCAAGAGGCACAGAAAATATTTCAATCCTCAATATGATCAAGGTATCTTTTTCATGAATCCACTTTCTTTCCCACAAGTCTTCTGAAGGCCCCTATAACTTCCTGATTTCTGAGAGTGTAGATTAATGGGTTTAACATGGGAGTCATAACTCCATAGAAAATAGAAATTATCTTGTCTACATCCTTTGTGGTCTTAGTTTGGGGGCGGAGATATGAGAACATGAAGGTGCCATAGAATATGGATACTACAGTCAAGTGGGAAGCACATGTGGAGAAAGCCTTCATCCTGCCCCCTGCTGAGTGGATTCTTAGAATTGCCACAATTATGCGCAAATACGAGAAAAGGATAAAGCTAAAGGGACCAAGCAAAGTGACACTCCCAGTGAAGAACATAACCAGCTGGCTCAAGGAAGTATCTAAGCAAACCAGCTTCATAACTGCTTTGACTTCACATGTCAAATAATCAATCATATTTTTCCCACAAAAGCGAGCTGGTATGGCATAAATGGGAATAACGCCTAAAAATAAGCCAATTGACCACGTCCCAGCTGCTAACTGAATGCACAATCTCTTGTTCATGATTAGCATGTAATGCAGTGGGTTGGAAATGGCTATAAGTCTGTCATAAGCCATGACAGCCAAAAGGAAGCATTCGGTCACTGCTAAGTAGGCACCACCACACATTTGGAAGTAACACATGGCAAAGGACGTGGTAGGTTTGTCCACCAGAAGGTTTGCAATGGACTGTGGGATGGAAGAAGATGCATAGCAAATGTCAAGGAAGGACAGGTTACTGAGGAAAAAATACATGGGATTGTGAAGCCGAGGATCAGTTGTGGTCACCAAGATTATAATAAAATTTCCCACTACAGTGATAGCATATACAACAATCAGGAAAACGATGAGTCCCATCCTTGTCTTTGGCCGACCAGAATAGCCAATGAGGACAAACTCAGTCAATTCAGTCTCATTTTCTTCTCTCATATCCTGATTCAAATATTATCTGCAATGATATACAAAAAAGAAAGAAAGAGAAAGGGACCTCATTTTGTAATATTTGCATGGTATTTTGCTAGAAGGTTTGGGAAGGTATGGTACTGTAATAATGAGAACATATTAATGATTAGTTTCAAAAATCTATTAAAGCTTCTCTTTTGTTTATTATGAGCTATTAGCAAATCTAAGGAAATGATTTGCACACTGCTTTGGAGCAATTCAAACCCTTTGACGTTTTCTGTGTTGAAGATTCTTGCACTGAGCATGGGGTGGGGTGAGCCTAGAGGATCCCTTTTGGCAAGAAATAGATGAGCAAAAATGAAATAAACAATGAAATCAGAATAGCTTCCACTATGATCAATTACAAAAATAAAACTCAGAAACTTAGACTTTGAAATTATCTCTCTAATTAAGCAACTTCAATTTCACACATAATTTAAGAAATTTGTGTCCTACATTGAAATACCTGTGAAACAATTTACATAAAAATCCAACTTTTTAATATTATGAAGTTTAATCCAGCAGCATTATATCCTGCTGTATTTCTACAATTATGTTTCAAGATCCAATATTTTGCAGAAATATTGACTTAAAATTGAATATTTTATAGTTATATTTGCATTACAAACAAATTTATTTATTTTGTCACTTTTGACATAGCTTTTTAGTGCATAACACATATGCTCATTTTCATGGATAAAACATTTAGAGAAGCAAGGGTGACATTTTCTCCTTTCTGAATTTCAAAATAAATGCAATTGTTTCTTGAAAGCTCCTGTATTCTTGACCATCCTTCTGATTCAGCATACTGAGCAAAATACAGGACTGCAAAAGATATAGCTAAGTAGAAGAAGCTGTAGTGCTTCTTCTCCCCCTGACCCCACACACATTATGCATTCTTCTAAGCAATACAAATGATCCAGATTGGAGGAAAAGTCAGAGTTCCAGATCAAAATTCCCCAAATGCCTTTTTAACTGCTATAAGGTAGGGTAATGACAATGAAACTAACATGGCAAAGTATATAAACAACTAATACCTTTAAGTGCTTTGGTTTTTCCACACTTCCTGAATGTCCTTTGTCAGCATTTGGTATTAAACTGAGATGGAGGATTCTTCAAACTGTACAGGAATTCTAGTAAGCCTTCAGTGTATGAGATGAGAAAGATTGAAATCGTTCCAGTGGACAATGAAAAGCAAGTTGTCAGTTCACTATTCAAAAAAATAAAAAATGGAATATGAAGAAGGATTCATGTTACATGAATCTCTGAAAAATAACACACTAAAACAGCACAGGATAGCATCTTTATGTATGCAATGCTCTAGATATAGTAGAAACATTTCAGGAGGCATAGATTACTATTTTGTTCCCATGAAAACTTGGAACTGAAAGAGAAGTCTAAGTGTTTTAGTTAGCTCAATTAGATGGGCAATATTTTAAAACCACTTTCTCCATAATTCCCAGTGGCGGCATAATCCCAGGAGCATCAGTGATTCAGCACTCCTAGGGATGCCACATAATAAAAAAAACATAAGATTTAGCATAATATACACATCGTAATAATAAAATAATCATAATAACATCCGCCTTCCCATTTAACAGGCCATGGATTATTTAAAGAATGGGGGTTAATAGAAATGCTTTTGCCTGGTGCCTAAAGACATGTAATGATGGCTCCATGTGATTCTCTCTGAGGGAACATGCCACAGATGGGGAGCCATCACAGAAAAGGCCCATTCTTGTGTTGTCATCCTCAAAACCTCTCGAGGAGCAGGGACATAGAGAAGAGCCTCAGATGACAAGCACAGGATCTGGGTCAGTTTGTATGGGGACAAGAGGTCCTTAAGATACTGAAGTCCTGAGGCATGTAAGACATATTACCTCAGCATTGGTCTCTGAATTGGGCCCAATTATTAATTAGACTGTGTGATCCTTGCTGCATTCTCCAGAAGGATCCATTGTTGCCCTTCATTTTTAGTGCCTCTTCCCAGCGCATCCATTAGCAAATTCTTATACTGATTAATAAAAAAAGCATTCATTCAGGATCAGTTCCATCATTTCACTGTAGTTAGATGACGTTTTTATCTTTTCAAATGATACTGGGAAAATTTCCTTGTTTTGCTTGAAAACTTGTGTGTGACCATCACTGTTTGCCTCCTATCCTTAGTTTCAATTGACAATCATTCCACCTAGCTGCATCTGAAAGAGAGGAGAATTTTATGTTTAGCATATCAGTTAGATTTTCAAGGAGCCTTTATTTCCATCTTAACACATCACATTCAGCTTTCCTAGTTTCAAATGTATTCAGTAGCTGTTAAGGTTGTGATAAAAATAGAAGTATTAAGAGCAAGGGGCACAGAAAATATTTCAGTCCTCAATATGATCAAGGTATCTTTTTCATGAATCCACTTTCCTCCACACAAGTCTTCTCAAGGCCCCCATAACTTCCTGATTTCTGAGAGTGTAGATTAATGGGTTTAACATGGGAGTAATTACTCCATAGAAAATAGAAATTATCTTGTCTACATCCTTTGTGGTCTTAGGTTGGGGGTGGAGATATGAGAGCATGAAGGTGCCATAGAATATGGATACTACAGTCAAGTGGGAAGCACATGTGGAGAAAGCCTTCATCCTGCCCCCTGCTGAGTGGATTCTTATGACACCATGTCCTTTGTGACGTATTACTTGCAAATGAGCAGGGGTTTCTACTTATGTACAACTGAATGCTTGATGTTGCCTGTCATGGCTTATGACAGACTCATAGCCCTTTCCAGACTCACTGCATTACATGTTAAACATGAACAAGAGATTGTGCATTCAGTTAGCAGCTGGGACATAATCAAGTGGCTTATTTTTAGGGGTTAGTGGGATCATCTTAAAATATGGCCCTGGTTGCGGGAAGGCCATCAACCCAGTTCTCCCCACCCTGGTGTGGGTGGAGTAATATCCTCACGCCAAGGTGGCACCACGATCATCCCAGGCCTCTTGGCCAATCATTTTGAGTGTATTGGCAAAGCAGTCATCGTGTTCCCACAGGGTTACATGCCTTCTGCGGGCCTTTGTCCTGCATTGTTTAAAATTTAGCATTGTATTTTCCACCAAATTTATCCCTGGGGTGTCTAATGAAATTGCTGTTGCACAGTCTCAATTTCAGATATACTGCTTCAGATTATTGCCACAAGAAGCACGATGGCTGCCCAAGCCTTTTGAAGACCACCTCTGGAACCTTGGAAGCATATATTGACACAGGGAGTAGTCGCCTCCTTGCTGCTGCTAACATATGATTTAGCACCAAACTAACGGGTTTTCCAAATGTAACCCCTGTAAGCATGGACTTCCAGCCACCCATGTTAATTCTGCTTGCAGACAGACCCCAATGCACTGCCGTCATAGCAGCCCCAATTCAAAAAAAGGCTGCATATTCCGCAGGTCAGTCTGCCACCATTTCATTTTTCAGCAAATCAATATTTGACAGCACAGAGGGGTCTCTGCCTAGTCAAGGAAGCCAGGAGGTTTCTGCAACTCAGGCCTCCTGGAGCTGGCCCATTCCTTAATCACAGTGATGGAACTCATTTAGCTAGGCACCAGTTTACCAGAGTGATGAGAAAGGCTATTCATGCCTGTGGGCTTCCAGCGTCGGAATATGCAGCCTATTCTTTTTGAATTGGGGCTGCTATGACGGCAGTGCATTGGGGTCTGTCTGCAAGCAGAATTAAAACATGGGTGGCTGGAAGTCCCATGCTTACAGGGGTTACATTTGGAAAACCCGTTAGTTTGGTGCCTAAATCATATGTTAGCAGCAGCAATGACAACATATCCCTGTGTCTATGATGGTACAATACAACCTTGGAGGCTTGTTATCCACTGTCACCTGCCTCCTCTCCTAAAATTTTCCTCCTAGCCTCTCCACTACTATTGAATAAATGGGACCTGGAAGAAATCAGCAAGAGGGAAAGCTGAAAATGATCAAATCTCAGTCAGACTTTGAAGGGGGCTTTGGTTCAGCTTGAGAAAGATATTTGAACTGCAGAAGGCCATTTCTGATGACCACTTTCCTGAATACATTTAAAGAAGAAAATAACCTTAATATATTTTCCCAGTCAAGCAACAACTACATTATGAAGCAATTCTTAAGTTTCTTGGAATGTTACATGTTCCCTGATGGGATTCAAAGTTAAGACCTAATTAGTGCTGTTGGGCTCTAGTGGGAAAATGTCTTTCTGCAGGAAATTAACAGTACTCTGCTTCATAGTTTCTTACTTTGACTTGGAAGAATATCAGGGTACATGATGGGACCTAACAGATGTTCAGATCTCAAAAAAGGCAAATTGGGAATACTTGAGCAGTAAACTCATGCCACTGTTATTGAGGTTCTCATCCATTTTTTTTAGGGAAAAAAATATATTCATAGAACTATACTTGTATTTGTTTCAAGGCTGGGTTATAAATAATGCTGACACTAATACTCCTATTAATGATGCAATAATTTTAGATAGTTGAAATACTGTTTATGGAAGAAGATTTTGATACGACAAGGCATATTAACCCATCATATAAGTGTTTTGTCAAAAAAGAAAAAGTCAGTCGACCCATCCCCTGTCATTACCCGAAAGTGAATAAGCTCCCCATAGTGTTACTTGCTTAATTCCAGTTTTGTATCTCTCAAAATTCCCATTCATCTGAATTTTGTGACATAGGTCTCAATGCAAACAAAATGCATATGTTAAACTGAGCATAAAACTGCATATATTAATACAAAATGCATTACATTTGCAAAATTGCTTGCAAAATGTGTACCTTAGTGAAAATTGTATAGCAAATGAATTTATTAGGAGAAATTTGCACTAAATGTTAATGAAAAATTGTACATATGTTTTAGGAGAAATAACTGGGTTAAAGCTGACCAAAAGTCCAGAGGTAGCATGATTATCAGTTTACGATGGGGTGGAAGGTTCACAGGCTATGAAGGACTTGCTCACAAATTTATTGACAGCTGTATGAATTATGATAGCTGGGAAGTAGCAAGCAGAATATAAAATTAAAGAATGGTATAAAGAGGTGTGTGATATAGCTATTAATGATAAATTAACATGTGCCATTAAGATAAAATGGGGAATATGCAGGAGAAATGATTTCGAGGAGATATGGGAAATGTTTGTAGAATATGTACTGTTAAAATGGAAAGGGGTCAAACCATTGCAAGAGGTGTTGAAATTTTTGGAGGTTGGATAGTTACAATGGAATGGTCTCGGTGGTGGAGTTCACATTTTTATTCCTATTTATTTATGATTGTTTCTTTGTCAAAATAAGAATCAGAATAATAAGAAAACAAATACAAAAAGCTCTTTGAATAAAATTCTACATATGTACAATTCTATAAGAAAAATAAAATGCTAATAAATTTTCATGGATTTATTAGAAATAATAAAACAACAGAAAGTGATGTAGAAATGCAGAGACCTGAACTTAAGACAGGAAAAAAATGATAACCACATCTATAAATTTGTCCATCCCTGACCCCTGTCAATATGGTCACTGGTCAGCGATGATAGTAGATGTAGTCCAAAACATCTGGGGGCCACCATGTTGGCTACCCCCACACTAGATGAACATATGGAAAATGAAAGGACCTGACAGTATTATAACAGGAGATACAGAGGTTTCTCCATCCCTGTTCAGCAGCTACATTGTAGCCTGTTTTACAAGCTGGCTGCATCTGAGGGAAATGGCAGACATTAAAGCACACTCCATCAATTCAGCTGAAACCAACTGTTTGTCTCCTTTCCTTGGTTTCAATTGACAATCATTCCACCTAGCTGCATCTGAAAGAGAGGAGAAATTTACCTTTAGCATATCAGTTAGATTTTCAAGGAGCCTTTATTTCCATTATACACAACACATTCAGCTTTCCTAGTTTCAAATGTATTCAGTAGCTGTTAAGGTTGTGATAATAACAGAAGCAATAACATCAAGAGGCGCAAAATATTTCAATCTTCAATATGATCAAGGTATGTTTTTCATGAATCTACTTTCTTTCCCACAAGTCTTCTCAAGGCCCCTATAACTTCCTGATTTCTGAGAGTGTAGATTAATGGGTTTAACATGGGAGTCACACTTCCATAGAAGAGAGAAATTATCTTGTCTACATCTTTTGTGGTCTTAGTTTGGGGGCGGAGATATGAGAACATGAAGGTGCCATAGAATATGGATACTACAGTCAAGTGGGAAGCACATGTGGAGAAAGCCTTCATCCTGCCCCCTGCTGAGTGGATTCTTAGAATTGCCACAATTATGCGCAAATACGAGAAAAGGATAAAGCTAAAGGGACCAAGCAAAGTGACACTCCCAGTGAAGAACATAACCAGCTGGCCCAAGGAAGTATCTGAGCAAACTAGCTTCATAACTGCTTTGACTTCACATGTGAAATGATTCACCAAATTTTTCCCACAAAAGTGAGCTGGAATGGCATAAATGGGAATAGCCCCTAAAAATAAGCCAATTGACCATGTCCCAGCTGCTAACTGAATGCACAGTCTCTTGTTCATGATTAACATGTAATGCAGTGGGCTGGAAATGGCTATAAGCCTGTCATAAGCCATGACAGCCAACAGGAAGCATTCAGTCACTGCTAAGTAGGAACCACTACTCATTTGGAAGTAACACATGGCAAAGGACATGGTGGGTTTGTCCACCAGAAGATTTGCAATGGCTTGTGGGATGGAAGAAGATGCATAGGAAATGTCAAGGAAGGACAGGTTACTGAGGAAAAAATACATGGGATTGTGAAGCCGAGGATCAGTTGTGGTCACCAAGATTATAATAAAATTTCCCACTACAGTGATAGCATATACAACAATCAGGAAAACGATGAGTCCCATCCTTGTCTTTGGTCGTCCAGAAAAGCCAATGAGGATAAACTCAGTCAATTCAGTCTCATTTTCTTCTCTCATATCCAGATTCAAATATTATCTGCAATGACATACAAAAAAGAAAGAAAGAGAAAGGGACCTCATTTTGTAATATTTGCATGGTATTTTGCTAGAAGGTTTGGGAAGGTATGATACTGTAATAATGAGAACAGATTACTGATTAGTTTCTATTGGTTCATTATCAGCTATCAGCAAATCTAAGGAAAGGGTGTTGCACACTTGCTTTGGAGAAATTCAAACAGTTTGACAGTTTCTGTGTTGAAGATTCTTGCACTGAGCATAGCGTGGGGTGAGCCTAGAGGATCCCTTTTGGCAAGAAATAGATGAGCAAAAATGAAATAAACAATGAAATCAGAATAACTTCCCCCATGATCAGTTACAAAAATAAAACTCAGAAACTTAGACTCTCTCTAATAGATCAACTTCACTATTACACATACCGTATTTTTTGCTCTATGAGACTCACTTTTTCCCTCCTAAAAAGTAAAGAGAAATGTGTGTGCGTCTTATGGAGCTAATGCAGGCTGCACAGCTATCCCAGAAGCCAGAAGAGCAAGAGGGATTGCTGCTTTCACTGCGCAGCGATCCCTCTTGCTGTTCTGGCTTCTGAGATTCAGAATATTTTTTTTCTTGTTTTCCTCCTCCAAAAACTAGGTGCGTCTTATGATCTGGTGCGTCTTATAGAGCGAAAAATACGGTAATTTAAGAATTTTGTGTCCTATATTTAAATAACTGTGAAACAAACATGCTCATTTTCATGGATAAACCATTTAGAGAAGCAAGGGTGACATTTTCCCCTTTCTGAATTTCAAAATAAATGCAATTGTTTCTTGAAAGATCTTGTATTCTTGGCCATCCTTCTGATTTAGCACACTGCGCAAAATACAGGGCTGCAAAAGATATAGCTAAGTAGAAGAAGCTGTAGTGCTTCTTCTCCCCCCACCCCACACACATTATGCATTCTTCTAAGCAATACAAAGGAACCAGATCAGATTGGAGGAACAGTCAGAGTTCGAGATCAAAATTCTCCAAATGTTTCTTTAACTGCAATCATTTGTTAAAGTGGGGTAATGACAATAAAACTAACATGGCAAAGTATATAAAAATCTAATACCTTTCAGTGCTTTGGTCTTTCCAAACTTCCTGAATGTCCTTTGTCAGCATTTGGTATTAAACTGACATGCAGGACTCTTCAAACTATACTGAAATTCTAGTAAGCCTTCAGTGTATCGGATGAGAAAGACTGAAATCGTTCCAGTGTACAATAAAGAGCAAGTTGTCAGTTGTCTGTTCAAAAAAATAAAAATATGGAATATGAAGAAGGATTCATGTTACATGAATCTTTGAAAAATAACGCACTAAAACAGCACAGGATAGCATCTTTATGTATGCAATGCTCTAGATATAGTAGAAACATTTCAGGAGGCATAGATTGCTATTTTGTTCCGATGAAAACTTGGAACTGTAAGAGAAGTCTAAGTGTTTTAGTGAGCTCAATTAGATGGGCAATATTTTAAAACCGCTTTCTCCATAATTCTCAGTGGTGGCATAATCCCGGGAGCATCAGTGATTCAGCACTCCTAGGGATGCCACATAATAAGAAAAACATAAGATATAGCATAATATACACATCAACATAATAAAATAATCATAATAACAGCCCCCATTTAAGGGGCCATAGAATATTTAAAGAATGGGGGTTAATAGAAATGCTTTTGCCTGGTGCCTAAAGACATGTAATGATGGCTCCATGTGATTCTCTCTGAGGGAACATGCCACAGATGGGGAGCCACCACAGAAAAGGCCCATTCTTGTGTTGTCATCCTCAAAACCTCTCGAGGAGCAGGGACATAGAAAGGGCCTCAGATGACAAGCACAGGATCTGGGTCAGTTTGTATGGGGACAAGAGATCCTAAAGATACTGAAGTCCTGAGCCATGTAAAATATACTACATCAGCATTGCACTCTTAACTGGGCCCAGAAACTAATTGGCAGCCAGTGCAATTTGGCGTAAAGCTTAAACCATCTTGTTCTAATGAGCAACCTGGCCATCAGATTTTGCACCAGCTGAAGTTTCTGAACTGAATTCAGAGGCAGACCCATTTATAACACATTATAGGAATCCAACCTAGAGGTTTACAGAGCATAAAGCACAAATGTTAGGCTATCCTTGTCCATAGAGCTAAAGCTGATAGAAGGACCTCCATACCACCAAAGCCTCAGGTGATAGTAAAGGATCCAGGAGCAAACCCAAGCTATGTACCTGTTACTTAAGCGGAAGTGTAACCACCTCAAGAGCAGGCAACCTCCCATCCATCTTGTCTAGAGAACCACCCACTAATAGTGTCTCTGTCTTATCTAGATTGATTTTCAGTTTATTGGTTCTCTTCCAGACAGCTGTCCAGCCTATCCACTGCCCCACCTGTAGTTGTAAAGGAAAAATAGAGCTGCATGTCATCAACACACTCCAAAACTCTGGATGACTCCACCCAGCAGCTTCATATGCTGCAGATATTAAGGCTCCTTGGTGCAATTTTTTTAAAAAAAATCACCTGCTGAAGATGACCATCCAAGTAGGAACAGAACCATTGGAAAGCATGGTCACCCACCCCCAATTTGGATAGCCTCTCAAAAGGAACACAGTGTTTGATGGTACTGAAAGCCACTGGTTCAAGAAGGATTAACAGGGATACATTGCACCTGTCTCCCGACAGAGGTCAACCAGGGAGGTTTCTGTCTCAAAGCCAGGCCACATCCTAATTGAAATGGATCTAGAAAATTTGTCTCCTCCAAGAGCGCCTGGATCATGATAGAATCATAGTGTAAAGAAGGGCATGTTATCAGTTAGTGTGACTTGGAAGTTAAAAAAGAAAAGGAAGAAATTCAGGTCACAACAGGCCTTTAGTCTAAGGCAGCCTTTCTCAACCTGTGGGTCCCCAGATGTTGTTGGACTACAACTCCCATCACCCCTAGCTAGCAAGGCCAGAGCTCAGGGATGATGGGAGTTGTAGTCCAAAACATCTGGGGACCCACAGGTTGAGAAATGCTGGTCTAAGGGCTAATCCACACTTACCTTTTCTGTTCACCCCCTCCCCATCCAGCTGTCTGCCCACAACTGAAGGAGATTATGATATTGTGAATGAGGTGTTTCCCATTTCTTACCTGAATTGGAGTAAAACTCCAAGGAAGGATATTAGGCTTAGACAAATCATGGTAAAGGCAAGTGTGTGAGAGAGTGGGAGAAAGGAGCATGTAAAGGGGACAACATTAACTAGGAGGATAAAGCCTCTCCTCCTCCAGGAGGGCAGGGATTGTGAGCGTGAACTGTTTCCCGCGTTATGCAGGGGGCATTCTGGCCCCTGCCCTGCTCCATCGCTGGCACACCAAGCCTCCCAGAAGAACACCCAATCGGGTGGCAGCTTGGGGGCATGGTTTAGCCGGTCAAATGCGGCCGCACCAGCTCTCCCTGCCATTGCACTGCCGATCTCTTCTTTTTCCAATTGGCAAATTGGCACTGGCCTTTTGGGTTTTTTTGCCTACCTCGGAGCAATCGTCACAACTTTCTCGGTATTTGGCGGTTAGGCATTGGAATATGTTGTTGGTGTATGGAAGTGTAAGGTGTGGCCATCGGCTACCCCTTCACTTTTGGGTATTCCGTTAAAGGAATCCGGCGGTCGTGGATCCTGTCCGATGCCCTGTGCAGCTGGGGGCCATGGCACGACCTCCGGTGACATCAGGGGAGAGCTTATAGTTGTATTTGCATCAACAGGCTCCCCCTACTGGTGGTTAACCCTCATCAGACTCACCCCTCTCTGAGTGGGTGGAGTCAAAATTTGCAGTTGTCCAATGCCTAAGCCGGACGCGGGTGGTGCTGTGGGTAAAAGCCTCAATGCCTAGGACTTGCCGATCGAAAGGACGGTGGTTCGAATCCCCGCGGCAGGGTGCGCTCCCGTTGCTCGGTCCCAGCGCCTGCCAACCTAGCAGTTCGAAAGCACCCCCGGTGCAAGTAGATAAATAGGGACCACTTACTGGAGGGAAGATAAATGGCGTTTCCGTGTGCTGTGCTGGCTCGCCAGATGCAGCTTTGTCACGCTGGCCACGTGACCCGGAAGTGTCTCCGGACAGCACTGGCCCCCGGCCTCTTAAGTGAGATGGGTGCACAACCCTAGAGTCGGACACGACTGACCCTTACGTGCAGGGGTACCTTTACCTTTTTAATGCCTAAGCCAGTACCTCTCACATGCTGTAATCAATAAAGTTGTGGCCTTTTCTAGCACATTAACCTAATATGCTGTGTCCATGTGTCTTTATTATTAGCTTGCACACACCCATGTATTTCTTCCTGGGTAACCTTTTCTTCCTCGAGATCATCTATACATCCAACATTATTCCCAGGATGCTAACCAGTTTGATCTCTGAGAAGACCATTTCTTTTATGGACTGCATGATTCAGTTTTATTTCTTTGGATCACTGGGTGGCACTGAATGCCTTCTCCTATCAGTGATGTCTTATGACCGTTATATCGCCATATGCAACCCTGTCCACTACACAACTGTTATGAACAGCAACATGGGTGTTTGGCTGGCTGCTAGCTCTTGGATCAGTGGCTTTCTGATAACCTTAATTACAGTGTTGCTGATGAAAAGCTTGACCTTCTGTGGGCCCAATGAAATCGATCATTTCTTTTGTGATTTTTCTCCACTGCTGAAGCGTGCTTGTTCTGACACATACCTCTTTGAAAAGACTTCTTTCATTCTTTCTTCCAGTCTAACATTGATCCCATTCCTACTTACGGTTGTGTCTTACACCTATATATTGTCAGCTATTATCAAACAGGCTTCTGGCACCAGGTCTAAAAAGGCCATTTCTACCTGCTCCACTCACCTCATAGTAGTTACAACTTTCTATGGGCTGCTGATTACAATGTATGTGGTTCCTGCTGCTAAACACTCTGTAGACACAAGCAAGATCTTCTCAATCTTCTATACTATTGTGACTCCAATGATTAATCCCCTCATCTATAGCTTGAGAAACAAGAAGGTACGTGAAGCCTTGAAAAGGCTTGTAGATGCAAAACTTGTATTCTGGAAGTAGCAGAAATGGATAAATGTAATGAAGCAGGTCACATTTGAACTCTTACTTATCTATTTACAGAAGGAGAAGCAAGCCTGTAGACCTCCAGATATTGTTGGACTCCTGCTCCCATCAGCCCCAGGCACTACTGCTGATGGTAATGGATGATGAGATTTGTAGTCCAGCAATATATGGAGACCTACAGGTTAGCCACCTGCAATTTCCCAGAGCTATTTGCCTATTATGGAGCATATAATGTAACTTAACTAAATCACAGCAGGCACAGGTAATAATTGAGAGGTGTCAGGTAAGTATAGGCAGTGAAATCCAAAGAGAGAAAAGGGGACAGGGATGTTGGGATACTGCCAGGAAGACAAAGTCCATCATCGCCCCCAAGCTGGCTGCCGGACGATCCATCGATCTCCCGTAGTCACGCAGTATCAGCAATTAGCGACACGAGTTTCCAGAGCTCATGCACACTCTATCAGCAGATAAATCACAGCAGAAGTTGCATGCAGGAGAGCATTATTTACAAGTTTATTCAGCGTTGGTCAGAACAAAGAAAAACATGACTGCCTGCATCAGTGTCTCCAGACACAGAGAGAAAACGATAGCAATAGCAAACATAAACATCCTGTGAACAGGAAATGCACAGACTCTGTGACTCACAAAGCCTGCTTCCTTTCAAGGTGGAACGGAAATATCCTAACAAGGGAGAACAAATTGTTCATCAGAATTAGGGAACCCAGTAAATGAGTTGGAAATTGAACTGTAGTATGGAGGGGCAGTTTGAATCTGGGGGAGGGGGGAGGAACAGCAAAGAAGCCATACAAGAATCAGAAATAATTGTAGAAACATAGCTCTGCCCCAATCCACAAAAGTCACTTTCCCCACACCCCTATCACAGTTCTTGCTCCTCAGTATCATCCATCAAGCCTGCTTTTATAACTCCTTTCCCTAATCTTGTTTGCAAGTAGACTTTGGAGCAGAAATATGATTGCTAGGAAAGAATGACATGGAAATTAGAACATCCAGCAGAGACTCCCACAGTATTCTGGCTTGAATGTATCTGTCAGTTTAGGAGCTTAGTAATAAGAATGCTTCATCATGGAAGGTGGACAGGGAGAAGGTTACCTGATTATGATGTTTGTTCCGGGGGGCGGGGGGAGATGGTGGTGTAGAAATGATGACTGTATAGAATCACCCAGAAGTGATTATTAGAACTCCATCAAATCCATGTACTGCTGCTAATTGTTCCTAGAAAGATTTTGGTCTATCGTTTTCACAGATATCAGTGCATCTGAAATGTTTTAGAATTATCTCAGTTTTATTGGTGTTTAATATGAATATATTTCCATTAGTTAAGCTATATTATATTTGTATACCTTTATTTATTTATTTAAAAATTAACTGTTCCCATTAGTAAACATGTTATATTTGGACAGCTCCATCATTTTGCTTTATTATTCAATATACAGAATGATGCATACCTTCTATTTTTAAATTCAGTGCACAATTCACTTACCATTGCATGTTTCATGATACCTTCTTCTGTATAACTTAAATATTTTCAAAATAAACAAAGTAAGAAGCCCCAGTTATTTCAATGAGTAAGTCAATGTGTTGAGATTCCTGCATTGCAGAGAGTTGGACTAGATGCTTGAGGTTCCTTTCAACTTTACAGTTCTATTATTCTTATAGCCATGTAAATAGACACATAAATGAGAAATTTATATGGAGTAAAATTTGCAATGTTCTGAATTTTGCAGTGCAGTTCCCACATGAAGAAATGTTGACAAAAATACATACAGTAAAATTCATGCATTTGTGACATTAACATACAAAAATGCATTATATTAGGGCACATTATTTTCCAAAAATGTGTCTCTTAGGCAAAGATATATACAGACATGATGGATTTTCATGAGGGCTGTTTTATAATGCAAACTGATGTGGACATGTGGTAAATGAATATAATTAAGATTAGAAAAATGAGAAATGGAGAGAAATTGAAATGGACAGATTCATACATCCCAAATGGTGATTTAACATTTTAGCTACTGCAGCACAAGTCATATTTCTTTATGTGCAGTTACCAAATACATTGAACAGGGATGAGAGGATTTCATTCAACTTGATATTTTTGTTCTTTTGGTCCATTCTTTCCATCTTGTTTCATAGATTCAATTGGGGGTATTTTATTTCCTTTTATGAATGCATCAGACAAAGTTCCAAACTAAGATTTAAAACTGCCATATCCATTAAAGATCACAATGGAAAAGAGGCTCTTCTTAACCTTTTCACTTCATGACATTGTATCACTGCCCACTATGCCTCAAACATATTTTTCCCATCTCAGAAAAAAAGAAAAGAAAATCCTTTTTCTAATGGCATAAAATCGTAAGGTGCATTTTCAGCAAACCAAACAGCAGGCAAGTAAAGGACTAAAGTCCTTTAGAAAGTTAATTTTCCATTCCAGTTAACATACCTTATTTAATAATTACATTTGCAAAAGCTGGAAATAAACATTTAAAAATCCATGTGCGGATTTTTGTTAAAGCCACAAGAGGAATGAAACAAATTTGAACGGGGAGACTCTTTATCAGAATGTATATAGTGCAGTTATAAGAATGTCTCCTGGTAACTGTGTCTGTGTTCAAAATCTTTTCAAAAGGAAGCCAGTTTAGGTCATTAGTGGCAATGGAGACCGCCTCTCAGTTCCCTGACTCAACAGTGAACTGGTAGACTAGGATTGAAAAACTTCAGCCCTGGAGGTCAATGACAACCCTCCAGACATCCATTTTTGGTTGTTGGGATTCTTCCCAGACTACACATCTCCTCAGGGATGTGACCCTTCTATAAGTGTGTTTGCCTGGTTAAAATGTGATCTCAAAATATGATAATGCCTCTTAATTACTTGGATGGAGGATGGACAAATAAGTGGGAATGTCTACAACCCTCTGATTTTCAACGGTTGAAATGTAGCCTATGTGCAAAGGTAAAGAACACATCTATTGTTTCATTCAGTTTGGGGTCGGTCCTCCCCATCACTGAAATGTGGCTTAAAAAGATCCACTAGATCTAATGCAGATGAAATTAATATATATCAATGGTGAAGTCCATGCATGAAGTCAGTGGTAGTGAGAAGGTTTCCCCTTTCCTCTAAAAAATTTAATAAGTTCTCTGAAACACCTGGAATGATTTTTTAATTGCTTCCTTTACCTCTTTGTTCCTCAAGCTGTACACAAGGGGATTGACTAGTGGGGTGAGCAAAGTGTAGAACAGAGAAAAGAGTTTCTTCAAGTCACTCAGTGAACTGATATTTGGTAAGACATAGACTATCATCAGGGAGCCATAGAAGCAAGCAACCACAGTCAAGTGAGAGGAGCATGTAGAGAATGCCTTTTGTTTACCAGTGGTGGATGGGATTCTTAAAATGCTGTTGATGATGAAAATGTAAGATGTCACAGTTATGATAAAGGGTGCCAGTGTACCTATGAAGGATATTATGAAGGCTGTAGTTTCAACCAGATTAGTATCATTGCAAGAAAGTCTTATCATTGGGATCAAATCACAGAAGAAATGATTGATTTTGTTGGGTCCACAGAATTGCAGCTGAGATACCAAAAATATTATGAGACTGATAAACAGTGATCCACTGATCCATGATCCAGCAATAAGCATGATACAAATTCTCCCATTCATGAGCATTACATAATGCAATGGTTTGCAAATGGCTAAGTAACGATCATAAGACATCACTGCTAGAAAGTAACATTCTGTAGTTGCGAGATAACCAAAGAAATACAGCTGGGCAAAGCATCCATTAATAGAAATGGTTCTGTCCCCAGTCAGAAAACTGACCAGCATCCTTGGCATGATGGTTGAGCTGTAGCAAGTCTCCAGGCATGACAGGTTTCCCAGGAAGAAATACATGGGTGTGTGAAGATGCTGATTGAGGACTACTAGAATAATAATGAGAATGTTTCCAGCCATTGTCACAAGGTAGATAGGAAGAAAAAGTATGGAAAACAATGTCTGTAAGTCCTCACTATTAAAGTCCAAGAGGATGAATGCCACAGGAGCTGTTTGGTTTTCCTCTTCTGTGTTGACATTCAGTTTCATCTAAGTAATATCAGATAATATTAATGAATATTTAGGTTTGAATATGTGATTGAGAAGTTACAGCCTGTTAGCTGTATCTAGATCAAACATGATGAAATCAATGGACGTTTTATTATTATATTAACCTTCTATTGTTTTCTCTCCATGAAGTGCAAGGTAATACACATTCTTCTCCCACCAGCTTCTATCCTCACCTTGTGAGGTTAGGATAAGGGGAAGCAAGGATTTGAAACTGGATTTCCCTAGGCATGTTGTTCTAATCACTACTCCATTCTGGATTTCAAGACTAACTTAAGCCCCATTGATTTAAAAAATTCAGCAATGGTTTCTGGTGTATATCTATGAAAGTTAAGCAACCCACCATAACACTTTTTAACAATGTTCTGAAACTAAGAATGCTTTACATCTAAGTTCTTTTCTAAAGTTTCTAACAGTGATGGGCCACTATGGCTCTACTTATGTTATTGGACTACAAGTACCATTACTCTTGACCATTGACCATGATGACAATGTATAGTGAGAGCTGGAGTCCAAAATCTTGTTAGTAGTATTATTATTTTTTCAAAAAAAATTGTTGTTCCAGTAAAAATCTGTAGCTTGATCATTTTCCTAGGCCTGTTTTACACATACTGAAGTTCTCTCAGGAACTCAGGAAGTTAATAGCCAGCTCATCCTTGCATGGCAAAGAGGAGGAACAAAATTTATAGTCACAAATATTTGACTAGAAATCCTGTCTACTACAATTTACACCCTACTGAACTTAGTGTGGCTTGCTCTCAAACATAGTGTTTATAGGATTACAATCTTAAAAGACTGAAAGCTGTTATGTTACCATAGATATATCAATCTAAAATGTAGAATCCAAAAAGAAGTTATTTAAGTGATGATATCTGGATAACATAGCAGGGACACGGGTGGCGCTGTGGGTAAAACCTCAGTGCCTAGGCCTTGCCCATCGCATGGTCGGCGGTTCAAATCCCCGTGGTGGGGTGAACTCCTGTCTTTTGGTCCCAGCTCCTGCCCACCTAGCAGTTCGAAAGCACCCTTAAGTGCAAGTAGATAAATAGGTACCGCTTTATAGCGGGAAGGTAAACAGCGTTTCTGTGTGCTGCGCTGGTGCTGGCTCGCCAGAGCAGCTTCGTCACGCTGGCCACGTGACCCGGAAGTGTCTCCGGACAGCGCTGGCCCCCGGCCTCTTAAGTGAGATGGGCGCAGAACCCTAGAGTCGGACACAACTGGCCCATATGGGCAGGGGTATCTTTACCTTTACCTTTATCTGGATAACATAATTAGATTTTTCTTTCGTATACATGAATTCAGAACAAAATGCATTATATCAATCAAGAGACATAGGGGACTCCAACAGGCATATTTTAGGGTTTGCAGAACAAATAACAGCTAGATTGCTTTTAGGGCCACTGTGAATGGTGTCAGGTGTGAAATGGCAAGTCCTAAATCTTAAATCCAATAAGTGGGCTGCTGACAAGCCAAAAAGTAACATGTCCCACTACAATGACAACTCTTTCAGCTCTGCCTTAGCAGTTGTGGGTGATAGATCCCTCATTACCATGGATCCTTACCTTAACATCAGAACACATTAGGTGATGAATCCCATAAAGTTCTGGATCAATCTACCTTTTCATTGTGGTATTCAGCACACATCTGCTCTCAAATGTAAATTGCAAGGATGTCATCCTATTACCGACAATCCCTCAAAACATCCATCTAGAAAATGTCCTTGCATGTTTGACAATTCTCTGTTTATATTGAAAATATGAATGTCTCTTCTTGGTTAATGTCATCCATTGCCAAATATATCTTATATAAAGTTATATAATGCACCTGAAAAGTCTCACTGATAAATGGAAGAAACATTTCAAAATCATTTGGGAAATCACCGACTCCCCCCTGATCAGTGAGTTACCTTAATGATTGCAAATTCTCTGTAGTTTTTCCCCCCTGAGGTCAAGAGCTATGAAGAAATTCACTAGAAAAATAATCCCTGCCAGTAAATCTTGTGTTCAGAGCTCTATATGATTTTGTATATTTTTCCACTTTTCCTTTATTTTGCAAGTTGCAAATCCATCTACGAGCACTGAGATCGCCACTCAACCCAGGTTGTTATAATGAAGACAGTGAATACATTATAGTGTAATGCATGTTAGCAATTCCTGGGAAACATGTCATGTCTGGAGCCTTGCTCATTCTTCTGCTTGCTTTTAATGAACTTCTTCACCACACCTAGCTTTGACATGAGTCAATCCTCACTTCACTAACTTTGTCTTTTAAGTGCCTAAAGACTCTTTGCAATGTTTTCCTGAAAAAAGACTAACAGGCCTCTGCAAAATTAATTAACACTGAAATGGACACACAGGAAGGTAATTTATTTGTAAATATTTGTTAAACCATCATTTGATGGCTGATATATGAACTTTTACTCTGTGCTATAATCAGTGCTTTTTTTCTAGGGGTACGCATACCCCTAAACATTTTGTGAATCTTTGTACAGTGGACCCTCTGGATACAAATTAAATTTGTTCCGGGGGTCTGTCTGCAACCTGAAAAGTCCATAGGCAGAGGCGCCACTTCTGCGTATGCGTGCATGGCAAAAGCCGGAAGCATACACTTCCGGGTTTGCCCCATACGTAACCCGAAAGTTATGTATCCAGAGCAGTATGTAACTAGAGGGTCCACTGTACTTTTGTCCATTTACTTTATTTATTTCCCTTGATTTGAACTATAAAATGGTGCTTTTCTTGAGTCAAAATGAGAGTACCCCAAAACATTTTTTAAGAGAAAAAAAGTGCAGGCTATAATACATTCTTTTAAAGCAAGGTGAGGAACCTCAGGCCATATTTGCTCTCTAAGCTCCAGGCACACATACCCTCCTCCAGTTCCTGGAAGGTCTCCCTGAACTCTAATAAAGCCCCTTGCTTGCTGGGTTTGAGAGATGTCCATGAAGAAACATCTGGCATTCATGAAAAAAGTTTCCGCACTTTAGTTTTAATAAATGAATAGCCAATGTGGCTGGTACTTAGAACAATAGGAACACAGAAATATAAAGTTGGAAGGGGACCGAATGTTGGAGGGTCATCTAATCCAGCCCCCTGGAGTGCAGGAATCTTTTGCCCCATTGTTTGAATGCCAACAGGAAGCTTAACTAAATAACAATTAAAAAGAGACTACAGTGGTGCCCCGCAAGATGAATGCCTCGCAACATGGAAAACTCGCTAGACGAAAGAGTTTTCCGTTTTGGAGGTGCTTCGCAAAACGAATTTCCTATGGGTTTGCTTCGCAAGACGACAATGTCTTGCGAGTTCCTGCTGGTTTTTTTTCCTTCCCCCCCCTTTTTCTAAGCCGCTAAGCCGCTTATCAGTTGATCCGATAAGCAGATAAGCCACTAGAAGCTGCTAGAAGCCGCTAATAGCGCTAATCCGCTAATCCTTCAATGGGCTTGCTTCGCAAGACAAAAAAACCGCTAGACGAAGAGAATCACAGAACGGATTCTTTTCGTCTTGCGAGGCACCACTGTACATTCCAGGGTCCTGTGTCCAAAGTGTAGACTAATACAAAATATATAAAAAGTTTCTTTATTAAACACCAGACACCAGAAACATTCATACTGAGGATATAGAATGGTATCTACTTGATTTCTTATTATGCAGTTTCCCCCATTTCTCCCTAAATTTCAATGAATTCTATGAAACACCTTGAACCCTTTTTTTTCTTGGCATGTGATTTATGTCATTGTTCTTCAAACTGCATATAAGGGGTTGACCAAATGGTCTAAGGCATATATTGTGGTTGGAAGAATGCCTCCTGATAGTTGTGTCAGTGTTTAATGTCTTTCCAACTTGAGTGTCAACAAGAGCTACAAAGAAGACAATTTTCCAGGATCCTGCCTCTAAAATTATGATTTAACAACATGCATTAATATCACTTCCTTTATTAGTCAGCATAAAGCATTCACATTCTGAAGGTAGAAAATTTTTCCTTAATAATAATGCCTCTGAAGCATCTTGCATGTTTTTTTAATTGCTTCCTTTACCTCTTTGTTCCTCAAGCTGTACACAAGGGGATTGACTAGTGGGGTGAGCAAAGTGTAGAACAGAGAAAAGAATTTCTTCAAGTCACTCAGTGAACTCATGTTTGGTAAGACATAGACTATCATCAGGGAGCCATAGAAGCAAGCAACCACAGTCAAGTGAGAGGAGCATGTAGAGAATGCCTTTTGTTTACCAGTGGTGGATGGGATTCTTAAAATGTTTTTGATAATGTAAACATAAGATGACACAGTTATGACAAAGGGTGCCAGAGTACCTATGGAGGATAGTATGAAGGTTGTAGTTTCAATCAAATCAGTCTCATTACAGGAAAGTCTTACCATGGGGGTGAAATCACAGAAGAAATGGTTGATTTTGTTGGGTCCACAGAAATTCAGTTGAGACATGAAGAATATTATTGGACTCATTGCCAGACACGCAATGATCCATGGTCCAACAATCAGCAGAATGCACATTCTGTCATTCATAAGTATTGTGTAATGTAATGGTTTGCATATTGCTAAATAGCGATCATATGACATCACTGCTAGTAAGTAACATTCTGCAGCTGCAAGAGACCCAAAGAAATACAGTTGTGTAAAGCACCCTTTAATAGAAATAGTTCTGTCTCCAGTCAGAAAACTGACCAGCATCCTTGGCATGATGGTTGAGCTGTAACAGGTCTCCAGGCAGGACAGGTTTCCCAGGAAGAAATACATGGGTGTGTGAAGGTGTTGATCAGTAACCACTAAAATAATAATGAGGATGTTCCCAGCCATGGTGACAAGGTAGATAGTTAGGAACAGTATGGAAAATAACATCTGTAGGTCATCATTGTTAAAATCTAACAGAATAAATGCCACAGGAGCTGTCTGATTTTCTTCTTTCTCATTGACAGTCAAGTGCATCTAAGGGATAATAGATAGCAATTAGGCATGAATATTTGTTTCCTCAGGATCCTCAGAAGATTAGTTTATGACTTAGAGCAGACTGATTGAAATATATCGCTTTAACTCCAAGGAGTACAGCTGCACTCTTACACTAACCACCACAACATTCTGTGTCTCACGACCAACTTCCCCCCTTTATTTCAAAGGCTCTATTTTTGTTTTGTGAGTATATCCAGTATTAACTAGGAAAAATTAAACAAGAAATCTTTTGCAAGAATATGTTGCAAAACTCAGTATAACAATAAAATAATGTGTGTATGTGAAAGAAATGGGTGCAACAGATGTGGGGAGCCTGCGGCTATCCATCTGGGATTCGACATTTATTCATGATGGCCACAGATTCCAAATTCCTGGTTTTCATTGGTCTATTTGTTTTGCTTTAGTTACAATAAAGCTCATTCAGTTAATCTCTCAGGAGCTCACACACTTATTCCCTAGTAGTGATGTTGGAAGATTCTGTTGAACAAAAAAAAATCAAGCACATTTCCTTATGTTGAGCCCATCTTACCCCCCCAAATGTTTGCAATGATTTATTTCACCACACATCTCTACTAATATATATATATTTAGAAACATGAACACTTTGTTTAAGGTACCGTATTTTTCGCTCTATAAGACACACATTTTGCCTCCTAAAAAGTAAGGGGAAATGTGTGTGTGTCTTATGGAGCGAATATAGGCTGTGCAGCTTTTGCTGAAGCCAGAACAGCAAGAGGGATCTCTGCGCAGTGAAAGCAGTGATCCCTCTTGCTGTTCTGACTTCACTTTGCTGGAGAGGTGCTGCGCAGAGAGGGAGAGCTGTGCAGTGCCCCTTGTCTAATCCCCTTTTGAAGTCATCCAAGTTAGTAGCTGCCACTCAGTCTTGTAGCAAGTTCTGTCTTTTAACCATACATTGTGCAAAGTTCTTCCTTTTGTCTGTCCTGATCTCATACCTAGCCGCTTCCTTGGATGAGTGTGGGGCGGGGCGGTGATATAAGTATCTTCAAGGTTCAGGGGATCCTGATGAAACCCTTTGGTTGTTTATTAATTAGTTTAGTACAACATTTGATTCAGAATATTTTTTTTCTTGTTTTCCTCCTCTAAAAACGAGGTGTGTCTTATGGTTGGGTGTGTCTTATAGAGTGAAAAATATGAAAAATATTTTCATACCACTTTAGGTAAAGGAAAAGGATAATTAAGTCCAGTCAAAGGCATCTGGTGTTGCAGTGCTCATCTCGCTTTAAGGCCAAGGGAGCTGGAGTTTGTCCACAGACAGCTTTCCAGGTCATGTGGCCAGCATGACTAAACTGCTTCTGGTGCAATGGAACACTGTGATGGAAGCCAGAATGACGGAAATGCCGTTTCCCTTCCCACCACAGCGGTACCTATTTATCCACTTGCACTGGCATGCTTTCAAACTGCTAGGTAGGCAGGAGCTGGGACAGAGGAACAGAAGCTCACCCCGCTGTGTGGATTTGAACTGCCAGCTTTCTGATCGGCAAGCCCAAGAGGCTCAGTGGTTTATACCACAGCACCACCCTCATCCACTTTATCATTAATATTGCTAAGTAGTACATACTATTCCAAAAAGTAAACTATATAAAATAGAAGAATCATTTCAAAATCATCAAAAAGCTTGCTGATATAAGAAAGTGTTTTGTCACATGCCAGAAGGTCAATAAAGAGGGTCCCTATCTAAATCTCAGGCCAGGGGAAATTTATGAGGCTTGGGCCTTGTAAATACGTACATAAGTCTATTGGATATGGAAGAGAGAGAAGAGACTGACTGCCACCCAAGAAGATGGTGGCAGATAAAAAGGGCTTAATTCTCCACAAAATCAGATCCTTACAATGTCTGGAGCCAGTGAGCCAAGCAAAAAGAATTCATATGGAGAACAATTGATTAATCAGGTGTAAATCAGGAAAAGGTTGTTCCTTGTGGTGGCACTGTCAGTGATGTGTTTTACTAGTAGTCAAAGACATTCCTGTTTGCCTAAGCATTTATTATTTAACATTGTTGTACATTACTGTGAAACATTTTGTGAAAAGCAATATAAAATATATAAATTAAAAATCAGATAAACAAGCAACAACAACAAAAAATACCCCATTCACTGAGAGGACAGCAAAAAATAAAACCCAAGAAAGGATGGAAGAAGCACAGGATTCAACAGAGTCTTGTATCATTTCCATAATGTTTCAGACTTGAAAAGCCTATTACAACATAGCTGAGTTACATTTTACCTTAAGACACTGGGAGGCAACTGTGGAGGCCATCAGTGCCACAACCGGAACCATGTGATCAATAATGGGGAACCTATGGCTGTCCAGATGTAAGTCAAGGGTGGGGAAACTGTCACCTTCCACATGGACTTGTAGCCAAGCAGCATCTGTAGGGAGAGAAGTTCACCACTTCTGAGCAACAATAAAAATCACTTACACAGTGGTTGCTCTATCAGCACACCCTCTCTATCAACTGCTCCATCCCACTACCTCAAGGTGTGATTTCCCCCTCCTAGTTTGAACATAATGCAGTGGGCAATGCTAGTTCAATGTATCAGTGTGCCTCAGAGTATTTCATTTTCCCATAAGGAAGGGAGGGAAATAAAGAGTCCAAGTTGGCAGATCAATTTCTTAAGGGGACACTAAGTATATGGAATCAGATATAGAACACAAAAGTCCTAGCTGACATGCTCAAAAGACACGAATGCAATTCCATTGATGTGTCTCTCTTCAAACTTAACAGCCATTTGGTTTTTGGTCATTTGACTCCTAGTCCAAGAGAGAATAGATTGATTTATGCCATTTTAAATCTTCATTTTTACATCTTTTAACTCAAACTGGAAGCTAAATACATAGAAATTTAAATGGGCATGAAACTATGTCCAACAACTTCATTCATATTCTGCACCAGATCACTGAATTCACGCTAAAGTGCTCCCTTCAAGGAGTTCTTACCTTAAAGCCACAACACACTAGATGGCTGAAGAGTTGGTTTTGCTTCATCTTAGAATGCAAAGTACAGTACTTGTAAAAGAACGGAAATAAATGCACTTTCTGCTGGTCTTCAGTGCACTCTATCTTTTGAATGTATATTCTATCATGTATTTCATGAAAATTTGGCAATCCTCTGTAATAATGAAAAGATTATTGTCTCTGCTTGAACTGTGCAGCCATTGCTGCATATAACCAATTTATGCCTTATATAACCATCTAAATCTATCACTGCATCTGAAAAGTCTCACTGGGAAAGGAGTATGCAAGAGTAAAAAAACAAAAACAAAAAACCTATCAAAGTCATATGGGAAACCAAGGACTCCACAATGATTAATGAGTTTTCTTCATTCTGAGAAATCCTTTGTAGATTTCCTCAGACCAAGAGCCCTGGAGAAATCATTGCACCATCTGGACTAGGATTCAGGATTTTAGCTGATATATGTTCATTTGTTTTGTCCTTTTGTATGTTTCAAATGTCTGGCAGCAGGGAGAGTACCACTCTGTCAATATCAGCTTTTCTCAGTCTTGGGTCCCCAGATGTTGTTGGACTACAACTCCAGTCATCCCTGATGTCTGGTCCTGCTAGCAAAGGATGATGTCCATCAGCATCTGGAGTCCTAAGTTATGAAAGTCTGATCTAGATGTTCTAATCAGAATAGTGATAACCATGTGCTGGTAACAAGACAAACTAGCTCCAGTTTTTGTCAAGGGTGGGCATAGAAACAATTCTGAAGTTGCCTTTCCTATCCAATTACTGTTCTGCAAGCAATCCCATTTCATTTCCTTATGAGAATTATTACAAGGAGATGATGGAATGGCTTCTTAAGATGTGTATGATGTAGCAACATTCCTGGGGAGAGGACAGATCACATACAAAATGGGAGTACTAGGAGAAATTAATAAAATGCAGATAAAATTTTGTCATTTTTTTTTAAAAAAAATGAATGTGGAGAGGTGGAGACCTGAATATAAGAGTGGGGGGGGGGGGTGATGAGAAAAGTAAATAAACTAAAATTGAAAGGCTCACCAATCCCATGAATGTGGGCAGTGGAATGCTGATTTGAATAGAAAGCTTCTAAACAAAAAAATATATAATGTAGCTGACAGGTTTTCTGATAGTTGTGTTAGAATTTGAATTTCTGTCAACTTAAACACAAACACGCGGGACGCGGGTGGCGCTGTGGGTAAAACCTCAGTGCCTAGGACTTGCCGATCGTATGGTCGGCAGTTTGAATCCCCGCAGCGGGGTGAGCTCCCGTCGTTCGGTCCCAGCTCCTGCCCACCTAGCAGTTCGAAAGCACCCCTAAGTGCAAGTAGATAAATAGGGACCACTTTATAGCGGGAAGGTAAATAGCGTTTCCGTGCACTGCACTGGTGCTGGCTCACCAGAGCAGCTTCGTCACGCTGGCCACGTGACCCGAAGTGTCTCCGGACAGCGCTGGCTCCCGGCCTCTTAAGTGAGATGAGCGCACAACCCTAGAGTTGGACACGACTGGCCTGTACGGGCAGGGGTACCTTTACCTTTAAACACAAACAGGAAGTCTACATATATGATTGCAAAACAGACTGATTTCTGGACCTTGCCTCTGAAACAAACATTGACAAAATGCATTATGATTTTTTTCTTTATTCAATAGCTTAAAGCATCAACATCATGGGGGGGGGGAGGTTTCCACCTTGTTTCCCACACTTTAGAGGTAAAAGAGTTATCCTGGTTTTTCTTCTGTATTTTAATAAATTCTATTGAACATTTTAAAGAGTGTTTTCTTTATGGCTTCCTTCACTTCTTTGTTCCTCAAACTGTATACAAGGGGGTTGACCAGTGGGGTGAGCAAAGTGTAGAACAGAGAAAAGAGTTTCTTCAAGTCGCTCAGTGAACTGATATTTGGTAAGACATAGACTATCATCAGCGAACCATAGAAGCAAGCAACCACAGTCAGGTGAGAGGAGCATGTAGAGAATGCCTTTTGTTTACCAGTGGTGGATGCAATTCTTAAAATGCTGTTGATGATGAAAGCATAAGATGTAAGTGTTATTAGAAAGGAAGGCAGGATGCCTATACAGGAGACAATAAAGGATGCAATTTCAACAAAATACGTATCATCACAGGAGAGTCTTATCATTGGGATCAAATCACAGAAGAAATGATTGATTTCATTTGGTCCACAGAATCTTAGTTGAGATACCAAAAATATTATAAGACTGATAATCAGTGATCCACTGATCCATGATGCAGTGATTAGCATGATGCAGATTCTGCTATTCATCAGCAATGCATAATGCAATGGTTTGCAAATTGCTAAATAGCGATCGTAAGACATCACTGCTAGAAAATAGCATTCTGTAGTTGCAAGATAACCAAAGAAATACAGCTGGGCAAAGCATCCATTAATAGAAATGGTTCTGTCCCCAGTCAGAAAACTGACCAGCATCCTTGGCATGATGGTTGAGCTGTAGCAAGTCTCCAGGCATGACAGGTTTCCCAGGAAGAAATACATGGGTGTGTGAAGATGCTGATTGAGGACTACTAGAATAATAATGAGAATGTTTCCAGCCATGGTCACAAGGTAGATAGGAAGAAAAAGTATGGAAAACAATGTCTGTAAGTCCTCACTATTAAAGTCCAAGAGGATGAATGCCACAGGAGCTGTTTGATTTTCCTCTTCTGAGTTGACATCTAAGTTCATCTAAATAATTGCAATAAAAATTAAGAAATATTTAGGCTGAACTATTTGATTCATTTGTTGTTTTAATTCAGCATATGCTCAAAGATATGAAAGTATGTTTGAGTGTATCTTTAATTATGGTTGCATTGCTGTACACACTTATTAGGGTATAAGCTCTATTGAATTATACAGTGGTACCTCGGGTTAAGAACTTAATTCATTCTAGAGGTCTGTTCTTAACCTGAAACTGTACTTAACCTGAAACACCACTTTAGCTAATGGGGCCTCCCGCTGCTGCCGTGCCTCCGGAGCACAATTTCTGTTCTCATCCTGAAGCAAAGTTCTTAACCCGAGGTACTATTTCTGGGTTAGCGGAGTCTGTAACCTGAAGCGTATGTAACCTGAGGTACCACTGTATTACACTTTGGAATCATGCTTAGGATATGTAATTCAGCCAATCACATTTTAGGTATATTACAGTAGTGAAAACAATAATCCAAATAGTGCAATGTGTACATGTTGGCCTGGGGAAAAGAACCTGCTGTGATATTTCTAGTGTTCTAAATCCGAAGCAGCCTTGTCTGTTCTTCAGATGTTGTTGGACTCTAATTCTTATCAGCTCCCCCCTCCTTCCACCAGCATAGTCAATGATGAGAAATGATGCAGGTCAGCGGGGGAAAGAAAGTCCACTTTAAGAATGGGCTGCACAGAGGGCATTTTGCATAGGCGCATTCAAATTAGGGAAGCATTGCTGCTTTTGCATTCTTTTACTGGTGTCTATTAAGGTAGCCAGTGAAGCAGCACTAAAGAATAGAACAGAAGGGGGGCTAAATTTCCATTAAAACTGCATAATCTAATTTCTATGTAATTTTGAAAGGAATGGAGAAAGAATCAATAGGTGGCCAGTATCTCTGTACGGTCCACTTTCTGGAAGCTAAGTGCTCATGGGCTACTTCAAAGTTCCTGTCCTCCCTTCTTACAGTCATTTATTCTTAAGCCTTGAACCAGAGTGTCCTTCAAATAGATAAATGATGGACCTATGTAAATTAGGACCCTTGGCCACACTAGCTAACTTTCTGCATGGAAATTATAAGTTGCAGACTCATAAGAAATCATAGAATCATAGAATTGACTCTAGGTGTGACCATGGGGGCCATCTAGTCCAACTCCCTGCAATGCAAGAATCGTACACCCAATATGGGGCAAAAATAAAGCAGAAAGTGAGTTCCAAATTTCAGTGGCATCTTGGCTTATTTCCTTTATGTCTCAGTGAAGACAATCCATCAGAGCACTCTGCTGGAGCTCGGTCTCAGCTCCTGCCAACCTAGCAGTTTGAAAGCATGTCAAAATACAAGTAGATAAATAGGTACCGTTCCGTTCCGTTCTATATGCTGCTCTGGTTTGCCAGAAGTGTCTTAGTCATGCTGGCCACATGATCCGGAAAAACTGTCTGCGGACAAACGTCTGCTCCCTCGGCCAGTAAAGCGAGATGAGCGCTGCAACCCCAGAGTCATTTGCGACTGTCAGGGGTCCTTTACCTTCACATATGAGAAAATATATGTGTCTGGTTCTGAATCAGGTGATAAAGAGTTTTCAGGTGTCATTACCTTAAAGCCAGAATGCCCTCAAAACTTGGTTGCTTCTTGTTTTTCCTATTACAAAAAAAAAAAAATCTGGATAATGGACTTTATTGCCCAAACAGCTTCTTTAGCACATAACAACTCTCAAAATTATGAAAGGGGACAATCCTCCAACTAGGGACAATCCTGCAAAAAATCCATCTATCTCAAAGATTTTCTTGAAGATTTTGGAATCTTCTGTTATAATAAATATGTAGATAGCTGTCTTCTTCAGAGGTGCCATCCATTACTGAATATAATCTTTAGCATAAATTAACCTCTCAGTTCTATTTATAAGTCTGAAAAATCTCACTGGGATATGAACATGGAGAAGAAAAAATAGAAAGCACAAGGGAAATCAATGATTCCCCTTTGATTTCTGGCATATTCTCTTGGGCGATTGCAATGAATTCCATGAAGAAATCTGTTCAAAACTCACATCATCCAATTTAGATCAGGATTCCATCTATGTGAGATCTGTTATTTTTTATGCAATCCAGGTTGCTCAAACCAGGCAGAAGCTACTGATCATTCTGCATGTTTAAGATATTTGCTTTGCCTTTTTATTTATTTTACTTGCCACTATTCATATCCCCTCCAAAAAACCCTACACTATTGTTCAAACATACACATAGCATACACACAGCCCGTACCTTCAGATAATCCATGCAGATAATCCGAGGAAGGAAGTTATTGCCCTGTTTGTGCTCATGGAAAGAGGGAGTTGATTATCAGATAGGAAATTATTTCCACCACCATCACAGTAGTGGGATTTATCTACTGCAGCACCATAACTGGGAATAAACATCATTCAGTCACAGTTTCTCAATTTCCCAGTCATAGCTTCAGTTCTCCAAAATTCCACATCAGTTAACAATTTAATTTTAAGAAGTCTTATTGACAATAGAACTTGTGGACATGCTATGAAACTGATTGTTTAAAGATTGAGGAGAAATAAAAGAAATCACTTCTTTATGCAGTGCGTAGTTGCCTGCTTCCACAGGATGTGATGATACTCACCAACATGGATGGCTTTAGAAGAGAATTAGACAAATCCATGCTCTGCCTTTCACAGTTGGAGGCAGAAATGCTTCTGAATACCACTTGCTGGAAACCATAGGTGAGGTGAATGCTGTTGTGCTTGAATCTTGCTTGGTGGATTCCTACAGCCATCTGGTTGGCCATCGTGAGAACAGGATGCTGGACTAGATGCCAAAGGCCTGACGCAGCAGGCTCTTCTTAAAATTATTGAGAATTACTCAAAATACAAACATTTTTCTATGCAATTATCTCCAACCTACACATATTTGCAAATAAATTACTCCTAACATAATGCAGATTTTCACTAATATACGCCTTCTTGTATACATTATGTGACGTCAGAAGTGCATTGCAAAATTCATAGAAGGGAGGATTTTTAAAGATGGCAATGTTGTGGTTCATGTATTATTTCAGAAAGGGTGAATTTGGTAAGTTCACACTGAAATGAGAATCAAAATGAATTATTCTCTCACTAAAATTGTGGGACTTTTGAGGGCCAGAAATTAATTTCTTCAGGTCTTGCATCAACCCTTCAAATTTGGGTTTCATCCACCTCTTCCCTAACTCTAAAAGCCCCAAATCTTAGAAGTCCATTAAGAATTTCCATAAAGTGCCTGTGAATAGTTCAAAGCCTGTGTGTGTGTGTGTGTGTGTGTGTGTGTGTGTGTTCCTTAGCCTAACAGAATGGAGGGAACTCTTGAACCCATTGTCAACAATGAGTTTGGTATTATCCATCAGCACTCTTTTTAAGTCTTTAGCAATTTCCCTTCCATTTTAGGAACCACCTATTTTTCTATTTTCAACCATTTACATGCTCTCACATTATTTGACTTCTCAGTTACTTCTCTGATATGTGTAGGTGCCTGTGTATTTTGTTATGAAAGATTATTGTATTATTTCAGAATTACTTAAAAGTTCTTATTCATACTAATTCTCTTCTTTTGTTTTACACATAACAGTTGACAGACCTTACCCTTTCTGACCACACATATTGTCAACAAATGATGTGCATTTGTTGCTTGCTTGGAATTACACATTGATCCTTCCTGCAGTCAAAAAGTCAACAGCAATCTGTCTATGCCCCTAAACTTACTGTTTCTTAGCTGCCCAAAGCCAGCTTGAATAGCATCACATATGATAGGCATTTAGAATTCTAGAGTTATATGTTACATATTTGGGAACCACCATAGTGCCTGAAACTCTGGACTCTATATTGGTCACCTTCCTTTGTTATTTCTGGGAAATTTTGTGACGTGCTGTGAGATTGTTTCTATTTTTCATTGCAAAACACAGCAATGCTGCATTCAATAACCAATATGAAACCAAACTGTAAAATTCATGTCAAACAAAATTATTATTTTTTCAAATTCCTTCCTTGATAAACAAGGCAGAGGCAAAATACATTAATTAATTACATTAATGACCTGTTTTTGTAAGCATTCATATTGTGAAACCAATGCAATCAATGTTCTCCACACTTTTCGACCTGAATTCTAATCAGTTCTGTGAAGCAGCTTGAAAGTTTTCTTTGCTGCATCCTTTACCTCCTTGTTCCTCAAACTGTATATAATGGGGTTTACCAGTGGGGTGAGCAGAGTGTAGAACAGAGAAAAAAGTTTTTTCAAATAACTCAGTGAACTCATATTTGGTAAGACATAGACTATCGTCAGTGAACCATAGAAGCAAGCAACCACAGTCAGGTGAGAGGAGCATGTAGAGAATGCCTTTTGTTTACCAGTGGTAGATGGGATTCTTATAATTTTTTTGATAATGCAAACATAAGATGACACAGTTATTACAAGAGGGGGTAGTATGGCTACAAAGGATACAATGAAGGCAGTCTTTTCAACCAAATCAGTGTCATTGCAGGAAAGTCTTACCATGGGGGTTAAATCACAGAAGAAATGATTGATTTTGTTGGGCCCACAGAATCTCAGCTGAGATACGAAATATAGTACAATGTTCATACCCAAAAAGCCACTGATCCAAGACCCAGCAATGAGCATGATGCAAATTCTGCCATCCATGAGCGTCACGTAATGCAGTGGTCTGCATATTGCTAAATAGCGATCATATGACATCACTGCTAGTAAGTAACATTCTGCAGCTGCAAGAGACCCAAAGAAATACAGCTGTGTAAAGCACCCTTTAATAGAAATAGTTCTGTCTCCAGTCAGAAAACTGACCAGCATCCTTGGCATGATGGTTGAGCTGTAACAGGTTTCCAGGCAGGACAGGTTTCCCAGGAAGAAATACATGGGTGTGTGAAGACGCTGATCAAGAATCACTAGAATAACAATGAGGATGTTCCCAGCTATGGTTGCAAGGTAAATAGGCAGAAACAGTATGGAAAATAAAACCCACAAATCTTCATTCTTAAAGTTCAAGAGGATAAACATTATGGGCTCTGTTTGATTTCCATCTATATCATTGTTTTTCAGTTGCATCTATATAAATAAGACAATATCAAGAAAGAATTAGAGTTGAGTATTTGATGCTGAATTCACTTTAATTCATAGGATTATATCAATGACATGCAAAAGGCTGGGGGTTTGTACACAACCTGCATTTAAGCAAACAAAATTCTCTACAGTGGAACCTTGTGTTGCGAATGTGATCCATGCGGGAGGCACGTTCGCAACCCACAGCACTCGCAACCCGCATTGCTGTGTCTGCGCACACGTGTGACGCGATTCGGCACTTTTGCACATGCGCAAAGTGACATTTAGAGTATCTGGACATGTGTGATTGCCGAAATCTGGAAGTAACCCATTCCGGTGCATCCGGGTTTGGCTTGCCCGTAACCCAAAAACACACAACCCGCAGCATTCGCAACACGAGGTATGACTGTATTTCTGTTTCGGGATATATCACAACATTGACAATGATTCAGCTATGATATGATTGATGCATGCTATTCACTGCTATTTTTAGAATTAAATCTCTGGCACATTTACAGTGTAATCCAATACTGTACAATACATATCTACTCTTAAGCAAATGACTTTGAATTCAATGTCAATTTGTGCAGCAGTCGGTAGAGCTTCTAATCCAAAAACAAATCTAGCACAATCTAAGCCACTGGGTGGATGATAGGGGCTGCATAAAGCTTTCGGGGAGGTTTATGTTTCTGAGAGTTAAATAATAATCATAAAAAAGCTGAAATCCTATGTTCACTTAACTTGGGCTAAGTCTCAATGCTGTTAGCAGAACTTACTATTGAAAAAACCTATAGAGGATTTGCCTGGAAGAGTTTCATGTGCCCCTTACCTTGAAGCCAGAATTCACCAGATTTCTTGATGAATTCTGAGTTTTCCTCTGTATCACCCAGAATCGTAGGTCATGGAAATATTTCACGAGTATCCGTATTTATTTCCAAAGGGCATCAACTTAATATATGTCTTGCTAGTATCATCCAGTATGTTTCAATATATATCACTAAGATTTTGTGACCATCTAGTGCTGCTCTGAAAATGTGGATACATATCTTGTGGCTATGGGTCAACTATTGCTGAATGCCATCAATATATAACTTATATTAACATTCACGTCTATCCATCTGTTTGTAAAATCTCAAAGGAGAATGAACACAGAGGAGACACCCGATTCATGAGGGAAATTAGTGGCACTCCTATGTCTACTGTCAAAGCTTTTTCCTGGAAAATCACTGATGGATTTGTTGAGATCCAAGAAACACCCAGTTATCTAGTAATGAGGAGCAGCATAATCACTTTGCAAAGCAAGCTGCAGCAGGTTCCCTCTGCGCCTTGTCCCCTTGGGGGGGATTACCCCATGTGCCTGCCCCAGGCAGTTGGACCTTATTCTCCGGCACTGGTGTGAACACAATTTGTTTAAGCTAAATTGTTTATGCTTTGTTTAAGATTGATTAAAACATACAATGTGAAGGGTTTATTTATATATAACAGGAAGCATAAGGGTACTAGTTCTAAACAGGAAATGGAGAGTAGCAATCAGTCTCATATGCAATCCTGGCTTGTCTATGAAGGATATTAAAAAACAGATGCTCTTTATTCCCATGTTGAATTGGGCTAAGTAGGACCAACTATAGGGTTTTCATTGGTTTCCATTGTCTCTGAAACCAGCAAAAACGGGTGCAAAAATGTGTTCAGGAGTGAAAATATTTGCCACACATACACAACCTCTTACACAGAAAGCCCTTCTCTTCAGATAATCCATGCAGGTAATAGAAGGGGGGTTCATACCACTGTACTCCCTTTTCACTCAGAAAATGAGATGACCAGAGAGATAGTGATTTTCATGTTCATCAGCTCCACCTGCCCCAGCACTGTGAAGAGAAATGAGCAAAACATTCAGTTTTGGTTTCTCTCTGTTTCTCATTTTTCCATTCCATTTTCATGCATTCTTCTCTAACATGACAGATTTTTGCAAAGCACTTTCCTCTCATATAATAAATATGTCCATCTTATTTTTCCTAATGAATGCCTTTTTGTACCTGTTACTTGGTGAAAGGTCTGCATTGCAAAATTTGGAGATGTGCTAATTTTGACAGACAGCTACTTTTCAAAAAAACCCACAGGTATTATTATTATTATTACTTATTTAATTTCTATACCGCCCTATACCCAAAGGTATATCAGGAAGATTTTTTGATCATCACCTGTAGTGCTGCTCTGAAAATGTGGATACATCTCTTGTGGATATGGCTCAGCTGTTGCTGAATGCCATCAATCTATAGCTTATGTTAACATTAACATCTATCCATCTGCTGAACCGAAGGTGTATATATTGCATATTGTATGCAGAAAATTCCTTGTTCAGTTCTTGACATCTGCTGGAAAGTCTTACAGAGAGTCCTGAAATCCATCTATCTCAAAGATTTTCTTGAAGATTTTGGAATCTTCTGTTATAATAAATATGTAGATAGCTGTCTTCTTCAGAGGTGCCATCCATTACTGAATATAATCTTTAGCATAAATTAACCTCTCAGTTCTATTTATAAGTCTGAAAAATCTCACTGGGATATGAACATGGAGGAAAAAAAATAGTAAGCACAAGGGAAATCAGTGATTCCCCTTTGATTTCTGGCATATTCTCGTGGGCGATCTGCAATGAATTCCATGAAGAAATCTGTTCAAAACTCACATCATCCAATTTAGATCAGGATTCCATCTATGTGAGATCTGTTATTTTTTATGCAAGCCAGGTTGCTCAAACCAGGCAGAAGCTACTGATCATTCTGCATGTTTAAGATATTTGCTTTGCCTTTTTATTTATGTTACTTGCCACTATTCATATCCCCCCAAAAAACCCCTACACTATTGTTCAAACATACATATAGCATACACACAGCCCGTACCTTCAGATAATCCATGCAGATAATCCGAGGAAGGAAGTTATTGCCCTGTTTGTGCTCATGGAAAGAGGGAGTTGATTATCAGATAGGAAATTATTTCCACCACCATAACAGTAGTGGGTTTTATCTACTGCAGCACCATAACTGGGAATAAACATCATTCAGTCTCAGTTTCTTAATTTCCCAGTCATAGCTTCAGTTTTCCAAAATTCCACATCAGTTTACAATTTAATTTTAAGAAGTCTTATTGACAATAGAACTTGTGACATGCTATGAAACTGATTGTTTAAAGATTGAGGAGAAATAAAAGAAATCACTTCTTTATGCGGTGCGTAGTTGCCTGCTTCCACAGGATGTGATGATACTCACCAACATGGATGGCTTTAGAAGAGAATTAGACAAATTCATGCTCTGCCTTTCACAGTTGGAGGCAGCAATGCTTCTGAATACCACTTGCTGGAAACCATAGGTGAGGTGAATGCTGTTGTGCTTGAATCTTGCTTGGTGGATTCCTACAGCCATCTGGTTGGCCATCGTGAGAACAGGATGCTGGACTAGATGCCAAAGGCCTGATGCAGCAGGCTCTTCTTAAAATTATTGAGAATTACTCAAAATACAAACATTTTTCTATGCAATTATCTCCAACATACACATATTTGCAAATAAATTACCCCTAACATAATGCATATTTTCACTAATATACGCCTTCTTTTATACATTATGCGACGTCAGAAGTGCATTGCAAAATTCATAGAAGGGAGGATTTTTAAAGATGGCAATGTTGTGGTTCATGTATTATTTCAGAAAGGGTGAATTTGGTAAGTTCACATTGAAATGAGAATCAAAATGAATTATTCTCTCACTAAAATTGTGGGACTTTTGAGGGCCAGAAATTAATTTCTTCAGGTCTTGCATCCACCCTTCAAATTTGGGTTTCATGCACCTCTTTCCTAACTCTAAAAGCCCCAAATCTTAGAAGTCCATTAAGAATTTCCATAAAGTGCCTGTGAATAGTTCAAAGCGTGTGTGTGTGTGTGTGTGTGTGTGTGTGTGTTCCTTACCCTAACAGAATGGAGGGAACAGACTCTTGAACCCATTGTCAACAAGGAGTTTGGTATTATCCATCAGCTCTCTTTTTAAGTCTTTAGCAATTTCCCTTCCATTTTCAGAAACACCTATTTTTCTATTTTCAACCATTTGCATGCTCTCACATTATTTGACTTCTCAGTTACTTCTCTGATATGTGTAGGTGTCTGTGTATTTTGTTATGAAAGATTATTGTATTATTTCAGAATCACTTAAAAGTTCTTATTCATACTAATTCTCTTCTTTTGTTTTACACTTAACAGTTGACAGACCTTACCCTTTCTGACCACACATATTGTCAACAAATGATGTGCATTTGTTGCTTGCTTGGAATTATACATTGATCCTTCCTGCAGTCAAAAAGTCAAGAGCAATCTTTCTATGCCCCTAAACTTCCTGTTTCTTAGCTGCCCAAAGCCAGCTTGAATAGCATCACATATGATAGGCATTTAGAATTCTGGAGTTATATGTTACATACTTGGGAACCATCACAGTGCCTGAAACTCTGGAGTCTATATTGGTAACCTTCCTTTCTTATTTCTGGGAAATTTTGTGACGTGCTGTGAGATTGTTTCTTTCTTTCATTGCAAAACACAGCAATGCTACATTCAATAACCAATATGAAACCAAACTGTAAAATTCATGTCAAACAAAATTATTATGTTTTCAAATTCCTTCCTTGATAGACATGGCAGAGGAAAACTACATTAATTAATTACATTAATGACCTGTTTTTGTAAGCATTCATATTGTGAAGCCAATGCAATCAATGTTCTCCACACTTTTTGACCTGAATTCTAATCAGTTCTGTGAAGCAGCTTGAAAGTTTTCTTTGCTGCATCCTTTACCTCCTTGTTCCTCAAACTGTATATAATGGGGTTGATCAGTGGGGTGAGCAGAGTGTAGAACAGAGAAAAAAGTTTTTTCAAATAACTCATTGAACTCATATTTGGTAAGACATAGACAATCATCAGCGAACCATAGAAGCAAGCAACCACAGTCAAGTGAGAGGAGCATGTAGAGAATGCCTTTTGTTTACCAGTGGTTGATGGGATTCTTATAATGTTTTTGATGATGCCAACATAAGACAATATGGTTATTAGAAGAGGTGGCAGAGTGCCTATAGAGGAGATGATGAAGGCTGTCATTTCAACTAAATCAGTCTTATCGCAGGAGAGTCTTATCACAGGGGTTAAATCACAGAAGAAATGATTGATTTTGTTGGGCCCACAGAATCTCAGCTGAGATACCAAAAATATTATGAAGCTGATACCCAATGAGCCAGTGATCCAAGACCCAGCAATGAGCATCATGCAAATTCTGCCATCCATGAGCATCACATAATGCAGTGGCCTGCAAATTGCTAAGTAACGATCATAAGACATCACTGCTAGAAAGTAACATTCTGTAGCTGCAAGAAACCCAAAGAAATATAGCTGTGCAAAGCATCCATGAACAGAAATGGATCTGTCCCCAGACAGAAAACTGACCAGCATCCTTGGCATGATGGTTGAGCTGTAGCAGGTCTCCAGGCAGGACAGGTTTCCCAGGAAGAAATACATGGGTGTGTGAAGATGCTGATCAAGGACTACTAGAATAACAATGAGGATGTTCCCAGCCATGGTCACAAGGTAAATAGGCAGTAACAGTATGGAAAATAAAACCCACAGATCTTCATTATTAAAGTCCAAGAGGATAAACATTATGGTCTCTGTTTGATTTCCATCTCTATCACTGTTTTTCAGTTGCATCTAAATAAATAAGACATTATTAGGAAAGAATTCGACTTGAGCATTTGATTCTGGATTCACTTTAATTCATAGGATTATATCAATGACATGCCAAAGGATGGTAGCTTGTACTCAACCCGCATTTAAGCAAACAAAACTCTCTGTATTGGGTTACACATCACAGCACTGACAACAGCGATCCAAATATGATATCATTGACACAAGCTATCCGCTGCTATTTTTATAGTCAAATCTCTGACACACTTACAGCATAATCCAATCCAATACATATCTACTCTTAAGCAAATCACTTTGAATTCAATGTCAATTTGTGTAACAGTCAGTAGAGCTTCTAATCCAAAGACAAATCCAGAACCATCTGAGCCACTAAGTGGATAGGAAGTATATTCCTTAGTTTCTGAGAACTACAGGTTTTTGTTTTTTTAAAAAAACAAAACAAAACACAGAAATCCTATGCTCACTTAACTTTGGGTAAGTCTCACTGCAGTTAGCAAAACATACTATTGAAGAAACTTATAGAGGATTTTGCCTGGAAGAGTTTCATGTGCTCCTTACCTTAAAGCCAGAATTCACCAGATTCCAGATGAATTCTGAGTTTTCCTCTGATTTACCCAAAATTGTAGATCATGGAAATAATTGCACAAGTATCATTATTTCCACAGGCATCAACTTAATGTATGTCCTGCTAGTAACAGTCCTACATCCAGTATGTTTCAATATATATCTGGAAGATTTTGTGGCCATCTAGTGCTGCTTTGAAAATGTGGATTATGGATATGTGGATATGGGTTAGCTACTGCTGAATATCATCAATCTATAGCTTAAGTTAATATTCACATCTATCCATCTGCTTGTAAAATCTCAAAGGAAAATGAACACAGAGGAGACACCTGACTCATGAGGGAAATTATTAGTGTTTCTAATGTCAAAGCTTTTTCCTGGCAAATCACTGATGGATTTGTTGAGATCAAAGAAACTCCCAGTTCTCTAGTAATGAGGATAACATAAAAACATAAAAAAATTGTTTTGTGAATAGCAGGCTCCCTCTTCACCTTGTCCCCTTGGGTGGGTGGAGGGGCACCCTGTGCACCTGCCCCAGGCAGTGGTACCTTACACTCCACCACTCCTGTGAACACAACTTCTTTAAGCTAAATTTCTTTGAGCTCATTTTTCCCCCATCAAATTTGTTTAAGCTTTGTTTAAGATTGATTAAAACATACAATATGAAGGGTTTTTTTATAACAGGAAGCATAAGTGTATTGGTTCAGGACAGGAAATGGGGAGTAGCGGTCAGTTACATATGCAAGTCTGGTCTGTCTAAGAAGGATGATAAAAAATAGAAAAATGATTTTTTATTTCCATGTTGAATTGGGCTAAGGAGGATCAATTATAGTGCCTGTTCCATTGTCTCTGAAACCAGTAAAAATGGATGCAAAAATGTGTTCAGGAGTGAAAATATTTGCCACATATACACAGACTCTTACACACAAAGCCCTTCTCTTCAGATAATCCATGCAGATAATAGGGTTCATACTACTGCACTCCCTTTTCACTCAGAAAATGATGAGATGACCAGAGAGATAGTGATTTTCATGTTCATGAGCTCCTCCTGCCCCAGCACTGTGAAGAGGAATGAGCAAAACATTCAGTTTTGGTTTCTCTCAGTTTCTCATTTTTCCATTCTTAACTCCAGTGGCCAAGGCAGTTTGTATTTTAAAAGCAGAACAAATAATATGTAATCATGAAAATGCTTAAGAATTGTAGTCTGACTCTTTCTAAATAAACACATTTTTGCATACAGTCTTCTCTGACGTAACATATTTTTGCAAAGCACTTTCCCCTAATATAACAAACCTTTCCATCTTAATTTTACTAGTGTATGTCTTTTGTACATATTACTTGCTGAAAGGCCTGCATGGCAAAATTTGGAGATGTGCTGATTTTGAAAGACAGCTACTTTTTAAAATGTTGCAGTTAGGTGTATAATTTGCATTTTGGGGAGGACCATAGTTCAGTGGTTGTGCGCAGGAAATCCCAAGTTTAGTTCCAGGCATCTGCTCGTAAGTCTTGCAGAGAGTCCTGCCTGAAATTCTGGAGAGCTGCCATCAGTCAGTATTGGCAACACAGAGGAACAATGGGCTGACAACATATGATTCAGATTCCTCTTTTCTTTTTAGATAGTTTTATGATGCAATGCGAGGTTTCTCTTGTTGTAAACACAACCACAAGGATAAACCACAAGAATAAACCAAAGGATTAATTCTATAATCCTTTCTCTTGATGCTGGACTCAATACCAATATGAAGCTAAGCTATATAATTCATACAAGGTCAAACTCCTGCTTTGATAAAGAAGTAAGGGGCAAAATATGTTAATTAATCAGAATCTGTCCCAGTAAAACATTGACATCATAAAGCCAATAGTAGCAGTGGTCTACTCCACATTTTTACCAGAAATTTAGTGAGCTCTCTGAAGCAGCTTGAAAGTTTTCTTTGCTGCATCTTTTACTTCTTTGTTCCTCAGACTGTACACAAGGGGATTGACCAGAGGGGTGAGCATAGTGTACAACAAAGATAATAGTTTCTTCAGGTCCATTAAGGAACTCATGTTTGGTAAGACATAGACTATCATCAGCGAACCATAGAAGCAAGCAACCACAGTCAGGTGAGAGGAACATGTAGAGAATGCCTTTTGTTTACCAATGGTGGATGGGATTCTTAAAATGCTTTTGATAATGCACACATAAGATGACACAGTTATTAGAAGAGGAGGTAGTGTAGCTAAAGAGGAGACAATGAAGGCTGTCTGTTCAACCAAATCTGTCTCATTGCAGGAAAGTCTTACCATGGGGGTGAAATCACAGAAAAAATGATTGATTTTGTTGGGCCCACAGAATCTTAGCTGAGATACCAAATATATTAGGACACTAATACCCAATGATCCACTGACCCATGAACCAACAATAAGCATGATGCAAATTCTTCCATTCATGAGCATTACATAATGCAGTGGCTTGCAAATTGCTAAATACCGATCATATGACATCACTGCTAGGAAGTAACATTCTGTTCCTGCAAGACACCCAAAGAAATACAGCTGTGCAAAGCATCCATGAACAGAAATAGTTCTGTCTCCAGTCAGAAAACTGACCAGCATCCTCGGCATGATGGCTGAGCTATAGCAAGTCTCCAGGCAGGAGAGATTTCCTAGGAAGAAATACATGGGTGTGTGGAGGTGCTGATTATTCACCACTAATAGAATAATGAGGATGTTTCCAGCCATGGTCACAAGGTAGATAGGTAGAAACAACACAGAAAATAAAACCTGCAGATCTTCATTATTAAAGTCCAAGAGGATGAATGTTATGGGCTCTGTTTGATTTCCATCTTCCTCATTGTTCTTCATTGACATCTGGGGGGCGGGGGAACAGACAATATTGAGAAAAACATTGACATGTATATATGACCAGGGGGTTTTGTCAACCAGAAGTCACTGAAACTCAGTTCTGGCCCCTCTCAGGTGGGCCCCATTGCCATTGTAAGACAGCAAGGGAGAAATTCATGGTGAGTTCCGGCACCTCTTTTTCTAGAACAAATAGCAGTGTATATAACAGAGGTTCACATTAAGTGAAACACAAATTGAATTACAATGGTAATGACTAGGGCTGTGTAAAGGATTGGACTGAGATTTAAATTCTGAGCTAAATATGACCTATTTGGAGAGATCCAAGCTTCAGCTGAGTTGGGTTGGGGAAAGTGTGGATCCCTTTGTCCTGGGCTGTCAGGGAGTGGACTTTCAGGCAGGAAAGAGAGACTGTCATGAGGTAGAAAAAGGAGAAAGAGCAAAAAAAACCCCATTTGGCAGCTATATTTTTGACAGAGAATGTATCTGTGTGAGGTATCTTCCTGCTTGGCCTCTCCTCCTTCCTGCCCTCTAAAGTGGCATAGCACAGGATCAAACTCTCTCTGTTATGAGCTCTTAACCAGGAAATTTTAACCTCGCACAGTGCTGATCACTAGGTTTTTTGTGAGAGGCTTGCCTTGCTAGTAGGGAAGCTGCTTGTGAAGGAACAGCACCATACATGATTAGCTCCTCCTTCTTAATAGCTAGGAAGTGGGAGAATCTGATCCTTCACAGTGCTGGTGCTTTCATTCCTGACTGCATTTTTAAGCTGTATGTTGACTCTTTGTTAAATGCAGCAGGGGTAAGTAGTTTCCAGGTTGACCAGGGCAAATCTGGGAGCCAAAGATTGGTGAAAGAGTTCCCTGGGCTTCTTAAATTAAAACCTGAACAGCAGGGTGTGATCATTCAGGCAGGAAGGAGAGGCAAGCATGAGAAAGGAGGAGGAGGAAGCATAAAATGGAGGGACCTACTGGGCAGCTGCATCTTCAAGGGACAAGGTATGGGTGCAGGTGGATGCCTTTGTTTCCCAACCTCTAACTTTTCCTGCCAGGCTTCTACATCTTGCTGACCCTTGAAGCAGGACTGCACAGAATTGGATCTTCTCATTTAACACCTCTCAACCAGGAAATCTGGAAGCTGTTCAGTACTGGTTGCTTTTCTTTTATGAGCAGTTTCCCTTCCATACAGGCAATCTGCTCACAAAGGAGCAGAATTAGATCCCCTTGCTTCAAAACGGGTAAGTGGGGGGGGGGGATCTGATCCTGCACAGTTCTGGTACACCCTTTCCCAACCATATATTTAAACTCTATGTGTCTTGTATGTTAAAATATGATATAATATTAAAATAATATATAATATTAAAGTATTTTAGCTATGCCTCCCAGGGGCCAAATATTAGAGCCACATGGTAAATACTTCCAGGTATTTGTTTGCTTTCATTTCTCAGAGCTATTTTGAAGGGAGAGAAGCTGAAATCCTATATTGGCTTAACTGAGAGTAAGCACCAGTGAAATTAGTTGAATTTACTACTGATGAGACACATTATAGGATTGCGCTTAAATAGTTGACTGTGCTCCTTACCTTAAAGCCAGAACAAACCAGATTCTTGAAGAATTATGGGTTTTCCTCTCTGCATCACACCAAAATGTGTCTCACGGAAAAAATTGCACAAGCATCATTTCTGCACGACCAACACATGTCAGATCTTGAATGTATGTCTTGTTAGCAACTGTTCTGCATCTAGTAGTTTCAAGTATACATCTGGAGGATTTCCCCGAAGTCTTGAAAATCTGATGCTGCACTGAAAATTTTGACGCATTTCTTCTTGATATTTGTCAGCTCTTGCAAGATGCAACCATTCCATAGTTTATGTAAGCATCCAAACCTATTAATCTGCTTGCAAAATCTCAATGGGAAATCGACACAGAAAAGTCATTGCCTAAATCATAAGGGAAATTAGTGGTTCTCCTAATACTATATCCATAACTTCCTTCCTGGCAAATCCCTGATGGATTTGTTTAACTCAAGGGAACCCTGTGATATCTTAAGCTCAAGGACAGTTTAGAAATCCATAAATATGCATACTACCAAAAAAAAAAACAAAACATCTGTTAGAACTCATAATTTATAAAAACCTTTCTGGGTTATCCAAAGCCGAGATTCTGTATTCTGACTAAGTGATATCTGCCCATTTCATTCTCCATAATATAAATTGGAATACTGGTTTATATGACATGAATGATCCTTCTAGGCTAGCATAGTGAGACTTCCAGGGCTGCACCATGTTCATACAGGACCACTATTCAGCATGCCAATTAGAAATTTCATTCTCTCTCCATTAGGACTAGTTTATGTCTAGTAGTGTTGGTCTTTCTTTGTAGTCTTATTGATTTTATTTCCATGCTTTTTACTTGATTACTAGTTAGTTTGGTCTTTGCCATGGCAAAAAGAAAGCCGCCAAATTGGAGGATAGATGAAATACTACATTATAAATATGGACATACAACTTTGTTCCATTTGAATCTTTGTGTCAGGGACTGGCTGGATGAGGAAGAGCTAAGTAAGTGAGTTGGGAGATCAGAAAGTGAGAGAAACTCAGTGACACATACGGCAGACAAATGGAACAGTTATCAAGAAGTGGCTCAGCACAAAACAGTGCAGAGGCAGAGTAGGAGGGACAGCTTTGTTTCACATTACTCCTGCTTGATTCTTAAAGAAAACTGATTGCCATCCTTGGCATGATGGTTGAGCTATAGCAAGTCTCCAGCCAGGATATGATTCCTAAGAAGAAATGCATGGGTGTGTGAAAATACTGATCAAGAATTACTAGAATAATAATAAAGATGTTTCCAGCCATGGTTACAAGTTAGATATGTAGAAACAATATGGTAAACAAAACCCAAATATCTTCATTATTCAAGTATAAGGATGAAAGTTATGGGCTTTGATTGATTTCGCTTTCTCATTGCTTTTCAGTTGCATCTAAATAAATCATACAGAATCTAGGGAAAAAATAGACTTGAATATATGATGTTGAAGTCACTTTGGAAGGTAATATCAAGGACATATCAAATGATTGTGGTTTGCATATGACCCATTTTAAAGATACATACAAAAATATGCTTTGATACTTTTAGCACTACTTTTTCCTGTCAGGGAAAAAGATGGGAGATGATGGATAGATAGATAGATAGATAGATAGATAGATAGATAGGAATAGCTCTCCACCACAAGAATGGGTTTCAAAGCTTTACTGGACACAGCCTTATAATATTTACAAAGAGACATAACAAAATACAAAGTAACACATAGCTCTTTAACAGCAAGCGATGTGGTCCCATCTTCTTTTAAGTCCTTCATACAGTTCCAAAAACTTTCCTTTTTCTAGTTCCAGATAGATCCTAAGCAACTTGCTTCCATCAGCATCAGAGTTTGCTACTTGTGCCTAATGCAAACTTTTATTGTAAAATGTTTTCAAACACAATGCCTACAAAAAAATGCATTTTATGCTTATTAAACTTACACCTTAAACCATTTTTACAATGAAGACAATACAGTGGTACCCCGCAAGATGAACGCCTCGCGAGACGAAAAACTCGCAAAACGAAAGGTTTTTTCGTTTCGAGTTGCCTCGCAAGACGAATTTCCCTATGGGCTTGCTTCGCAAAACGAAGCTTGCCCCGGGGACAGCGGGTCTTCTCTTTTGAAGCAAGGGGCGGCGGGGAGAAGCGATCTTCTCCCCACAGCCCCAGGTCCGGGGACAGCGGGAAGCGCTTCCTGCTGCCCCCGGACCTCTTTTGAAGCAAGGGGCTGCGGGGAGATCGCTTCTCCCGGTGCTCCGAAGCCGGGCGGGGGGGAGGGAACACCTGCCCCCACCGCCCGGCTTCAGAACACTGCTCCGAAGCGGGGCGGGGGGCGGGAACACATGCCCCAGCCGCCCCGCTTTGGAACGCTGCTCCGAAGTGGGGCGGGGGGGGGGGCGGGAACACCTGCATACTAAAAACTGAGAGGAAATAGAAACAACTCAGACTTGGATTGGTTACAGATCAACCAATTGAACGAACTTCTGAGAATTCAAGTCAACAGCAACTTTACTAATCCAAGCAACAGTATTGAATCAGGGTGATGCAGGGAAGGGATTGGAATCCACAATGTCCAAACAGCAGTTGCACCAGTGCTTATTTCTGGTATTCTCCAATATCAATGAATACAGGAACAAAACCCAAATTGGCACAATGCTTTTCTAAGAATATCCTTTACATCTTTGTTCCTTAGTCTGTATATGAAAGGATTAGCCATTGGAGTTAGAATTGTGTACAAGAAGGAGAAAACCTTATTTAGATCTTTGAATTTACCACTTGTTGGTAAGATGTAGACAAAGGTTAAAGATCCATAGAAAACCGAAACAACAGTGAGATGAGAAGAGCAAGTAGAAAAGGCCTTTTGCCTCCCAGTCACAGATGGGATTTTTAGGATTGTACTGATGATAAAAATGTAAGATGTTACAGTTATGAGAAATGTGGGTAGAATTCCGATGGATGATGTTATGAATGCTGCAGTTTCAATAACCCGGGTATCACTGCAAGACAGTCTTACTACAGGTGTAAAATCACAAAAGAAATGGTCAATTTGATATTGACTGCAGAAAGTGAGCTGGGTCAACAAAGATGTTAAGATGGTTATAAGCAGCGACCCAATTAACCAGGATACTGAAACCAGCAGGATGCATGTTCTGTTGTCCATAAGTGTGACATAATGCAATGGTCTACATATGGCTAGGTAGTGATCATATGACATCACTGCCAAGAGGTAACATTCAGTAGCTCCCAAGGTGGAAAATATATGCATCTGTAGGATGCAGCCCACAAAAGAAATGGTTTTGTCCCCTGTAAGAAAACTGTTCAGCATTCTTGGTAAGATAGTCGAGGTGTAGCATATCTCCACGAAGGACAAATTTGACAGAAAGAAATACATGGGAGTGTGAAGGTGCTGCTCAGCCATGACAAGTACAACTATGAGGAGATTACCAGACAGAGTCACAATATAGATGACTAGAAATAACAAAAAGAGGAGTATATTCAAGTTCTCAACATTCCTAAATCCCAGGAGAATGATTTCGGTGATACCTGTTCCGTTTTGCCATTCTGAGTTTTTCAAATGCTGCATCTATAGATAGGAAGTAATATACTGAGTAATTGAAAAAATAGGTTTCCACCCACCCCCATCCCCACACAAGAATTAAGCAACCATCACTCAACACAGATACACCATTGTGCCATATACACATCTTTTTTAGCAGGGCCATTTTAAATCAGCACTTGCATTGGTTTTGCTGCATCTCTTGACAAGTTGCTATGTAATATGTTTGTTCACTTCTTATGGGCTGCAGAAAATCTGCAGAAAATTCTTGACTCTGAAGATGGGCACTTTCAAACTGCCATTATTTGGGGGTAGGATTCAATCACTGACTGGCAAATTCAGGGTGCAAAAGTAAAAAAGAAAGAAATGGCTTGTGCTGTTGTGCAACATATCTGGCTCCCCACAAATCCACAATAAGGGGAACTGCTCTTAAATGTGTGGAATAACAATTGCAACATTGTGTAACTTCCCTGATGCTGTCTATCCTCTCTGCAAACTTTGTCCAAAGCAATCAAGATGACTCTTGGTTCTAAGTCATCTAGAAGCAACTTAAGACATGTGGAAACAGGTGTGCACTTCATAGGAAATATAGATAAGTTGGATGGGTGTAAGGTGTAAAACAGGCATAGGCAAACTCCGGCCCTCCAGATGTTTTGGAACTACAATTCCCATCACCCCTGACCACTGGTCTTGTTAGCTAGGGATGTTGGAAATTGTAGTTCCAAAACATATGGGGGGCCGGAGTTTGCCTATGCGTGGTGTAAAAGAAAAAGGAGGTGTGTGCATTGTAAGGAAGATTCATGATAGAAGTTTTGAGCCAATGTTAGTCTAAATGTTTTGGCTGCTGATTATTATCCCCTCCTTAAAAAAAAAAAATCATAGCCTCGGTTCCTTTAAATTAGAAATCTAACCTGCAGTGTGTTGAAAAGAGCAGGTAGATAGTAGCTTTTGCCATGGATGGGATTTTCAGGTCTGTGCTGCTGTCGAAAATAAAAGGTATCACAGTTTCAAGAAAAATAGACAGAATTCCTGTGGCTGGTGCTGTAGTTTCAATTACCCAGGTGTAATGGCAAGGACGTTTCACCATGGGTGCAAAACTGCAAAATAAATGGTTTTATATTGGCTGCAGAAAGGGAGTCATGTCTTCTACAACTAACAAATAATATACTGAGTCAAGGACTCTTACGGAATTAGTCAACAGCAATCCAAAACTTAAATGTTCATGTCAGATACTGTATCCATCTTTTGAACAATGTTGTTTGGTATTTTTTTTTTAAATGCATAATTGAGTTCCCTTCTCATAAACAGTGTAAAACATAATAGAATCAAAATAAGAATTATGAAAGCATGATATTCATGGGAGAACATGGGGTGCATTTCAGGGAATAGCAGTAATAATGGGGACAGCTGGATTTCAGGAAAACATGCCAAACATTGCTGCTCTTCTCATTAAAGATTGTTCCCACTGAGGAATCTTCAATAAGATCCTAAATGAGTCAAAAAAATCCCTGGAAGGAGTAGAATTTTTAAAAATCTACTTTAAGCTATTTACCTAAAATCTGAGTGTACCTGCTTTTTCACATCCATTTCTAGAAGGTTCTTTCTTTCATGATGTTTGTAAGTCCAGGTGATGTCTTTCTGGCTTACCCATTGATATGTCCCAAACTATTAAGAAGAAGGCTACGAAACACTGAATATATTCATTTGTATTTATATTTGTATCTGCACAGTCTCACAGACACATTCTCTCTCATATTCCAGGTTAATTGCATTATTCTTTTATTCTCAGTGGGGAAAGCCAAGCAGAACACAAAAGCCCCCAAGACCCATTGTTGATTGCAAATGAAGTTTCTATTCAAGAGAGACTATTGGTCAGGTAGGAGAGAGAGGCAGAGCATAAACACTGAGGATGAAAGAATGAACAGATATCATCTTATTATGTCTCTCACATATTTAAAATGGCAGTCCTCCAGTCAGGAGAACCAATGTTATCATAATCTAACTATGCCTAATTTTCACAGAAATATAAAATAACATGATAGACCTATTTCTGGACTGTGTGTCCTCAGACTTCAGGTGAGGGCTCACATGACTGTTCAAGCCAAATATCACCTGCTATCTATATTCATGAAGGGTGGGATATAAACATTATTAATAGAAATGTCCATCTATAGATAGAGATACATTCTCTGAGCACAGAAATTTAATTAAGAATGAGCCAAAACATATCCAACCCAATTAGTTTCCACCTTTGTACGTGGCAAAAATGGCACACCCATTTTGGACTTTTTGTTCAGGGATTATAAATAAGCTTCTAGAACACTAGCTTGGCTTCCCAGTGGCACTGATGATGATGCTCCTCACAGTTGCTAATGACTAATGCTTTCCCATGGGATGTTGCTATATGGTGAATGCCATTGTTCTGAGGCGGCTCCTTCTGTGAGGGGTTCTGCAGCATTTTGAAGTTGCAAAAAGCCCAAATAAACATAGTGGTGCAAAGCATCCATTGATAGAAATGCTTCTGCCTCTAGTCAGAAAAGTGACCCGTATCTTTGGCATGAGAGTTGAGCTATAGCAAGTCACCAGACAGGAGAGATTTCCCAGGAAGAAATACATGAGTGTGTGAAGATACTGATCAAGAATCACTAGAATAATAATGAGGCTGTTTCCAGCTATGGTTATATAGGTAGAAACAATATAGCAAATAAAACTCACATATCTTCATTATTAAAGTACAAGAGGATGAATGTTATGGACTCTGTTTTATTTCCTTGTTTCTTATTGCTTTTCAGTTGCATCTAAATAAATCAGATGATATCTAGAAAAAATTAAGACTTGAATATTTGATGCGGAAATCACTGTAATTCATAGGGTAATATAAATGACATATAAAAAGATTTTTGTTTTCAAGTAACCCATTTTAAAGAGACATACAAAATTATGCTTTTATTTTTTCAGCAGTTCTCATTTTAATAAGATGCCTTGAGTCCCATCAAGGGAAAAGACAGGGTATAAATAAATAAATAAATAAATAAATAAATAAATAAAAGAATAATAGCTTTCCACCACAAGAATGAGTTTCAAAGATTTACTGGAAACAGCCTTAAAATATTTACAAAGAAACAATACAAAATACAAAGTAATGCATTGCTCTTTAACAGCAGTTGAGGAGAGTAAAGTGAGATTCAGTCTATTTTAAGCTGATGCTGAGGCCTTACCTGAGTGATCAAAGTTTGTTCCAACACGAATCACATGGTTGCCCTTGGTTTTAGAACAAAACAACTACTGTAATCCTAAGTGGACAGCATCCACTCTAAAATTGCTGCTAAGTATTGGAATAACTGTCAAATTGCGATTTTATGGGTATATGATTATTTAAAACCATTCAGTCAATAGTTATCTTGTTTAAGGCATACAATATTGTATAATGCATTTTATACAATTTTTCAATACATTGTGATCATATATAATATACACAATCAGCAAATCAATATACAAGGTTTTTGAGATATATAAAATGTAACAGCACATAGACAGTATCCATTAACAGCAAAATAAGAGTAGAGGCATATTCATCATGGTTTGTATCCATCTAAGAGCAGATCCACACCGAACATTCAAAACGCATCCAAAGTACACTTAAAGCACATGGTTTCTGCCAGAAAATTCTGGGAAATGTATTTGTTAAAAATGCAGAGAATTGTATCTCTGTAAATGGAAAAATGCAGTTCCAAAGGCTCTTTGGGGGAAAAAACATGTACCTTAAATATATGATATGGGTCGGCCCTTAGTCACAATCATAGCAGACCTATTAAAATTGATGGATTTAATTAGTCTTGTCCATGGATTTCAATGTATCTATGACTTAGTTGGATTCAAACCCATTCATGTAATTAAACACACAGACGTAAATAACAGATCTCTGTGACCTTCAATAACAGTTACACCAGTCCTTATTTCTGGGATTCTCTGATATCAATGAATACAAGAAAAAAACCCAAATTGGCACAATGCTTTTCTAAGGATGTCCTTTACATCTTTGTTCCTTAGGCTGTATATGAAGGGATTAGCCATTGGAGTTAGAATTGTGTACAAGAAGGAGAAAACCTTATTTAGTTCTTTGAATTTACCAGTTGTTGGTAAGATGTAGACAAAGGTTAAAGATCCATAGAAAACCGAAACAACAGTGAGATGAGAAGAGCAAGTAGAAAAGGCCTTTTGCCTCCCAGTCATAGATGGGATTTTTAGGATTGTACTGATGATAAAAATGTAAGATGTTACAGTTATGAGAAATGTGGGTAGAATTCCGATGGATGATGTTATGAAAGCAGCAGTTTCAATAACCCAGGTGTCACTGCAAGACAGTCTTACTAAAGGTGTAAAATCACAAAAGAAATGGTCAATTTGATATTGACTGCAGAAAGTGAGCTGGGTCAACAAAGACGTTAAGATGGTTATAAGCAGCGACCCAATTAACCAGGATACTGAAACCAGCAGGATGCATGTTCTGTTGTCCATAAGTGTGACATAATGCAATGGTCTACATATGGCTAGGTAGCGATCATATGACATCACTGCCAAGAGGTAACATTCAGTAGCTGCCAGGGTGGAAAATATATGCATCTGTAAAATGCAGCCCACAATAGAAATGGTTTTGTCCCCTGTAAGAAAACTGTTCAGCATTCTAGGTAAGATATTTGAGGTGTAGCATATTTCCACGAAGGACAAATTTGACAGAAAGAAATACATGGGAGTGTGAAGGTGCTGCTCAGCCATGACAAGTACAACTATGAGGAGATTACCAGACAGAGTCACAATATAGATGACTAGAAATAACAAGAAGAGGAGTATATTCACATTTTCAACATTCCTAAATCCAAGGAGAAGGAATTTGGTGATACCTGTTCCGTTTTGCCATTCTGAGTTTTTCAAATGCTGCATCTATAGATAGGAAGTAATATACTGAGTAATTGAAAAAATAGGTTTCTACCCCCATCCCCACACAAGAATTAAGCAACCATCACTCAACACACATACACCATTGTGCCATATACACGTAATTGAAGTCATTGAAAAATTAGGTTCCCCCCCATCCCCACACAAGAATTAAGCAACCATCACTCAGCACACATACACCAGTGCTTGCATTGTTTTTGCTGCATCTATTAACAAGTTGCTATGTAATGTGTTTTTTTCCCCCACTTCTCATGAGCTGCAGAAGATCCTTGACTCAGAAGAAAGGCACTGTCAAACTGCCACTATTCAGGAGGAGGTTCAATCACTGACAGGCAAAATCAGGGTGCAAAAGTGAAAAAGAAAATTGGTTGTGCAACAGATCTGCTTCCCTACAAATCCACAATAGGAGGAACTGCACTTAAAAGTGTGGGATAAAAATAAATTATTTTATATTGGCTCTAGAAAGAGAGTCATGTTTTCTATAAGCAAAAGATAACATAATGAGAGATCCTTAAAAATTAGTCAAAAAAAATAAATATTCATGTCTGATATCCATATTTTGAACAATGTTGTATGGTATAAAATTTGCAAAATTCTCCCTCTTATAAGCAGTGGAAAATCTAACTGAATAAAATTAAAAATTGTGAAACCCTGCGAATAATGGGAGAGAACTGGGTGCATTGCAAGGTAATCTGTAATAATGGTGAGCTTGCTATCGGAAAAACTTGCTTTTCTTCTCATTAAGGATTGTTCCCATTGAAGAATTATCAACAAGATCCTAAATGAATCAAAAATTCCTGGAATGAATATAAATTTTTTTTGGGGGGGTCACCTAAAGCAATTTCCCCCAAAATCTAAGTGTACCTGCTGCTGAGGGCAACACGTTTTCACATCCATTTCTAGAAAGTTCTTTGTTTCATGATGTTTGAAAGGCCAGGTAACATCATTGATCTGTTTATACTATAAAGAAGAAGGCTCTGAAACACTGAATATATTAATTTGTATTTATATTTGTATCTGCACAGTCTCACAGACACATTCTTTCTCATATTCCAGGTTAATTACATCATTCTTTTATTCTCAGTGGGAAAAGCTAAGCAGAACACAAAAGCCCCCAAGAACCATTGTTGACTGCAAATGAAGTTTTCACCCAAGGGAGACCACTGGTCAGGTGGGAGAGAGAGACAGAGCATAAACATGGAGAATGAAAGAATGAACAGATATCATCTCATTATTTCTCTCACATGTTTGAAATGGCAGTCCTTCAGCCAGGAGAACTGATCTTATCATAATATAACTTACACCTAGTTCTCACAGAAATATAAAATGAAATGGTAAATCTATTTTTAGACTGTTTACCCCAAACTTCAAGTCTGGGCTCACATGAAAGCATTCCAGATCCCACCTGCTTTCTTTATTCATGAAGGGTTGTATATAAACATTATTAATAAATAAGTTTATCTATAGAAATACATTCTCTGATCACAGAAATTTAGCATGTCAAGTAGAAACATATAATTAAGAGCCTAAACATATCCACCCCAATTAGTTTCCACATTTGTACGTGGCAAAACTGGAACACCCATTTCATATATTTTTGGGGTGATGTTTTTCCTCACAGAACTAATGACTGGTGCTTTTCCATAGAATGATGCTATATAATGATGGGCATTGCTTTGAGGGGACTCCTAGTGGGAGGGAATCTGGTATCAAGAAACAAGTGTTGGCAAAAACAACCCCAAAACAAATGCTTGTGCTGAAGTTTCAGAACAATTTTCACACCCTTTTATTCGTCCCAACTCAGAAAAGAATGAGTTAAACTTTCAGTCTAGTGCACATTAATTTCAGCATAGGTTAACATCTCACTATTCTGCTTGACAGCCCAGTTTTCTGTGTGCATGGAATTTATATTGTATTATTGAACATTGTGTCATTTGCGACTGCTCCTGCTGTTTAGGCTGGCATAGTCCAGAAATGGCTTTACTGTCTCCTCAGTAAGGAGTGGGCTTGAAGGAGAGATTGTGAAAGTCATACTAGTGGCTGGCATATGAGAGGATTTGAGTCCTACTGTCAGTTGAGGCTTACTTCAGAATTCAGAATAGGGAAGGATGAAAAAATTGATTGGTCTGCTTTTCACAATGAAAATATTTTGTGTTTCCAAATGTGATTGTGGATAAGAATGCAACTCACATGCTTCTCTAGATTTTGCAGTGCAGTTTCAATGAGAAAAAGCATATGCAAAAGATGCCTACCTGATTAAGATTTCAACTAAATACATCATGCGGATATAATAGAAGACAATGAAAAACATTGAAATAGTTAAATCTATGTTAATGAAGCATCCTCATCGTCCCCCACATTATCCTCAATCTTAATGAATTCTATGAATCATCTTAAATAAAGTATTCTTTATTGCTTCCTTCACTTCTTTGTTCCTCAAACTGTATACAAGGGGGTTGACCAGTGGGGTGAGCAAAGTATAGAACAGAGAGAATACTTTCTTCAACTCACTCAGATAACTCTTGTTTGGTAATACATAGACTATCATCAGGGAGCCATAGAAGCAAGCAACCACGGTCAGGTGAGAGGAACATGTAGAAAATGCTTTTTGTTTCCCAGTGGTGGATGGGATCCTTAAAATGCTCTTGATAATAAAAACATAAGATGCCACGGTTATTAAAAGAGGGGGCAGAGTGCCTATGGAGGAGAAAATGAAGGCTGTCATTTCAGCCACTTTGGTGTCATCGCAGGAAAGTCTTATCAATGGGGTGAAATCACAGAAGAAATTGTTTATTTTGTTGGCCCCACAGAAACCCAGGTGAGATACCAAGAATATCATGACATTGATAGGTAGTGACCCACTGATCCATGATCCAGCAATCAGCAGAAAGCAAATTCTTCCATTCATGAGTATTGCATAATGCAATGGCTTACATATTGCTAAGTAGCGATCGTAAGACATCACTGCTAGAAAGTAGCATTCTGTAGTTGCAAGAAGCCCAAAGAAATATAGCTGTGCAAAACATCCATTAATAGAAATGGTTCTGTCTCCAGTCAGAAAACTGACCAGCATCCTCGGCATGACAGTTGAGCTGTAACAAGTCTCCAGGCATGACAGGTTTCCCAGGAAGAAATACATGGGTGTGTGAAGATGCTGATCAAGAATCACTAGAATAATAATGAGGATGTTTCCAGCCATGCTTGCAAGGTAGATTGGTAGAAACAGTATGAAAAGTAGTATCGGTACATCATCACTATTGAAGTCCAGGAGAATAAATGCCACAGGGGCTGTCTGATTTTCTTCTTCTCGTTTCATGTTGAGGTGTATCTAAATAACATCAGGCAGTGTTAATAAAGCTTTGCACTTGTAGAACTGCTGCAGGAGTTTCTGTAACTCAGCTGAGCAAACCACATTATATATAGGTTAAATAAACAATTCTACTATATTATGAAGTTGACATTCAAATGAGCACAACATGTAATTATTTGCTAAGACTGTATTCCTGTCAATGCATAGAAGCTTTGCAGGTGGGATCACATTAGAAGAGAAAAGTCTCCCTGTTTCTACTCAGCACCTATTGAGGGTGATTTCATTTCATTTATTTTACAAAAGAAACACTGCATTTCAATTGCATTCAGTCCTTTAACATTATGTGCAGTTAAAGGCCAAAGACAACAATCCAAATAAATTTATGTTTACATTTGAGGATGGGATTTGTGGAAAATTCTCAATGTTCTTTGCTTTCAGTGTTAGTTTTACCAATAAATTGTGTAACTCATTGGTTTCTCAGGGATATTTCTGCCAAATATAGCTCACATACATTAGTCAGCAGAACAGATAAAGCGCTGCTTTCAAGTTCATGGGTGAGGCAAAACTTATGTGAATGCTATGCATCAGCTGCTTCAATGTCTATGCTGGCAGCAACTAAAGTAAATAGTATGTTTGTATGGATAATTTCAATAAAGGAGTTTACATAGCTCATCTGTGCAAGTTCTGTATTAAACAATACAGCAGCATGTAAGAGCTCACCAGTATCTAGACACACAAATCCATATGCACATTTAGAGGCATCTTAATTTCTAATATCATGCAGAATTGATCTCATTGGCAAGCTTGTTGTTGTTTAGTCGTTTAGTCGTGTCCGACTCTTCGTGACCCCATGGACCAGAGCATGCCAGGCACTTCTGTCCTCCACTGCCTCCCGCAGTTTGATCAAACTCATGCTGGTAGCTTCAAGAACACCATCCAACCATCTCATTCTCTGTCGTCCCCTTCTCCTTGTGCCCTCCATCTTTCCCAACATCAGGGTCTTTTCCAGGGAGTCTTCTCTTCTCATGAGGTGGCCAAAGTATTGGAGCCTCAACTTCACGATCTGTCCTTCCAGTGAGCGCTCAGGGCTGATTTCCTTCAGAATGGAGAGGTTTGATCTTCTTGCAGTCCATGGGACTCTCAAGAGTCTCCTCCAGCACCATAATTCAAAAGCATCAATTCTTCGGCGATCAGCCTTCTTTATGGTCCAGCTCTCACTTCCATACATCACTACTGGGAAAACCATGGCTTTTACTATACGGACCTTTGTTGGCAAGGTGATGTCTCTGCTTTTTAAGATGTTGTCTAGGTTTGCCATCGCCTTTCTCCCAAGGAGCAGGCGTCTTTTAATTTCGTGACTGCTGTCACCATCTGCACTGATCATGGAGCCCAAGAAAGTAAAATCTCTCACTGCCTCCATTTCTTCCCCTTCTATTTGCCAGGAGGTGATGGGCCCAGTGGCCATGATCTTCGTTTTTTTGATGTTGAGCTTCAGACCATATTTTGTGCTCTCCTCTTTCACCCTCATTAAAATGTTCTTTAATTCCTCTTCACTTTCTGCCATCAAGGTTGTGTCATCTGCATATCTGAGGTTGTTGATATTTCTTCCGGCAATCTTAATTCCGGCTTGGGATTCATCCAGCCCACCCTTTCGCATGATGAATTCTGCATATAAGTTAAATAAGCAGGGAGACAATATACAGCCTTGCCGTACTCCTTTCCCAATTTGGAACCAATCAGTTGTTCCATATCCAGTTCTAACTGTAGCTTCTTGTCCCACATAGAGATTTCTCAGGAGACAGATGAGGTGATCAGGCACTCCCATTTCTTTAAGAACTTGCCATAGTTTGCTGTGGTCAACACAGTCAAAGGCTTTTGCATAGTCAATGAAGCAGAAGTAGATGTCTTTCTGGAACTCTCTAGCTTTCTCCATAATCCAGCGCATGTTTGCAATTTGGTCTCTGGTTCCTCTGCCTCTTCTAAATCCAGCTTGCACTTCTGGGAGTTCTCGGTCCACATACTGCTTGAGCCTTCCTTGTAGAATTTTAAGCATAACCTTGCTAGCATGTGAAATGAGTGAAATTGTGCGGTAGTTGGAGCATTCTTTGGCACTGCCTTTCTTTGGGATTGGGATGTAGACTGATCTTCTACAATCCTCTGGCCACTGCTGAGTTTTCCAAACTTGCTGGCATATTGAGTGTAGCACTTTAACAGCATCATCTTTTAAAATTTTAAACAGTTCTGCTGGAATACCATCACTTCCACTGGCCTTGTTATTTGCAGTGCTTTCTAAGGCCCCTTTGACTTCACTCTCCAGGATGTCTGGCTCAAGGTCAGCAACCACACTACCTGGGGTGTACGAGACATCCATATCTTTCTGGTATAATTCCTCTGTGTATTCTTGCCACCTCTTCTTGATGTCTTCTGCTTCAGTTAGGTCTTTACCACTTTTGTCCTTTATTATGGTAATCTTTGTACGAAATGTTCCTTTCATATTTCCGATTTTCTTGAACAGATCTCTGGTTCTTCCCATTCTGTTGCTTTCCTCTATTTCTTTGCATTGCTCGTTTAAGAAGGCCTTCTTGTCTCTCCTTGCTATTCTTTGGAAATCTGCATTCAATTTCCTGTATCTTTCACTATCTCCCTCGCATTTTGCTTGCCTTCTCTCCCCCGCTATTTGTAAGGCCTCGTTGGACAGCCACTTTGCTTTCTTGCATTTCTTTTTCATTGGGATGGTTTTAGTTGCTGCCTCCTGTATAATGTTGCGAGCCTCCACCCATAGTTCTTCAGGCACTCTGTCCAGCAAATCTAAATCCTTAAACCTGTTCCTCACTTCCACTGTGTATTCATAAGGGATTTGGTTTAGATTGTATCTTACCCGTCCAGTGGTTTTTCCTACTTTCTTCAGTTTAAGCTTGAATTTTGCTATAAGAAGCTGATGATCTGAGCCACAGTCAGCTCCAGGTCTTGTTTTTGCTGACTGTATAGAGCTTCTCCATCTTTGGCTGCAGAGAATATAATCAATCTGATTTCGATGTTGCCCATCTGGGGATGTCCATGTGTAGAGTCGTCTCTTGTGTTGTTGGAAAAGCGTGTTTGTGATGACCAGCTTGTTCTCTTGACAGAACTCTATTAGCCTTTGCCCTGCTTCGTTTTGATCTCCAAGGCCAAACTTGCCAGTTGTTCCTTTTATCTCTTGATTCCCTACTTTAGCATTCCAATCCCCTATAATGAGCAGAACATCCTTCTTTGGTGTCACTTCTATAAGGTCTTGTAAGTCTTCATAGAATTGGTCAATTTCAGTTTCTTCAGCACCAGTAGTTGGTGCATAAACTTGGATTACTGTGATGTTAAAAGGTCTGCCTTGGATTTGTATCGAGATCATTCTATCATTTTTGAGACTGCATCCCAGTACAGCTTTCGCCACTCTTTTGTTGACTATGAGGGCCACTCCATTTCTTTTACGGGTTTCTTGCCCACAGTAGTAGATATGATAGTCATCCGAACTGAATTCGCCCATTCCCGTCCATTTTAGCTCACTGATGCCCAGGATGTCAATATTTATTCTTGCCATCTCATTTTTGACCACATCCAACTTACCCAGGTTCATGGTTCTTACATTCCAGGTTCCTATGCAATATTTTTTTCTTTACAGCATTGGACTTTCCTTTCGCTTCCATGCATATCCACAACTGAGCGTCCTTTCGGCTTTGGCCCAGCCGCTTCATCATTGGCAAGCAGTTGGCAACAAATATAATGCAGTATGAAATAAAAGAGAGGGTGAAGTTCTGCCAATTGTGTGACCAGGCAGCGGCAGCCCCAGCCCCCAGGGACCATAAGGAAAGAATAAAGACTCTGATGATGTTATATGGAATTACAATTAGGCTACAACTTTATTAAACTTCTGAATGTAGGAAGACCTTGGCTTAGGCTGTGGGCATGTATCCCTCCCAACCCCCCAGCCAGGGGGAGCTGGGGCTCATCAGGGTAAATGGGATATTGGGGTGCTCTGCGAGACATAAGTGTAGCAGGCAGCCCAGCCCATATTCCCGCATGCAGGGTAGTTTACTGACAACCTTTCAGTGGCCAGTGACACCCATTATATATAACCCCTTTAAGAAGAGACCCTGGAATTGCCGCTGCAGGGGGGAGTGAATCACCACTTCACGCCCTCCCCCCATACAGGGAAGAAAAGACTAAAGGATTCCACCCAAGGCCATAACCGCCAAAGTTGTGACGAACTGCTACAGGGAAGACGAAACCTGCCAATGCAGGAAAATTTATTCCTGGTCCTTCAACAGCAACCAGTCAAAGACCGTAGCAGCGCCCGCTAAACAGGAAGAAAAAGTTAACCTGCAAACAAGAGAACATTAAACTAAGGGAGGGTAGAGAGGGTGAATCTCCTAAGCCGACTGCCTGGATACTGTCGGCTCCACCTCCCAGGATTGAAACTTGACTACAGAAGCTGGGCATGAACCTCCAAAGATTAACACTGAGAGGCAGGCCAGTCCTTGTTCGCCAGTAAGTTCCCTGGGAACTGTAGCACCGCGCGCAATCCTGTAAAGGGCTCCCACAATGTAAAGTGTGAGAGCTCACTATCGAACTTAAGAATTGTCTGATAAAAGAGCCTAAATGATTGAAAATACATACTTGTTCACCAACAGACTCAAAAACTACTTGGAACACCTCCAGATGACCTATTTGTTGAGTATTCATCCTAATTTGTTTGCACATAGTTTATTCAGGGTTGGATTTATTGAGCATTTGTTCTCATTTGTTTGTCAGGCTGTAATAAAACAATGAATGTTCACCTTGATTTCCTGTTAATAATTAATTCATCGAAATATTGGTGTATTACTCCATTGTCAAACTATAAAACCAGTTGAAAACCGTAGAACTCAATGTCAGTTTTCATAATGTTTCTGCATCTTGAAAGTGAGCATTTCTGATTACATTTTCTCTGTGCATCCATTTAATGAATGAACAGCTACAAGGGCTTGTGTGTATCTCTGCACACATGTGTGTGTGTCTGTGTGACAGAGAGAGAAGAGAGAGAGAGAGAGAGAGCGAGAGAGAGAGAGCACGAGCACTGGACTGGAAAGATGATAAACAAAATGTGAAAAGAGAAATATGAAAACTGTAGTCAGTCACTATGATTATTGCATGACATTCCTGTGACTGGAGTCAAGATTATGCCTGAGCATGATCTGCTGCCCAGTCTTGCGGCTATTGATGCCGCTGCAGTCTCACACCTCTCCTGCCTCTAGCATTGAGTACCTGGTTCCTATGTTTGTGTGTAAGAGCAGTCTGAGATATTACCTGTTTTCATCCTGATGCTCTGTCAAATAAAACTATTTAATTTAAACAGCTGAAATCTAAATGGGAATTGAAAAATAAATATAAAAGAATACTTCACCCAGGCTGTGATCAGGTCACAGGCAAAGAGTGTTCAGGAATCCTGGAGCATGGGAATAGTTGGACACATAACATAATTTCTGTTGATCTTCATCAGTTGTATGTTAGGTAGAAGCCATTATATTAGTGAAACATCATTATATCCAACACTTCAAAGCTGTCTAGGTGTCTCTGACACCTTGACAATCTTGCCCTATACTGAAAATGTGGATGAATGTTTTGTGAGATCCCTCCCCCTGCATAATACAATTCATCTATAGGTCATATATATATATATCCAAACCAATTAATCAACCTGAAAAAAAAACTCAGTAAGAAATGTAAAAGAAGAAGAAAACACTAAAACCATAAGGGAAATTAATGAGTAAAGTAGAAATTCCTAACAATCAAGAATCAACAAAGGCAAGAAAAAAATAGAAGACACTCAAGGGAGGGAGAGCAATAAGTGCACTTAAGATAATGAGGAAAAATGTATTATTATGTATGTTTGGGGTGAGTGGGGGGCATATGAATGAAAGAAAGAGATGCGTTTGAGGGGAAAACAAGGGGGTGCATACCCCTAAATATTTTGTGAATCTTTGTACTTTTGTCCATTTACTGCATTTATTTTTCCTGATTTGAACTATAAAATGAGAGAACTCCTAAAAAATTTTTAAGGGGGGAAAAGCACTCATGAGGGTTTTCATGTAACTCACCCTGACAGCTTTCCTTGAAGGGTTAAGAGGGAATAAAATGGTCAACAAAAAAGGAATGAGGTAAGCAAAAAGCAAAAGCTCACATGAGGAGTCCTCTAGCAATCCAGTAAAAAGCTCAGGTGGTTAGCAATGGAAGACCAAGGCAGCAACAGCAATCTTTGCTGGTTGTAAGCAAGCAATATTTGTGACATTGCATGGTCATGGGATACATTCACTGAGGCATCCATCCTAGCTTCTGATTTCACAATTCTGTGGCAACATGCCATAGTCTTAACTCTCATCTTAAAATGGCAGGTTGTTCCCCCCTTTTCTTTCTTATCATTGGATTATTTAGACATGAAGAAGAAAATTATGTGATCTGGCTGAGAGTGCAACAAATGTGATATTTACATGACCAAAAAATCCAATAAATAGGTCATGAGAATTCTGGTAAATTCTATAGCTATTTCCAGATAATTTTATTTTACCAAACAAATTTTTCTGTAGCTGACTTGTAGCTAAACAAACATTCTGGTTCTGGTGTGGGTGTTGGATGCTTACAGCAGGGAAGGAAAATCTATTGCCCTCCAGGTGTGTCTGCATGACAGCTCCAATAACCCCTGACCTATGCTTATTAGATCTGACAAAAGTTGGAACCTAACAATATCTGGAAGGCAACACTTTTCAATCCTTGGACTCCAGCTACCACACAAGATTATTAACAGAAAGCAGGTGTCATTTACATACCCAGGCACATGATGCTTGCTACCTGGTGCAGGGTCTCAGTATGAAATAAGACATAAGACATTGATGTTGGGTGGAAATTGGCCACAACTTTTATTGATTGCAGATGGAATAGGCTTTGGCCAAAGTCATTGGGTATGTATCTCGTATCAAGCAGCCCGACTGCTGGTTGATAAGTAGGTGTAGAAAGGGGGGGTCACCTGCCAGGGCCACCTTTCGGAAGGTTGCTATGGCCTGTTGGCCCCTGTGTGGGCTCTCAGGCAGAGACAGCCCTCCCTGGCCCCTTTACCTGATCAGCTAAGTATACAACCCAATGCCTTAACCGCCCAAGTTGTAATGTTTTCTATGAGGTAGGTAAAAATCTACAGACCAGCCAATTTGTCTGCAGGAAAATCCTCCCTGGCCCTGAATATGGTGACAACATATACCATAGCAAGGTCCACATTGTCCTGCCCACACATCTTTGGACAGGACTACATACAGATTATATACAAATGGGAGAGTGGGTGGTGAATCCTGTGGTAAGGTTCAAAAGGGGAGAGGCTCAGGGTGTGCCCCCCTGTTTAAGGCACTGCAACCCTGCTCATAGAGGTGACCTGACTGGCTAATATTTTTATCTCCCTGAATATCTCTGCGAGTGGTATTGTTAGCCACCAATCCTAGGGGGGGGGGGATTCCAAAACCCAGTGACCCTGATTTCACTGCTCATGAATGGGACAAAGAAAGAGAGGTGAGGTTCAACTTAACCCTAGATCATGGCATTGTTTATTATTGTTATGTTTTGATCAGTCTTCTTCCTCATTAATATTTCCTGTGGGATTAGAGTTTTGCTTAAGTCTAACAGGATGCCCCAGTGGTTTTTCTCCCAATTTTCCTTCTTCCTTGGAGACTCTTGTGCCATTGATTATCATGCTTGCAGTTTAAACTCTTCCTTACTGAAATTAATAGTCTGTAAATTAACAGGCCACGAGGCAGTTGATATTTAAAAGAATTGAAATCATTCCAAAAGACATTTATTTTTTTAGTAACGAACTCTGTTAAATGCTTTAAAGTGGCATGCTGCAATGCTGTGAGGAATCTAATTGGATGTCTTGTCAACAAACCACAGACTTAATAACTTCTCCAACTGTACAATCCTTGATTATGGGCAAAGTATAAGGTAGGATGAATAATGAAGGAAAAGATGAAAACTGAGACAGCAGTAATAATATTTCTCTTTAATAAATGTTGGAATGGATGAAAATGCAGGACTGGGTCAGCACTGCTTTTAAAATTGTCCCATGTGACAAAAGCAGCAGGGGAAATGAGATATATCTAAAGAGATTTATCATTGCTGGAAGTTAAAAGAAATGTGCAAAAATTAGACACCTTTAAGGTCAACTGGTTCTTTTTCTAGTGGGAGAATTAAACACATTCTTACTTTTTAAAATTTCCCATGGAAATCAAGAGGTCTTTGAACTAATGTATGATGATGCTTATGAGTCCTGCTCTTAAGATCCAGAGTAGGAGAAAGCAGGAGAGACTGGGAAGACCTGCATTCAAGCTCCTATTTATGTTGCCCCGTTTCCAGGGACAATTTTTTTTGTGTGTTATTTCTTCAGGTGATGGTAATATGTGGATCTTGTTTTGTTTTGCTTTGCTTTTAGAAGCATAGTTTAGCCTCCTCTCTCGAGAAAGAGTAGTGGTTCTTTTCTGAGTCTGGAGAGCTAACATGTTTCTCCATAATGCCTCTTGTCTTTCAAGTAGAGATATTTCCCATTCTGCATCTGTAATGGAATTGTATCAAACATGTTTTTAATACATTAATTAATTAATTTTATCACTTATGTGTTTGTTTCCCTAGGAGCCTTTAGAAGGAAGGATGGAATATCACAGCAGCAGCAGCAACAACAGCTAAGCTGTAGCACACTGCAGATAATGTTGCTGTGCATCAGAGAATGTTGCTGTGCATCAGAATGTTGCTGTGCATCAGTACCATTCACATCATTCAATTTTAAGCATTTAACTGTGCTTAAGACTCATTGCTTTGATTGCTCTTCTGAATTGTGAAATTGAAGGCCAACCCATAATATTTGCAATATTGTGTTCCTCTCTTATTTTCACCAGATTATATGTCTGAATATGTTTTACCCAAAGATGCAACTTCTAAACAGCACCGATAAGGAAAATCAACCTAATGTGACCGAGTTTGTCCTTATAGGATTTAGTAATCTCCGAGAGCTGCAAATTCTTCTCTTCTTGCTTTTTTTGCTTTTCTACATGGTTACCTTGGTTGGGAACATTCTCATTGTCATGCTTGTTATAGCTGATAAACATCTTCATACCCCCATGTACTTCTTCCTTGGGAATTTTTCTGGCCTAGAGACCTGCTATAGTTCTACTATTCTGCCCAAGACTCTGGCCAGCCTTTTAACTGGTGACAGATCTATTCAATTCAATCTCTGCTTTGTTCAGCACTATTTCTTTGCATCATTTGGGGCAGCTGAGTGCTATCTCTTATCTGTGATGTCCTATGATCGCTATTTAGCTATATGCCGACCCTTGCATTATGCAACCCATATGAATGGTAAGTTCTGTGTGAAGTTAGTTGGTGTGTCTTTCATCAGTGGATTTCTGGCTATTTCCATAACAATATCATTAGTGTCCAGGTTAGCTTTCTGTGGCCCCAATGAAATAAATCATTTCTTTTGTGATGTCTTTCCACTCATAGAATTGTCTTGCAGTGACACTAGTCTTTTGAGGATTTTGATATTCCTTGTTGCTTCTGTATTCACCGGTCCTCCATTTTTGCTGACATTGATATCGTATGCTTCCATTATCACTGCCATATTGAGAATCAAGTCCACCAGTGGCAGACAAAAGGCCTTTTCTACTTGCTCATCTCATCTTATTGTGGTCACAATTTTCTATTCCACAATAGCCATTGTCTATGTGTTACCAAACACTGTCACACTGAGAGATCTTAACAAAGTATTCTCTGTCTTCTATGCTGTCCTGACTCCCATGATAAATCCACTTGTCTACAGCCTGAGAAACAAAGAAGTAAAGAAGGCACTGAAGAGACAGATTCGTCAGTTGCTTGTAGATACGTAGCTCAAACAAGATGAATCCATATGTTTTCATGCACCAAATAGGAAATTGGATTTTATCAGACTGTATCACAATGAATAAATAAATAAATAAATCACTGCTCAATTTCAAAACCAGTTTATCTTGACACATGGGAAACATTATCCCAATCTTTCACGTGAACGCAGATCTACCCACCATGGAGAAAGTGGAAAGAAATAAGATTCACACTCTCTCTCTCATAATGATGAAACAGGGGTCATCCAATTAAGTTGAAGGGTGGGTGATTCAGGACAAGTAAAAGGATACACTTTCATACAGCACATAGTTTAACTATAATGGCCATTCACCAATCCAGCAGTGGGCGATGTTTGTGACCCAGTGCAAGGCTCCCCCATCATCCCACAGCCATGGCTCTTTCTTCCTGCCCATTGCCACGTCCCCAACAGCCGTCACGGTGGCCTCTGGGTTCCCACCAAACCCAGATTCAAATTCAGTCAATCTGCAGGGGCCGGGTGCTGGGGTGACAGGAGCAGACTATGCCAAGGGAAATTTCACTCTGGTCCGCTTGTATAAAAGGGGACCAAAGCAATCAGCGGCATGAATCTACCAAATAGTAATGTAGTGATGAAGCATTCATGCTGAATTTATATATCATTTAATATTGACTTGTAATTAACATAGTGACTGTTGCAGAATTAATGAATTAAGCCAGGTAGGCAATCAGTCAGCCAAATCTGAGTGCATCATCCAAGTCCTTTGCCTCTTTGTGTTAGAATGCCTGCAAGGTAACATTTCATTCTCAATGGCAGCAGCTTGGGGTTTGTATCCTGAAAGCATCAAGGCCATGGCATTCCAAAGCATGTTTGGGCTCAGTCAAAATTCCAACCTTGTTCATCGGCCTCTTGCTCAAGCGGTTTTATATTTCACACAGGGGCAGGGAATGGCATATCCAAATTAAGCCAGGAAAGGGATTTAATTTAAGGAAGGGGTGGGGGAAATTCAGGTCTGGGAGCCAAATGTTGCCTTCCAGGCCTCTCTGTTTGGCATTTGGTACCCACCACAGTCAACTCCTATTTTGCCAGGCCACCTTCCTCACACTCCTTGCGTATTTGTTGCAATACAGTGGTATGTCGGGTTACAGACGCTTCAGGTTACAGATGCTTCAGGTTACAGACTCCGCTAACCCAGAAATAGTACCTCGGGTTAAGGACTTTGCTTCAGGATGAGAACAGAAATTGCATGGCAGCGGTGCTGCAGCAGCAGGAGGCCCCATTAGCTAAAGTGGTACCTCAGGTTAAGAACAGTTTCAGATTAAGAACAGACCTCCAGAATGAATTAAGTTCTTAACCCGAGGTACCACTGTATCCTTGGATATTCCCTGCCTTGCTGGAATGTGTTCTTGCACTCTAATGACACTTGCTTGTTCAGATGGATGGTGGAGATGGGTGTGAGAGTGTGTGTATCCACTAGGCTACTGTATAAACATAAAATCCATCTCTCCACCCTCTTTTTGCTTCTGACTCTATCTACCACTGCCATGTGCCCCCTCCCTGTTTGCCAGAATTGGAGATTGCCCACTCCTGAATTAAGATGCTCAGCAGACATCATTAAAGAAAATAAATGTATATATTGCTGATTGCTCCCTGTCCTGTAAATTCCCCTTGAGTGCAGAATGCACTAGTAATAAGGAGGGGCATCTTGTAATAAAGAGAAAGAGACATGAAGGTGGAAAGGAACCTGGCCACATTTAGGAGGTTTCAATTAACACGTTTCTTGATTTTGACTTTCAGTGTTGCCCACATTTTTTTCTTCAGACTAAGTACTGCAATGTATTAAATGAAAGAACAGCAGAAGAATCACAAAGGAGATGTTAGATAGTATGGGTAAGACTATCCAACATGACAAAACAAATTCTATAGATGAAGAACTTCTAATGAAATTATGTGTTGGTTGCTGAAACGTTGGACAAAATTAACCAATGTGAATCAGTTATGACTACCCAATTAAAGGTATGTGGCCTTTTACTCTCTTTTGAAATATATAAAATGCATGCAATATAGTACTTAACAATGCTTAGAATTACAAGGGTGCAAGGCTGCTGGAGTGTGAGTTAGATGGAGGAATGGAAATTTGGCAGGCTGGATTTCTAATGCAGATATTGTAGTTCCATTAGGGAACAGGAAAGCCATATTCCATTTAAGAAATGAAATTATCATTGTTGGAACTATAAACTCTTGCAAAAGCTAGCCAGGTTAAAAGTTGATGCAGCTGAACAATTATCATATGGAGAACAAAGGAAATGTGCTCCTTTTGAAGTGTTCGGATCCAAGATATAAAAACCATTTAATTTTGCCATGAACTTGTTTCTTTTTTACAGGTGCAGTTATATGAAAATAAAGAACAGCTAAATCATACACATGTAACTGAATTTATTCTTCTGGGATTTGGAGATCACCACCAGGCACTGCTGATTCCTCTTTTCCTTTTGTTCCTTTTCATCTACATTGTGACGATGGCTGGGAACATCCTCATCATTTTACTAGTTGCCACTGACCGACACCTTCACACCCCAATGTACTTCTTCCTTGGGAACCTCTCATGCTTGGAGACCTTCTGCAGCTCAAACATCTTGCCAAGAATGTTATCCAGTTTCCTTACGGGAAGGAAAGTGATTTCAGTCAATGCATGTTTTGTGCAACATTACTTCTTTGGTTTTTTTGGAGGTGTGGAATGCTACTTATTATCAGCAATGTCCTATGACCGGTACTTAGCTATATGTAAACCTCTCCATTATGTCACCATGATGAATGGCAAATTGTGTTTCCAACTCATAGTCAGCTCTTGGTTTAGTGGTTTTCTGTCAATTACTATGACAACGATTATCATGTCCAAGTTAGTTTTCTGTGGTGACAATAAAATTGACCATTTCTTTTGTGACACTTTCCCCATCATAGAACTATTTTGTGGTGACACTAGCACGTTAAAGTGGTGTATATATATGTTTTATGCTCTGCATTCACCTTTCCCCCATCTATATTGACCTTCACATCATATACTTTCATAATTATAGCCATAATGAAAATCCCTTCTGCAACCGGAAAACAAAAAGCATTTTCTACCTGTTCCTCCCATCTCTTGGTAGTTACAATTTTCTATGGCACACTGATGGCTGTCTATGTGATTCCGAACACTGACAGACTGAATGCCCTTCACAAAGTCTTCTCTATCTGTTATACCATCCTGACTCCCATGATCAATCCCATCATATATAGTTTAAGAAATAAAGAAGTAAAGGAAGCATTGAGAAGACATATTTCATTCCTAGTAGTGCAAAATGAGAAGAAAAGACAGACTTAAGATTTGCTAAAGGTGTTGTTTTCTCAAAAGTGACGTCAAATTTTATAGCATCACTAAACATATATGCTTTCATTTTTATAGATAAATGTGCTCCTTTTTGTGCACATTAGAAAAGCACACACACACACAAACACACTGAATGTGGAATGACAGAATCTGGACTAGTTCCATCCCAAATTTAGCAAATTTCTAGCCTCCTTCCACAGGCTGAATCTGGCTAGAGAACCACAGAAATACCTGGGTAGGCCTTGCTCTATATTTTCAGTCAGGAGAGAGGTACAAGTTTATAAGAAGCTACTTTTTCTTTCCCAGGAATCATGCATCTCTCACAGACAACTAAACTTTGATGCTTTCACTTGGCTACTGCTAGATCAGATTGGTATGTGGGATTTTTCTAATCTTTTCTTCATTACCTTTTATCCTCCTGTTTTACCTTTCATTGTTGTCTTTTCCTCTCCCTCTCTCCCCTTGACCCCAAATCCTCTCCTGTCCTGGGAACTCAAGGTCTCTAACTTTTGCAATATTCCTACAAGATGCAGAGCTTTATATATATATGAAGTACATTTGTAATTGCTATGTAATCATATTGTAACAATGTTGTTGTTGATGACAATGATAACAATAGTACAGTAGTCACTCAATCATTTAATATTGATTTAGAACATGTATCTTGTTTTGATCACAATTTGTAGTTTTATTTTTGCAACAAGTTCACCTTTGGTGAGAATTAAGACTGATTTTTTGGTGGGGTGTGCATGTGTGGTTTACCTTTTGTAGTTGTGGTATATATTTATCTTGGATTTAGTGTTTTGTTGAGTATTGTGTGTTCATTTTGTGTATTAATTTAGACTATTGGTGGCATTGAACAGGGGGAAATTAGCAACTTAAAAAAAAATACAGGGCTGAAATGTACATCTTGCAGACTGAGGTGTCTGAAAACAGATATGGAACAAAGACTGGAAAATGTAAACAACAGTTGGGTGTATCCGGATAGAGGCAATCTGTCAGTTGTTTTAGTTTGGTTTGGCCTGTATCAAGCTTAAAACAAAAGAATTTACCACAGTTCACCTAGTTCTTCTGGGTGAAATTAGTTTTCTATCTACCTTGCAATTACTGAAGCACCTGGGTAAATTCCCTCATGCCCCATATTCATCTGAGGATCATCAGAATTATAGCAATGAAGGGATGTATTAAGAAAAAATGTTGCAGTGAAAGTGGCTAGGAGTACTTAAGTGAAGCTATAAATAAGACCACCCTTTGGCCTGACCTGACATTTCTACCTCAGATACGTAGCTCCTAAGTGAGATTGTGTTTTATAAGCAAGAGGGTTTATATTGAGATTATCTAGTTCATGTGTGGAATATGTTTTTCTAGCCTTCTCAAATCACTTCTTGACAAAATTCTTTGCATGTTCCATCTGGACCTCTGAGTTGGTCTTGAAATTTTATTTTTGGTGAAGCAGGTGGCAGCACAGAGGTATGAGGCACCTCTGAAAAAATATCCACTCATTTTAACCCTCCACCCTCTTCAAAATTCCTTGAATATTTCGCAGGAAACACTAAATTCATCTCAAACACCTTTCCCATTTGTGTCCAATTCAGAAGGCAGAAAGAGAGATAGATTGGAATGTATCTTCATTTGGAGGTTTTCTTCTATTACTTACTTCCTCAGTCTAGGCATGCATCAAAAATCCTTGTTCTTCCTCTCTCTTATTCAGTCATTCCTTTTTCTAAAGGCCTTACTTTCTTATCATAGCCCTGGGATACATGTGAAGGAAACATGCCCTGGCAGACCTTGTTCTGAAATGTTCATGATGCTCTCTCTGGTTTTCCTTTCACTGCTGTTTCCAAATGTGGTAGGGAAAGAAACCCACTTTAAGTGTATACGTGAACACCGCTACCCAGAGGGATACCATAAAGATGGGGACTTCATTATTGGCGCACTTGTATCTCAGTTCCTTACATGGGAAAAACTAGAGGGATTTGATATTCAGCCTCCTCTTGCTTACTCATTAGATCCATAGTAAGTCACTCTTCTTCCTTTAACTGTGTTAAAGTTGTTTCAAATATGTTGTGAAATGCTTCTTATAAAATAAAGAAAGTTCATTTATTTCAATAAAGATGAATCCCTGTAAGGGTTTTGTTGTTGTTGTTTTTGGTGGGTATACAGACATGTTTCTTCATATTCTTCACACATACTTGAATACATATACAAAAATATTTAAATAAGGGCTAAACTGGGAAGATTTTTTAAAAAAACTCTTCAGCAATTATATATATTTTCCCCAAACTACTCAATGATCACGCCAAACCAAGCTGGTATTTCTCTCCATTCCAAACATTACGCAGAAGTAAACCTTGGTTTGCCTGTGAATGTTTACTCAACAGCTGCCAACAGTTGTGATTTCAATGGGGTGTACTTATGATCCAGTTCTATTTTGTTATGATCACTGTATTTTTATAAGTGGTTTCTTGCAATTACTCTTGAAATTAAATTTTGCAGTGTGTGTGCATGTGTGGTGGTAATGGAATACTGCATCTTCTGTGCATTTACAGAATTAATTCTCATTGCAGTCCCTTGACTCGCAATTATCAACATGTTCTTGCCTTGGTCTATGCAGTAGAGGAGATAAACAAGAACCCCAATCTGCTACCCAACATGACTCTGGGATTTCACACCCATGAAAACTATTTCAATGCAAGGAAAACATATGAATGTTCATTAAGTATCCTTTCAGGAAGAGGCAGAACAGTTCCCAACTACACCTGCAGGAAACAGAACAACTTAATAGCTGTTATTGGAGGGCTAAAGTCCATGTCATCCATTCAGATGTCAACTGTCTTAGGTTTATACAAGATACCACAGGTGTGTATATTGGGAGAGACTTTCATGATAGAACATTCAGACATCCAGATCTTCTTTTGGCATATTAGCGATATTAGACGGTTTATATGTGAGCACGCTTTCACCACCAATAGGAAGGATGTTGGGATGTAAATTAATATGGAAATGTGTGATACTTTGTTTGTGACTCTCAGTGAAAAGGGTACTTGTCTTCTTTCCCCCTCATTTTAGATCAGCTACGGATCATCTGATGAAGTATTGAGAAGTAAAACCCTTTTCCCATTTTTCTACCGGACTGTCCCAAATGAAGGTCTTCAGACCTTAGGAATAACCAAATTAGTTTTGCACTTTGATTGGACGTGGGTTGGCCTCATAGCATCTTATAATGATCAAGGTGAAACCTTTGTCCTGAACTTGAAGAAGGAATTTGTCCAAAAGGGTGTGTGCATTGAATTTACAGAAATGCTTCCCAAAATGCTTGATAAAACTATGCATATAAAAAATAAAATAATTAAGTCATCCTCCAGTATCATTGTGGTGTATGGAGATACAGATTTCCTCATCTGGGTAAAGATAACTATTGAAAGTTCTGCAGTTTCAGGGAAGGTTTTAATCATCACATCCCAATGGGACTTCCTATCTAGTGTCTCTTATTTGCATATGGGATTTTCTTCCTTCAGTGGCACCTTGTCATTTGCTCTCCATAAACATGAAATTGTGGGATTTCGCCATTTTCTTCAGAACATAACCCTCAGCAAATACCCAGATGATGTCTTTCTGCCACATTTTTGGGGGGCTGCATTCAGCTGTTTCATTCCATCACTAGATTCAGGCAGCATGTTTTGGCAACTATGTACTGGAAATGAAAGGATTAAGGATTTGCCTAAGTACAAATTTGATTTGCAAACACTGGACTTGAGCTACAATATATACAAAGCTGTTTATGCCATCGCAAAATCTTTACATGAAATGTATTCATCCAGATACATCTCAACAAAGATGGAGAACAGATCAAGACCAAAGATGCATAAAATTAAACCATGGAAGGTAGTAAGAATATTTACTTTCTACTTATTTAAGGTTATGAGCAATTGCTGCTAGCTTCTGTTTCCACTAAAGAAAAGTATGTCTCAGGATGGATCTGTGTTAACAAAGGAATATTATTATTCAAGGTTTCCATTTCCTGAGAAATTGAAAGATGAATGACAGCAATGATGGTCTCCAGCTTAAAGAAGGTGCAACCAAATTTTCTGTTTTCCAAAAACCCACCTGTTCCCACCAATGAAACAATTCAGTTGCAGTTGCACTTTCTACTACTTGCTTTAGTGTGTTCTTGTTAGTCAGATTACTATTGTTCTTCAAACTATTTTTCAAGTGGCGGCAATCGCGGCTCTGCGTGGCCATGGGAAAACCAGGGGTTCTCACCTGCATGACCACCAGCAGCAATAACAGCTTTTACCAGTAGCAGGGACTTCTGGGACATCTCTCCAAACTTCAGATTGGCCAATAGTGAGTGTGGTTTGGGAGATGAACCTGAGGGAACTAGTCTCCACTCAGATCCGTTGCATAAATTCTTGCTGTGCTTTGAGTGGCCAGCATAGTCAACACTCTGTATCTTTTGGCCCTGCCCAAAGGCTAGTAGACAGTGCTCAAGCACAGCCTTGCTGTGGAATTAATCAGTTGCTGTATTAAGGGCCAGGGAGGAATTTGCCTGCAGACAAATTAAGCCTGTCTGGAGTTTTTGCCTACCTCATAGCAACAGTTACAACTTTTGGCAGAAAAGGCATTGGGTTGTGTCAGTGAAGCTCAGATGCTGGCAGTAGAAGAAGAACCAGGCATAGACATAGAACAGTTAACTGCAGAAGACAGAGAAGAGGGGGAGAGCAGCTGTAATCTGAGCTCTGAACAAAGGGGAGACAAAAGACAGGGCCAAAGTGACAGGTGGCTCTGTGAGAGCTCCAATAGTGAGTTAGATGTTGGAATGCAGGAAGCATTCTCTCCCAAATCTCGCAGGACCTCAAAAGTGGCTGAGATGTGTGAAAGATACTGGAAAAGAAGGTGGGGGCTTTCGTGCTGGGAAAGGGGGAGGAGCTCAGTCCGGGCAACTCCATCTTCTGGGGAGGATGATGAGTAGAGGAGCTCTGTTCTAATTTGTTGTTTTAGCAATAAATCTGAAATAATTAACAGCCAGAGTCGTCTCGCATTTGTGGGAGAGACCAAGCCATAACAGGTTGGATCCTTAGTCAAAACTGCAACAAAATGTTAAGGGTACTCTGGTAAAGGGGTCCATGATAAAAGTTTTGATGATTAGCCCCAGATGGGGGCTAATGGGAGATAAAACATCCCAAATCATGGCCTGCAATACTACTCTGTCCATGTGTTTCAATTAACTGGAGAGATCATGCTCATGGTCCCACAACTGGGGGTGGCTCATTGAGTGATTACCAAAGACAGGGCCTTTCCGGTGGTGACCCTCGGTCTCTGGAATTCCATCCTTGAGGAAATATGGATAGCCTGTCATTGGTGGCATTTAGAAGCCAGTTAAAGTTTTATCCATTCACTTGGGCCTTTAAGACCCAGTAGTTGAAAATGCTTGAAAACTTTTTCCAAGTTTGTGTTTTTAGAGTCTTAATGGTGTTATGAATGCTTTGTGATGATGTTTTTAATTACATTGTTCCCAACTTGGAGGACTTGCTGTATGCACATAAAAGCAAATCATACATAAAAATAAAACTATTACCCTTACTTCCCATTCCAAAAACACACACCAGAAGAACCACATTATCTTCAAAAATGACTTTAAAAATAACAATAGCTTGCATCCAGACTAAATTAGTTGTACTTAGTTCCCACCAAAATCAATAGGATTTAACATTAGTCATGATTAAAATATCACATTGATTTCATATTGACTCAAGTTTGGGTGTAATCCAATATTTGTCTTCCACATTTGAAATTAACCAAACAATTACTTTGGCTTGCCAGGTAACTTGGTTCAACAGCTGTGGATCCATCACTGTGAAAGCCCTGCTCTGAGCACAAGAAGAGTCCATGTCTAAAAATGAAAGTGCCCAGAGTCAGGCTTCTGCAGCATAGTTCATAACTTTATTGCTCCAAGCATGTATACAGATAATGTCTGTACAGGTCTAATGTTTTTATTATTTGGGATATGAATGCAAAAAATGCTATTGCAGTATATTAAAAAATGTTGCTTGCATTTGAGCAAAAAATATTGACCATTGTGCATTTCCTTCTTTTAATTGATCATGCTATGCAGCTGCATCCTTTTCTGAACGAAGTCAGATATCATATTACTTCAACAGATGATGTCTTTTTTGATGAGAGGGGGGAATCAACATCTGGATATGACATTCTCAATTGGTTTACCCTACCAAACGATACCTTAATTAACAGGAAAGTTGGTAGAGTCTACATGCACCATCCATCAATTGAACCATTTTTCTTTATAAATTCAACAAGAATTGTTTGGCAAAAGAATTTCAAGAAAGTAAGAATTGCTATGGGGTTGTTGTTGTTGTGGGTTTTCTGTTTTGTTTTTTATTTTAATCACTGATAATTAATATAATATACTAGTATTCACTAGCAATTTCTCCCCCTACCACACTAAGTAGTAATTTCATACATCTTTACATCTTTTAAACTGAATGCAATTGTAGATGATAATCAGAAAATCTGTCTATTTCTGCTCCATCATACTTTTGCATTTCTTTAAAGTATATTTGCTCAAAATATGTATTTAAATATGGAAAAAAATATACACCTGCCCCATACTTTCTGTCTTGACTGACGTGAATCAGCAGGGCTTGAGATAGAATCATAGAGTTGGAAGGGATTCCATGGGCCATCTAGTCAAACCCCCTGAAATGCAGGAATGCAGTGGTTTTAAACTCTGACTGAACATGGAGTCAGCAAGATGGGGGAAGGAGACACTGCATCTCCTTTTCTCCCTCTCAGCCACATGTTTAATTAGGTTTTCAAGCTTATTTAAGTGTTAGGCCTCCCTAGGGCTTGGTTCCAGGATAAATCAGGGCTGATAGGAAGCCCTGGATCAGCCCCAAAATCAGAATGGGAGTCCTGTGTGCAGCTTCAATAAATGCACATTGCATTTGACCCATGGAAATGTCCACAAATATACAGATTCCCAGTAAAGTACAAAAGAATAAAAAATACATCTGCAGCCTTCATTTGAGCCATTTATTTTGTTTTCCCAGATATATAAAGTTTGCTTATATTCACAAAAAGCATATGGTCTTTCAGTAATCTCTTTCACATGCTGACATGAACCATTGCTTTTCCCCATCATTTTTGTGAATCTCTATTCTATTTTTTTCTATATAAATAAAACATATTTTTATTAAAGATTTCTTGGTTTACAAAAGTATGTGCAATGTCTCTTTTTTCAAGTTACATTTTCTACAGATCAGTTTCATTTGTTGAGACATTAGTGTTACCTGAGGAAGAAAAGGGGGAAAGAGGTGGAGGGGGGCATGGTGAGTGGGGGTGGGGTCGGGTGGCAATGTTTCTATTCTACTTAACTTATGTGTGAGGTTTTGTGTCAGCATTGCTTGTGTGGGTTTTCTTTACTATTCGCTTGTGTTCCTTTGGTTGTGAGAGAGGTTGGGGTTGGCCTAAGGTGTGGTTGTTTGTTTGTGATTGGTTGTGGTGAACTTCGTTTTCATGTTGTTTTAGGTTCCACAATCTATCTGCACCAAGAGCTGCCTTGAAGGTCAGCATAAGATAGCCATTGAAGGGAATCCTGTCTGTTGCTTTGCTTGTTCTCCATGCCCAGAAGGAACATTTTCTAACTACACAAGTAAGAGCTATGGAGAGATCATGTCTTGCAAAAACCTGGAATATAGTCAATGTCCTGTGAATTTCAGACCCACACATATAGCTCTGAAAAATCAGGAGGGACTTCGTTCTTTGCAAATGCTCTGTATGCAAATACTCTATGACATGTAAAGAAGGGTGTTTTTGTTTTTGTTTTTTACAATTCATTCATTTTATCAGAAGGCATCATCATAACCTATTTGATTAGAAAAAAGTGGTCTCAGAATTTTATCTAGCCCAGCCTTCCCCAATCTCTTGCCCTCCAAATGTTCTAAACTATAGCACCCATCACTCCCAGCCAGGATGATCCAAAACATTGGGAGGGTATGAGGTTGGGGAAGGGTGTTCTAGTTAGTGAGTATAGGCCTTAAAATACTTGAAAGTGAGTTAGAGACATAGTTTCATGTCAGGCATAAAATCATTTATTTTGACTCACTGTTTCTGTTTCTGATGCAATAGAAAAGCCCAGCAAAACTGTTTACTTGATGTGACAGTGAAATGAGTGTGGTACAAACTGGATGGAGAAAATTTTAATACTACCTTAAATGTCTAGTGGAGAGGACACCTATGTTTTTTCTACAGCCTGATTAAACAAACAAGTGCATATGTTTTGTTGTATTAATCTTAGTGGAATCAATATATTGGTTTATCTTAAATTTAAGTCCTAGAGAGTTTAGTTGGCTTGTGGTTCATTCTCTAATGCAGGGAGGCCCAACCGAAGACCAATTCATGACCCAGCATACTTCTACTGCAGAAAAATGGGGGTGGTTGGAACATGAGCTCTGGCCAGCGGCGTAGCGTGAGTTGTCAGCACCCGGGGCAACGCAAGTAATTTGTGCCCCCTAACCCGGGGCAAGGCACGTAATTTGCGCCCCCCCTAACCCCTAACCTGCGAGTTGCCGCTGGCGCTGCCGCCCAAACGACGCCGCTTGCCCGGAGGAGGAGGCGGGCAGAGAGGCGAGAAAAATGCAACGGCCCAGCAGCTGCAGCAGCAGCGGCGGAGGCGGGGCTGTGAGGAGGGGCTGCCTGGTGCGTCCTCCGCAGCAAGCACTGAGAGCCGCTGCCTGCCGGGCGCCTTCAGCCCGGACGCGCGCACAGCTCGCCGGCTCTGCTACAGCCTGCGCCCGAGGCTCTTCGGCGACTCCGGAGGCAGCGAGCGCGCCCCCCCAGATGTTGCGCCCGGTGCGGATTGCCCCCCTAGCACCCCCCACGCTACGCCACTGGCTCTGGCCACTAAACCCCAGAGGGGACATATGGGTGCAGGAGAGATCAGAAGAAGCCCCAAGCTGCCAAACTCACACATTGTGACATTTTTTAAAGAGGATGCTGGCACCAGTGCCACTGCTGCTACTAAGATAAGCAGATCCCCCTCATCTGAACAGATGAGTTTACTTTCCAACCTAAGGGAGATGGAGCTCAGTTTTCGGTGTGAATCCCAAAACTGGGCAAACAGTTTGTAACTACAGGAGGGAGACACCTGCACCTTTAGAGAATATTATCAAACTATCAGGAGCTCACACTGCATGCCATGTCCGTTGCTGAGACTAAAATGGATTGTCTTTCCATCACTTCAGTTGGATGTCCTGGCTGCAAAACATTCCCCCCTCAATTTTAATGTTTCTTCCTTTCATTCAGATGCAGATCGTTGTGAGAAATGCCCAGAAGATCAGTACCCAAATCCAGATAAAACAAACTGCATTCCAAAGTCAGTCACATTTTTGTCATTTCATGAGCCTTTGGGGATTGGTTTGGCTGGGACAGCTGGTTCCCTTTTTCTTATCACAATTTTGGTGCTAGGAGTTTTTATTAAGAACCAGGATACATTGTAAAAGCCAACAATCGGAATCTTACCTACACCCTTCTCGTTACCCTGATGCTCTGCTTTCTTTGTTCCTTCCTATTTATTGGTCAGCCTGGAAAAGTGACTTGCCTTCTCCGTCAAACTACTTTTGGGATTATATTTTCTGCCTCTATTTCTTGTGTCCTGGCAAAGACTGTCACTGTGGTTCTGGCTTTCATGGCCACTAAGCCTGGAAATAAGATTAGGAAATGGAATGGAACAAAAATGACAAACTCCATCACTCTTTTCTGTACCCTTGCTCAAGTTATCATCTGTATTGCCTGGCTTAAATCCTCTCCTCCATTCCCTGATTTTGACTTTGAATCTGAAGCTAATCACATAGTAATCCAGTGTAATGAAGGAGCTGCCCATATGTTCTACACAGTTCTTGGTTACATGGCCTTTCTTGCTATTGTAAGCTTCTCTGTAGCTTTTCTAGCCAGGAAGCTGTCAGACATTTCCAATGAAGCCAAGTTCATAACCTTCAGCATGCTGATTTTTTGCAGCATTTGGATCTCATTTATTCCCACATATTTCAGCACTAAAGGGAAGTTTATGGTGGCTGTAGAGGTCTTCTCCATTTTAGCCTCCAGTGCAGGCTTGCTGGGGTGCATCTTCTTCCCCAAAGTCTACATTATTGTCATGAGGCCTGACCAGAACACCAAAAGTAAGTTACTAAAGAAATCAAATGCTGGAACAAATGAGTTATAAGAATAAAAGACTCTTTTGCTCTTAAATTCCTAGCAAGGAAAGAAGGACTCTTGGAAAACATGTCCAAAAAAATCATCATTATGTGCCATCATTCCCATAGTCATTCAGATCAAGTAGTGCAGTAGAGTACAGCCCCCAGCAACCCAAATGCTTCTTCATATTTTGGAGCAAAGGAAAAGAATATGCAAAACCACTTAATCTAATGACAAAGGTGTCTTTGTCATTTTCAGAAATGTATCCCATTCACCTACCATTTCTTGCCAAAAAGAAAAGCCAGACTAATATTTCTGGTGAAAACTATCATGAAGATAAGGCCATAGAGAGGATGAATAACAAAAACAACTTTAATACAAATTGTTATGAAGTGAGAAACAACTGACACAAGCACACAGTGCTTGAGAGATGATACAGGTAGTTCCTGGTCAATATGATGATGATGATGATGATGATAATGATAATAATGATAATAATAATAATAGTAATAATAATTTATTATTTATATCCCACCTATCTGGCTGGGTTTCCCCAGCCATGCTACAACTTGTGTGCCTAAATATTTGCTTTGTATTCTAGAACCTTCTCAACAAGTGTAAATAAAGAGTGTAAATAAAGAGGTCATAAGAGATAAACTAAGTCTCTGTTGTTCTCTCCTCTGATGGAAACTGATGCCAAGATGGTGTAGGAAATGTGGTCTTTTCAGTCCCACCTAAGAACTCTTTCAGATACCTGCAGCAGAGAACAAGATGTGTGTGTGTGTGTGTGTGTGTGTGTGTGTGTGTGTGTGCGCGCGCACGCACACACACGATTCCATGTGAAGAAGTCAACTGCATAGACAGTTGAATATTTAATAATGGCTATAAGCTAGCAGCTTCTAAGACACCTCAAGGCAGCAGGATAATTTGGGCTCAGTAGCACACACAACTCTGTCCTTGAACACCACTTCCTGTCTCTCAGTATCTGCCACTTGATGCAGAGGCCTCAGTCTGCCTAACATCCCTGAAAGAATGACACTTTTGACTACATGCAAAAAGAGGCAGCAGAGTAGTAGAAGTTATCTTACAATTTGGGTACCATTTTGTGTAGCAAATTGGTCTTAGTTTAGCACATATAGAATTAACTGAAATGGTTAATCCTAGTGAGATATGTTTCAAAATACATTCCACTACATGAACCCTAGAAGTTGCAGTCATGCCCCAGCTGGCTAAAGCTTCTGCACCACAGTATTTCCACCTCATTAGTGTTTTCAGACCAATTTCAAATTCAGACTGAATTCTTTGGGAAGGTGGCCATGTTAGTAATGCCAAATCCAGATGGCAATACCCTCAAACATAAAGCCCAATGATGGCACACACATGAAAGCAGTGGATGGTTGGTGGAAGGACCCTGAGTGAGAAGTAGGGAAGAGAAGATATCCCAGAGTGAGAGACTGAGAGGAGATGAAGAGTTCCCAGAGAGCTGGGAGGGTCCACCACTTTCTGTGCATGACAAGGGTTAAGTGCTGCCTTTGAGAGAGGTCTCTGTGTTTTTTCTCTCTCTTCCTTTCTCTGTTTTGTTTAGATTAGTTTCTTTTATCTTACTGTATTATGAAAAAGCTTTAATAAAATATTATGAGAAAAAGAAGAAGACAGAATTCAACTTGCTTCTTAATGGCTTCCGGGACAAAAGAACTGGCTATGACATATATTTAGGATAGGCATATGTGAAAGACCACCTTCACTCATATTTTTATTTTCTTTATTATTACATTTAAATTTCGCATTTCCTCCAAGAAGTTCAAGGTCGCAAACATAGAACTCTCTCTTTCCCATTTTACGCTCAAACCAACCCTGAGCTAGATTAGGTCAAGAGAAAGCGTTTGGCTCAAGGTCACCCACTTCATTGCTGAGCTGGGATTTGAACCCTGTCTTCCAGGACCTAGTCCAATACTTTAACTACTACACCACACTGGTTCTCATATGTATCCCATAAGAGCCTGCTTGCTTATTAAAATAATCAATGGAGACTCTCTTATGCCTGATGTAAATTTATTTACTATGCATATATTATTTAAACAAAAATACTGATGCTAGCTTTGGGAATTCTGGGTCTTCCACTTTGGGATTTCTGGATATCTGCAACTAGACCCTAATAATTCCCTCTCTTCATACTCTTACCTTAATTAATTCCCTAGCCTGTTGAATGTAAACAGATTTGTGGTTGTCATCACAGTAGAGTAGTCCACAAACCTCCATGCATGACAGTTTCATAAGGATATAACGTGGCCTGTTGAGTGCAGCTCATTTTTCGTCTTGTAAAATCATTCATTTTTTTGTTTCTAGAAAGAAAGAAGTGTAACCATGGTTGTTGGGGTACTGTTGTTGCAAATGTGATCTGGATCATTGTGACTAAATTCAGAAGGGGGGGGAAATAAGGTGATTTTATTTGAAGTTCTTTGTTCACATTTGATTAGCCGCCCATGCAGGAACTACAAGGAGCAAAGCTGGCTGCTTGATGGTGCCCAACAACTGGATTCTACTTGAATCTCAAGACAGGGTAACAAATAAAAATGGAGACAGCTTGTTTCACTCTAAGAGGTTGTAGACTCTGCTCGTTAGACTGTAGTGTGGGTTGTGAGGATGTAAAGTAAAAGCCTTAATGTAGCACGAAGGAGAGATATGATACAGCATCTTCAGATAAGATATTCATGATAATTTGGCCTAAAAGCAAAACATGCCATCACATTATAATAATAAAATCACCATTGCCTTTTAAATATGTTGCTAAACTTGAATGAATTTGCCAATTTTAGATGATTGGGCAAATGCTTACCAAATTGAAATAGAAGATCTTTAAATAATGCTACGAAATGCTCATTCGTCTTTGCATTTGACCTGAGATTGACCTGAAAGACCATACTCATGTAATATGAGAAAAACATAAATAGAAGAGAAATGTGGTTACATGTAGCACTTAAAATAGCACTTAAGTGGCACTTAAGATCCAATAAGCTTTACTTACACTTATTGCACATGTGTTAGTGCTATCTGAGTGCAGTACTGTCAATTTCCATAGGCAACTAGATTGTTTAAATTGCTTCTAACAGAGACAAATAAGGAACAACAAACGGAAGTCATGAACAATGGGTTTCATTAAACTGAGTTTTACTCAGAATAGACCTGCTGAAATGAATGAACATGAATAAGTCCATTCATTTCATTTGGTCTTCTCTGAGTAAATATTTGCTTATTTCATAAAAGGTAATCTGTACAACTTTTTTAATTTTTTTGCAAACAAGTAAGTTTCAAAGTACCAGTAATATTTGTTAAAAATCTACACTGATGTCACCTGTGTCTCACCTATAAAATAATTAGAGAAAAGTATGTTTCCTCTTCTAGAAGCTGTGTGGTATTATACTTCACTATACATATTTATCTGGACTCTTTAGGACTTCTCAGGAGACATGTACAGTGGAACCTCGGGTTGTGAACGTGATCCATGCGGGATGCAAATTCACAACCCGCAGCGCCGCATCTACACACTCGTGGGTCGTGATTCAGCACTTCTGCACATGTGCAAAGCATGATTTAGTACTTCTGCGCATGCATGAGCACCGAAACCCAGAAGTAACCCATTCTGGTACCCGTTCTGGGTTCAGCGTGGTGCACAATCTGAAAATACATAACCTGAAGCATCTGGAACCCGAGGTACCACTGTAAATGGCTACATTTAGTCTGTTCATGGTATCCAAAGAATAGCAGAAAACCAAAGAGATTTATGTTTTATAGAAAAAAACCAAACTTCATCAGAAAACAATAAATAATCTGTTCCTTTCATCTGCTGAACCAAGGAACTTGCTTATTAAAAGAATGATCTCCACATTAACACACTTGTGCACATGCACATAAAAACTCAGAGTGTAGTCATACTTGTATATTAAATGGTATGTATCAGATTTGAATGATGACATCTCTATTTCTACCTATTGCCTTTTGCAGTTCCTTGAAATACCCTGAGGAGCATTTCATGGATAATAAACAATGGAACAATCAAACAATGGTCAAAGAATTCATCCTCCTTGGATTTGGAAATATACATTCATTTCAGCTCCTTTTCCTGGTATTTCTAGTGATTTACCTTGTGACCATGTTGGGAAACATTTTGATTGTTATCTTAGTTGCAGCTGATCAACACCTACACACTCCCATGTACTTCTTCCTAGCAAATTTGTCTTCTTTAGAGTCGTGCTACATCTCAACTATTTTGCCCAGAATGCTGAACAGTTTCATAACTGGGAACAAGTCTATGTCTGTGAATTCTTGTTTCATGCAACTGTATTTCTTTGGGGCCTTGGCTACTGCAGAATGCTATCTGCTTGCTGCTATGTCTTACGATCGGTATCTAGCAATCTGCAAACCATTGCATTATATGACCATTATGAATGCCAGGTTCTCCCTGCAACTTTCAAGTGGTTCTTGGGTCATTGGATTCATCGTTAATACTTTAACGACCTCTTCAATGAGGCACTTAATATTCTGTGGACCTAATGAAATCGACCACTTCTTCTGTGATTTTGCACCATTACTTCAACTGTCTTGTAACGATACCCTGAAAATACAGCTGCTGATTTTTGTTCTGTCAGCTCTGTTTGGATTGGTGCCATTTCTTTTAACACTTATTTCCTACAGCTGCATCATAAAAACCATTCTGAAGATCCCATCCACTTTAGGAAGGAAGAAAGCATTTTCCACCTGCTCATCACACCTCATTGTGGTTACACTCTTTTATGGCACTATAGTCATTGTATACGTGTTACCAAAAACCAGAACACTTAGAGACCTTAACAAGGTCTGCTCTGTCTTCTACACTGTCTTAACACCCTTGGTGAATCCTTTCGTTTACAGCCTGAGAAATAAAGACATTAAACAAGCATTAAGGAAAGCTGTGAGATATTTTGTCGATAGATCATAAGCATCATCAGGCTTTCTTCTGTATACTCCAGGAATGGGGAACTGGTTGGACTTCAACTTACATGAGTTCCAGCTACCATGGATAATGGTCAGGGTTGATGGGAGAAGCAGTTTGGCAACATCTGGAGGGCCTTTTTTTATTTAAATAAAAATGTAAAAGCTGCCACTACTATTTCAATGAGATGGCTACCATGATCATACCTTGCTTTCAGAGAAAAGTGACTTGTTTGAATTAGAATGCTAAATTGCATATACAGCCTCGTCTGATCCATTCAATTAATATGTATGTGATTATGACAAAAATGCAGGAATCCTGCCCACAGCCATTCCTGGCTGGCTTGTACCACAGATGCACTGACCCATTGCGCCACATGACCTGCATCAGATTATTTGGAAGACCTAGGCACCCAAAGGAAAATATAGGAAACAGTGTTGTTGTCTCTTATGTGGTAAGGAATACATTTGCTGCTACTAAACAGCAGTGTTTCAAATGTCATTTGAAACACTGCTGTTTAGTAGCAACAAATGTATTCCTTACTAAATCTGTCTGAATTGATTTGTCTTTAAAGCTGCTTGTGATAGGAAGAAATATGTTCCCCATTCACAAGTCCAGAGCATGTGCATGAGGTTGCACATAGGTGCAATTGCATTGTAGGGAGTTGGACTAGGGTCCCTTCCAACTCTACAATTCTATGATTCTGTGGTTCTATGGTTCTATAGTTCTATGTAGTGCTGATCTTCCAGAATATAACAGCTAGCTCATGCCCATAATGTAAGCTCCCTGAGGCACCAACCACCTCACATTGCCAGCTGGTTACAGTGACTTGTCACTTGGTCTGATGATCCTGGAACTTGGAGGTCTACCCAGCTGAATGCTGGACAGTGTGAGGAAACAGGTTTCCTGTCAGTTCACAGCTGTGCTAGGTGGCAATAGGAACCTCTTCTAGTTCTAAAGCTAGGGTTTGGGCTTTTACTGGGCTGCTGTTGTCCAAAGGCTATTGGCATTCCATTGCTGTATGCCAAAATTAATCCCACATGTGTTTACAACCCAGCTGCAAATGCTTTTGTTCTGTTAATAAAGTTTGACCCTTTAGTCCAACTTTCCTGTGTGCAAGTCTTTACTCTGGGGTGGGGGTAGGCAGTGCATATGTCTTATGTTGTGAATTATCTTACAATGAACCATCATATCCACCCACTTGTTCAACTCAATTAATTCACTTGAATAAAACCGAAACAGAATTCAAACATTAAGAGGGTCATTCCAGAGTAAGCTCTCAAACCATTTGCTGTGCAATCCTAAACATGTCTACTTAGTACTAAGTAGGCCTGTGCATAGGTCCCACAACCTGCCCTGTGTGGCCTTGATCTGTATCCCCCAGATTGGGCCTATTTGCTCTGAGCTACCCCGGTGGCTACCTACCATACCCTGGATTCATTCCTGAAGCAATTCATGGAGCAGTGCTAAAATGCTAAAAACAAAACAAAAAAATAGACAGGAAAGGATGGTTGCCACATCAGATCCTCCCACCTGGTAGCTTCTTCCCTATGAGCAGCTCTTTAATGAATGAGTCACTCATGAAGAAACAGCACCATGCTGGGTCAGAACCTCTCACTTAACTGATGCTAAGCAGAATGGTCCAACTTTACATGGTGCTGGAAGGAGAAGAACCTGGAGGGAAAGAGGAGGAGAACCTGGAGGGTGTATGTTACATTTCAATGCATTTTTATGCATGCTACTTGGCCAGGAGCTCCATTGCAAAATTTGAAGAAATACAAATTTCAAGGGATGCCAATGTTTGGATTCACATATTTTTCAGAATGCGTGAATTAGACGGGTTTGCCTTTATATGTGAACTGAATTAATTCCCCCCCCCATCTCTGCTTTGAAACAAGACAATGGTTTTATGTCATAAAGCAATTCAATGCTATGATATACATCTTAGATAATTTTACTTTTTTAAAAAAATGATATTTATTAGAAGTTTAAAAATTACAAAAAATGGAAAAAAGAAAAACAATAAAAAAATTAACAGAACATACCTTACAATACATAAAAAGAAAAACATAAAAAACAATACAACAAAACAGCAAAAAGAAACAAAAACACTAAAACACACATCCAATGTTCCATATCTTTACCTTTCATTTACTTTTTTCATCGGCCTCCTCACACCTCCCTTTTTTGTATTCTAGTTCAATTAACTATTTCAGCAAATTTTTTCCATTTTCTCAATTTTTGTTCTATAGTTTATCTTAACGGTCTAACCTTAAATTTTTTCATTTTGGCCCATTATCAATCAGTTTTTACTTAATTCTTTATTACAATTCCGCTAAAACCATATACCTTTATTCCAGCATCCTTCTAACATTCATTAATTTTGCAATATTTTTGTAAATATACTTTAAATTTTTTCCAATCTTCTTCCACTGACTCTTCTCCCTGGTCTCGGATTCTGCTAGTCATTTCTGCCAGTTCCATATAGTCCATCAGCTTCATCTGCCATTCTTCCCTAGAGGGTAGATCTTGTGTCTTCCAGTGTTTTGCGATAAGTATTCTTGCTGCTGTTGTAGCATACATAAAAAAAGTTCTATCCTTCTTTGGCACCAGGAGAAAGGCCTCTGGTTTCTTCAGGAAGGTATATTTAAATACCTTTTTCATTTCATTATAGATAATCTCCCAGAATGCCTTAATCTTTGGGCATGTCCACCAAAGGTGAAAGAATGTACCTTCAGTTTCATTACATTTCCAACATTTGTTATCGGGCAAATGGTAAATTTTTGCAAGCTTGACTGGTGTTATGTACCACCTGTAAATCATTTTCATTAAATTCTCTTTTAAGGCATTACATGCCGTAAACTTCATACCAGTGGTCTATAACTGTTCCCAGTCAGCCATCATAATATTATGTCCAACATCTTGTGCCCATTTAATCATAACAGATTTCACCGTTTCATCTTGAGTATTTTAGATAATTTTACTTAGAAGTCAGCCCTATTGGCCTCAGTGGGTCTTACTTCAAAATAAGTTTGTTTACAGGATTGCAACTTAACTATGCATTTAGATTCTCTTATGAATCCATACAATATAATTCAGTTTTGTCAACTGACCAAAAAATAGTTATTCCCCCCCCATGACTACCCATTTTTTCACTATTGTAGCTTTCATTAGTGAAACTGTAGGTAATGAATTCCTTAGGCACCTCAAGTTAAAGTTGCCTGCACAACTGGCACCAATTAAATTGAGTATATAGTAATGAACTGGGAGTGTTTCGTTTCTTATTTTTGCAAATCTATATGGCCACATGCTCTGTGGGATACACTGCACTTTTTTCTAACACTGGAAGGATGCGGCAGTCAAAACAATCAATGCAGCAATAGCACCTCAGAAGCGGTAGGAATTCCGATCCTTCAGCAAAATTATGAAAAATGCAATAGAAGCTCTAACTGTGTCCTAACTTAGACACGAATGGAGCATTAATTCCAGTAAGGTATGTTAATGCAGAAATGTGGAACTTATTAGATGACCTGTACAGTATATTTAATACATTTAGAATTTTGGTCTTCAGCATAACAGCAACCATGGGTTTAATAAGAGAGTGATATCTAGTTCACTAGAAATCATGATTTGAGAGTATTTTACATCAAACATTGAGTTTGTTCTGCTTAGTAAGCCACTAGAACTGGTTCAACATTTAGTTCTGAAGAACTTCTGTATGTCTAGATTGAAATAAGTGCTAAAAGTTGAAAAATCAGCCACTTGTTTTTACCCATCGATGGGGTACATGGATCATTCATGTAGAGGCTCATGGTGCATACAGAGCTTGATGAGTATTGACTTTTAGCAGGGTTAACTGTAAGCAGGACTTGCTGGTTGCTCTTAAGGGCTTGCTAGAAGCTTCTGTGATGTGAGCCAAAGGTCAAGAACTGAAGGAATGTTGTCCTATCACTCTTTGCGTGAGGCTTGTGCACCCTATGAGGAGAAAGAAAGTCCAGTACACTCCTGCAAAGGGACTGTGGAAAGGAGTCGTCTTAAATATCCCACATGTAAGAAAGACACCATAGACAGTGTGGGTCTTTTATGAAACCTATTGCACCACCACTCCAAACGCAACATAGAAGTAATCAGTTTCTCTCTTTGTGGGTGAAAAACTATGAAATAACTTGCAGCTTGGGAGTGTTTTGTTGAATGAGGAAGCCTCTTCTAAGAGAGAGCATGCCAACCGGCACAGGGCTGGTGTTTAGGAGCTATTCCTGATATTTTGAATCACTATGAGATTGCATTGAATTGCATTGTTTTGATGAATTGTTTTGTTTAAATTATTGTTTTTGATATTATAGTCATCATAGTGATCATTTTTTAACACTCTTGTTACTGTGAGCCACTTTGAGCTCAACCTTTGTTGAAAAGCAGAATAAATATGATGTGGCTGAGTTCTGTGTACACCTATGGGATCCACATAATAATCTCTGCAGATGTTATTTTCAGGCTGAGTGCAACAGAAGCAGTGGCTACCATTGTCACAAAACATGGATGTAGCCCAGTGGCAGAGCATGCAGAAAGTCCCAGTTTCAACCCCTGGCATACCACCCATTCTGTGATTACTTTATGAATAGGCAACATGTGTTGTGAAAGACCTTTGAGACCCCAGAGAGCTGTTACCAGCTAGAATGAACCATACTCATCTAGATGGATCAGTGGTCTGAGTCAGTATGAGGCAGCTTCATAAGTTTGGAAATTCTGCAAAATTCAATATTTTTTATTCACACCCAGTTACCAAAGTAGCAGGAACCAATAAGGCCCCACAATCAACTAAGTTAGCAAATAATACTATTGCGATTACAAGGTTAATTGATAAAACCACCCTTCATTAGAAAACACTTCCAAGCCAATCTCAACATGTTCATCGAGATATGAACATGCTAAGGTATGCTTTCTCAGATCAACTGATTTTTTTTTGCCCAAATTCTATATATACAGTATGTGAAATATTAACCTTTATATGAGACTGATAATGTTTATTTTATGGATATATATCCTGTCTTTGAGACGACATTCTCCCTCTTGAACTCTGCATTGCCTGGCTGACATTACATTGCATGCATAGCCTATCCTCTGCTTCAAAGCTCATTCTCCCAAGAAGGTAGAGGCAAAGTTACAGACCCATGTCAAATAGAACATTTTGGTGGGTCACTCCTGTATTAAAGAGTTAGTTTTGCAACACCTGTGGAATTATTTCATCTAACCTCTTAATTTGCCATGTTTCTTACAGATTTCATCCATCTTTGAACTATTAAAAGATCAATGAACATATTCAATTTTTTAAGAACTGTGTATATGGTTATCTTCACAAGTGAACTTCTGTTTCTGTTATTCATGCATAGTAAATGCAATGGGAACCCAGAACTGGAGGAACCAGACAGACTTTTCAGAATTCATTCTCTTGGGATTTAGTGATGTTCCTGAACTACAGTTAATTTTCTTTTTGATGTTTCTTCTTATCTACACTGCGACCATGACTGGAAACCTTCTGATTGTTGTTCTTATCATGTGTGACCAGCATCTCCATACCCCCATGTACTTTTTTCTGGGCAACCTTTCATGCCTGGAGACCTTCTACAGCTCAACCATAGTACCCAGGATGCTAGCAAGTTTCTTGACTGGAGAGAGGACAATTCCTATGTGGGGCTGTTTTTTACAATATTATTTCTTTGGCTCTCTTGTGGGTTCAGAATGTTATCTGCTGGCTGCTATGTCTTACGATCGGTATTTAGCAATTTGCAAGCCTCTTCACTATTCAGCCTTAATGAATCATACGTTGTGCATACAGATTATGATGGGATCATGTGCAAGCTGTTTTCTACTTAACACTATAACAACATATTTGATGTCCCAGCTATCATTTTGTGGTCCTCGTATTCTTGATCATTTCTTCTGTGATTTCACCCCAGTTATAAAGCTTGCTTGTGGTGATACACAACAGATGGAATTAATGGCTTTCTTCCTCTCTTCCCTAATAGCTCTAGCCCCATTTCTTTTGATTTTGGTGTCCTATGGTTTGATCATCTCCACTGTCCTAAGAATTCCATCAAACACAGGGAGACGAAAGGCCTTTTCCACTTGTTCATCCCATCTTACGGTGGTTATAGTTTTCTACGGAACCCTTGTCATTGTCTACATGTTTCCCAAAACAAACACATTGAAAGACCTGAACAAAGTCTTCTCCATCTTTTATACAGTTCTAACCCCCATTGTCAATCCCATTGTATATTGCCTGAGAAACAGAGAGATAAAGGAAGCTATGAGTAAGCTTATCTGTCAGTTGTTTAGTTTTGTAAGGAGAAGTACATTTTTCCACAGCAGCTTTGGGTAGAATGAATAAAGAATTTCTGATTGTGAACTGATATAGGATAATGTCTGGGTTAGATCCAATGAATTGTTTGGCAGATTAAGGCACTTCTGACAAAAAAAACACCTTCTTATGAATAGAAGACATTCCTCCATCAGAGAAAACTTCTTAGAATCACCGCTCTATGTTGAGTGAGTGAATAAATATTTCTGGCCATCTCAAATGATATCCAGCTAACTTCATTATTTCCTTCTGACCCAGCTGAAGTTTAACTAATGTGAAGAAAATATTTTTGCTTATTCTGTTGCATGAACATAGAAGCTTCTCTATGTGTTTCATATCAGTGTCACTGAATTGTTATCTACTATTGGAATAAGAAAAATGATGACGGTCATGACAGCATATGAGCTCATTGCAGCTGCAGACAGCCAGCTTGTTGACATCATGTGATTTGGCTGACTGTGGGAAACAGTGTTCCAGTCAGTTCACAGGGCAGTTCACTGGAATTTGCTCAGAGTGTAATATGAGACCTTCCTCTTGCGATTGTACAGGAAGTCTTTCTTACTTGTTTGCCAATGTTTGAAGAGAGCAGACATGTTTTCTGTAATGCTGAAGAGTCAGAAATAAAGGATGTAAATAAACATTTCTGACTATCTCCTTTCCCTGCCGGGGGAGCAGGAAGGAGTGGGTGTGCTCTTCCCACGCTGGGAAGGGTCGCCTATCGAGACCTAGCCTGAGCTTGCTGGGGAATGCAGCCAGGGAGGTCACCAGAGACCAAGCCGGGTGCCTGGGAGAGTTGCCAGCTTCTCCTGATATAGGCTTGATTTCCAACAGGTCAACCTGCCTTTTAGGAGACAATGTTCCACAAAAATGTGACCCTGCCCCAAAATAAGAGGAACTGGACACAAAAGCAGTAAGGTGAACAGCAAATGATTTAATAAGCATTTTGGACCCTGCTAGACCTTCCTTGGGGGAAAATAAAGTAAGTTTATAAAATAATAATTACAAAGCAGAATAATAGGTTATATAACTACCATAACAGTCTTTTTAGATTTCATTACAAGCTAGGAAAAGAAAACAATGTCCTTTTCATGAAAGCATCACAAATAATATAAGTTGATAAGACAAAACCAAGGAACAACAAATGATATATACAGGGATAGACTGGACAGGATGGGGGGAAATGAGAAAAAATAAAGAAGGTTTTTTTGTAAGACATGGTCCTCAATGGTGGGGAACAAGAAAGCTCGGAGACAGCATAATTGTAGGAAGAAGGCAAAGTACATAGTGGATGACTGTAATAAAAGGGAATATGGAACAGGAATGCCAGATTCCTGCATGATATGCATAATATACTCATAATATCACAATACAAATCACCTTATAAAATTCCTACTACAAAGCCTTCGGTTACATCCATTGCCTATTGAATTGTACACTGCATTGACTATATATGCCATTTTACAATAAAATGATAAACAACAGATAATAAAGTACTCATATTCTCTGTGAGAGCAATCTTATACACAAGAAGCTGGTATAAAGCAAGCCAGCATAAGTTAACCCAGTGTAAAGTTATGTCAAAACCATACTCTGTTCAGGAGCAAGGCAGCTGCCAACCCAAGCCTGTCAGAAGGAAAACAAGCTTTTAAAAAATAACCTGACTTGTATTATCCATCTTTCCATGTCATGCTACTGCCTAGTTCTGTCACTGCCATGCCCCCAGAAAGCCCCTTTTGGTGGGAATTACACTGGTGTCAGCCCAGCTGAGTTGGGAATCAACTGGCTGAGCTGAAGAGCCACCACATCCTAACTCACTCATGCCAGTGAATCTTGCCATAAGATTGCATCCATCCTTTCTATTTTATATACTTTAATATATCCCAAATACAGATTCACTAAATCCTGCTTTTTATTATTTCTCCACTTATTTGTCTTAGATTGTTGTCCATCTCTGGTTCTGATTAAATTCAATAGATTAACCATATATATTAGTTAACCAACAGTCTGTTGAGATTTTGGCATTCAACCCTTCTTCCTGCAGTTAACAATTTCCAATGTTATCCCTCTGAACTCTATCCTTAAGATATTGAAACAATATCACTAGTGGGTCATTGGGAAGGTCATAACCCAAAATATCCTTTGTTTCACTCAGAAGTAAACTCAAATATATCTGAATTTTCCTGCATGACCACATGATCTGAAATATGTCAATCACAGGAATTTTGTACTTCCAGCAATTATTTGATGTTCCTATTTAATCTGTTTGGTGCCATCCCAGTCATCACAGAAATTAAGGACCAGCAAATATCAGTATGTAACTCCATCCATTAAAAAGCCCCCTTAAGCAGCTGCTGCTACAGCAACAGCAATCACCTAAGCATGCCTTTAATGAAAAACATGGGATTCTTGTTAGGTAGGTTTGCCATATATTGAACAGCAAAAAAGAGGCCAGCCCAAGCTGCTGCCAGCCGGAGCAGGAAAAAGAGGTGCACAGGTCTGAGGGGCTGCCACTGCCATGCCCATGTGCCTCTTTCCCTGGCTCAGGCTGGCAGTGGCCATGGTGTGCAGAGAAACCCGTGCCCAAGCCCAAGCTGGCTCCCAGAGAGGAATTCATACCTGCTATATAACAACAGTGTGGCATGGCAGTTAAACTAAGGATTGTGCTTCAGTTTGTCATCCAAACTGGGAACAGTAGTTAAGATCTCTCCTTAACCATGGTGTATAGCCAATAGGCTATGATTAGTAACATTAACCATAAACCCTAGCATAGATGAAAAACTGAGACAAACCTTAGCACAACTGTCCTGCTTTGCTGTGGTTAAAATACTCAGGAGGAACAGAGAAGATGTGAACTTCACTCTGGAAACCTGCATATTCACGATGTCACGGTAAAGAATATCTTGGCTTACACGGACGTATGGACAAAGCATCTGCAGATTATTCTAAAAGCCTGCATTTGCTTATGACTCTCCGTAAAGATTCCTTCACCTCTTTGTTCCTCAGGCTGTAGATAAGTGGATTGATTAGAGGGGTTAAGACTGTGTAGAAGACTGAAAAGATTTTGTCCACTTCCCGCAGAGCTTTCCTTTTTGGAAGTGCATATACAAATATTAAGGATCCATAAAATATAGAAACCACAATAAGGTGGGAAGAACAGGTTGAAAAGGCCTTTTTCCTCCCTGTTGAAGATGGGATCCGTAAGATGGTGGCTATTATACACACATAAGACATCAGTGTCAAGAGACAAGAAGGAATAGTGTCTATGGCTGAGACTATAAGGCCCACCAGTGTCACCAAAGTGGTGTCACTGCAAGATAGATTAATCACCGGTGTCAATTCACAAAAGAAATGATCAATTTCACTGGGACCACAGTAATATAGTTGTGACATTAAACTTATTACTATTGTCATAACTGTAATCCCACATAGCCAGGACCCAGCCGACAAGAGAAAGCAGAGTTTCCCATTCATAAGAGTGGCATAGTGGAGGGGCTTACATATGGCTAAATAGCGATCATAGGACATAGCAGCCAACAGGTAGCATTCAGCAACAACTAGGAATCCAAACCAATATAGCTGAGTGAAACAGCCACCAAGAGATATAGTTCTATCCCCTGTCAGGAAGCTGGCTAACATCCTGGGAAGGAGAGTTGATGTATAGCAGGTTTCCAAACAGGACAAGTTTCCAAGGAAGTAGTACATAGGAGTGTGAGGGTGATGATCAGAGATTACCAGAGTGATGATTGTGATGTTTCCAACCACAGTCACAGTGTAGATGATTACAAACACCATGAAGAATAGAATTTGTAATTTGGGGTCATTTCCAAATCCCAGAAGGGTAAATGTGGTTATTGCTGTTCCATTGCTTATTTCAAAATTCTCCATAGGTTCACTGGAGGTTAATTGCTAAAATTGTTGTTTCCCCAAAATTTTAATATTTCAGATTTCAATGATTGCAATCATTCAAATGAAATTTGGAAGAATTTTGCCTGTAGTTAATGATCATGAAGTGATACATCTATATAAACGATGAATCGTGGATATAGTTTGGACTGGAGATCAGCTGAAAATTACAACTTGGTTGTGCAGCTCTTTGCATCACCACTGACATCTCATCATCAGTATTTTGCAGACCAGCGAATGCTTATTGATGGCACACTATATATACTATAAAGAACCTTTACAGTTTAAACAGCACAGTAAAAATATAGAACAACAAACTGTTGGTGGTGGATCTGGTTCTCTGACTCCAATCAAGCAGGACTATGCAAAATATGAGCTCCGGTGCTTCTAATACAGCTTCATTCACTACAATGAAAGGAACACTTTTCAGTGCACTGCCCATTTTACTCAGAAGATTGGATACAGTCCATGATAGCTACCTTTAGCTCCCTTGGAAATAAATGAGAGATTTCAGTCATGACTAGCATGTCTCATTGATTTCATTGGGACCAAATTCAACTAACTTAGCCTGAATCCATCTCACAGGTACCCCCTGAGGCTTCATTCATATTCACTTTCCACAACATGGAATAACTTCCCAGTGATGTGCTCCTACACTGCAAAGCAGGGGTGAGCTGAAGGTAATGGCTTTTGATTCCCAATTGTTTGGCATCAACATTAAATTCACCTGCTGAGAGATAGAAAACTTGAGACAACCTGAAGTATACTCTTATATGAATGGACTGCAAACTTATTTATTTTTTGGTAATGAAAACAGCTTAGACTTGTTCCTTCATTCTATCTGTACACATTTAAAACTAACTGTGGTTGGTATATTCTTTAGTTCTTGTTTTAAGTAGATTATGATTCTGGCCATGCTTATTGTAGGGAGAAAATATGACTAAACATTGCCACAGAGGAAGGGCTGTTTATGTTGGGATTTTTATGCCTACATGCCATTTGATGCAGCTTCTCACAAAAGCAGTTAAGAAGTTGACTGAAGGCCAAGACTGAGCAGAGGGGGTTATTCTGCCTAGAGATATGGGAGTTTGGATACAACTCTGCTATTGGTCGAGGTCTCCACATAGGCATGATGACTCATGATCTTCCTTGGCTGGATAGTTGGTTGGTCAGTGTATGTTCTGAGAGCCATCTGGAGTATGTTAAGTGAGAGAGTTAAGATCCGTGTCTGTATCCTTTATAATAACTTGTGAGTTTGCTGTAAATAATAAAACACCTATAAGTTACTGGTAGCAGCGTCTTGTTCCTGCTTCATCCTTCCTGCCCACAACTGATTGCTTCTGGAAGTCCGCGTATGCTCTGCTATACAGTGGTACCTCAGGTTAAGTACTTAATTCGTTCCAGAGGTCCGTTCTTAACCTGAAACTGTTCTTAACCAGAAGCCTCCTGCTGCTGCCCTGCCACCGGAGCTTGCTTATCCTGAAGCAAAGTTCTTAACCTGAAGCACTATTTCTGTTCTTAACCTGAAACACTATTTCTGGGTTAGCGGAGTCTGTAACCTGAAGCGTATGTAACCTGAGGTACCACTGTATTCAGCTGCAATCCTGCAACAGGTTAAAGTTGTGAAATACCAATAGTTTACAAGGGTCTTTCCTCCTTACTGGCACCCTCTCTCTCAATTGAATAACAGTTTGTAAAGAGGGACACACACCAAAGAGTAAAATCCAAGGAAGTAGAAGAACATCAGTTGCTGCAGATGTTTGAAGCTAAGCAAGATAATTCAGAAGTGATGAAGTGATAGATAAGTAATTGCAAGGAGAACAAATGTAAGAAGTATCAAATAACAGATTATTATTATTATTATTATTATTATTATTATTATTATTATTATTATTATTATTATTATATAAATCTGCCTTCTGGAATGGATTCCTGGATAATTGCAGCTTCTTGAATGCATTTGTATTTCATTTATCAGTGTCCAATACAATTTTCATGAAAATGGTATGCACTGTGATATTTGAGGCCAATTTGGGTGTTTTTCCCAAACAAAAAGGTCTGATGAATTTCAAGGGGAAATCAAAAAAAGGTTAAGAAATCTCTAGGGAGAGTCATGTGAGAGCCACAAGAATGCCATTCAGAAAATATATCTGTTTTACTCATGTTCCATGGGCTACAACTCAACACAGTAATGCTAAACTAATTGAAATTAATGCCCATTTCTGTGTTGCCAAAGATTAAAACTATACACCAACTTTCCTAAGAGTGCCATTCAACTTAATGGGACTTAGTTCTGTGTACGTATGTATAGGTCTGTACTGTAAATGTTTGGCAAATAGTGAAATTAATGTCCTGGTTTTTGCATTGCAGAGGAAAGACAATTGGAGCGTGCGCACACACGCAGAGAGAGAGAGGGAGGGAGAGAGAGAGAGAGAGAGAACTTTCTCTTTATGTCATTTGCTTTTCCAGCAATGATCTGTAAGGAATGTGAAATTTTAAAATAGGCAGACATCTAGTGAAAATAAGTGATTGGGTGTGAGGAGAATAATAATAATGTTACCATTCCTCTTGACCATCAGATGGAACCAAGGCAGAACAGCTTAGTGATTCATTTCCTCAGCTGTGATGATCACAACTTGTCCAGCCGCTTCACATGACAGCATCTCATGCTAACATGTTTTGCAAGAAGAGGGATTATATAAGAAGTTGGAAATGGTCACAAGGGATCAGTATGAAGATCAACCTCTTGAGTTTTCCAAGAAGAGCTGCACTTAAATTGCTCTTCTGGGAAAAGGAGGCATATTCCCTTTGTAAAATGATGGTTCTACTTTAATTAAGAATGTATTGTAGGTATCAATATTGTGCACTTTGAAGTGATTGGAAGCTTAATAACGCACTCCGTGTGTGTGTGTGTGTGTTTTTCTGCAATTTTTTTTAATTGATTTTACAATTTTAACTTCAACAATTATTCTTTGTAAAAAAGAAAACAAAAGCAAAAACACAAAACAGAAACAACAAAAACAACAACAAAAATATAAAAACATCAACATAAAACATCAACACTTTTTCCAATATATAAACATCATCTCTTTCTTTTGGGGAGGTTCTCTTTAACCTCCTGACTTTCCTCCATTCCCTTTTCTGGTTCATTGAATGTATACATTTTCTGCATAATTATAATTAAACCTCTTAGTCAGTGTGGTGTAGTGGTTAAGAGCGGTAGTCACGTAATCTGGGAAACCGGGTTCGTGTCTCCGCTCCTCCACATGCAGCTGCTGGGTGGCCTTGGGCCAGTCACACTTCTCTGAAGTCTCTCAGCCCCACTCACCTCACAGAGTGTTTGTTGTGGGGGAGGAAGGGAAAGGAGAATGTTAGCCGCTTTGAGACTCCTGAAGGGGAGTGAAAGGCGGGATATCAAATCCAAACTCTTCTTCCTCTTCCTCTTATTCTTATTCTCATTATTTTATCAACATTTAACTAATTACCATCAAACCTTAATATCTCAATTCAAATTTCCTTTCTTTAACTTTATCTCATTTTTAACTGCTTGCAAATATTTAATCAAAGCCTCCCAATGTTTCTACTTGTTTGCAATATTTTTGTTCATACACAATAAAGGTTTCCCATTTTTTTTTTGAAATTTTTCATTATCAATGTCTCTAAGCTTTTCTGTGAGTTTAGCCATTTCAACATAGTCCATCAATTTCAGTTCCATTCTTCTATTGTTGGTATCATGTCTTCCTTCCATTTTGGGCTAATAGAATCTGGGCTGTTGTTGTTGCGTACGTAAACAATTTATTCTTTTCCTTCAAGATTTGGCTTCCTGTTATTCCTAATTCTGTTTTTTTAATAAAAGTCAATTTAAACATTCTCTTCAATTCATTATATATCATTTCCCAGTAACTTTTAACCATTTAACGTTCCCACCACATGTGGTAAAAGGTACCCTCTTTTTCTTTGAATTTCTTTGAATTTCCAACATTTATTAGAACTTGTTCTATACATTTAGCAAGTTTTACCGGTGTTATGTACCAACAGTACATCAATTTCATATAGTTCTCTTTCAGTGTTGTACATGCAGTGAATTTCAGATTCACCTTCCAAATTTCCCCCAATCACTCATTTGAATATTATGTCCCAGATCTTTTGCCCACTTAATCATCACACATTGAACCTCTTCATCCTTTGTTTCCCATTCTAGCAGCAAGCTGTACATTTTCTTCAATAATTTTAATTCAATAATCTTTTAAATCTGGATATTGAGTAACTAAAATCTATCTTTTTATCTTCTTTAAAAATCTCATTTAGTTGAAAATATTGTAACTGATCTGTTATCTTTTCTCTTATTTCCTCAAATTTTCTTAATTTTAATTGATTTTCTATTATTATTATTATTATTATTATTATTATTATTATTATTATTATTACTGAGATTTTCAGTTAAACAGAAAGCATCATGTTTTAGTTTTTGACTGTTTGTTTTGGTTTGTTTTCTGTTTAATTGATTTTCCATTTCAATTAGGAGCTCTCTATATGTTGGCCAATTTGCCCTCATATTTATCTTTTTGAGAGATATTGCTTCCAGATATTGCTTTCAGAGCCATCACCCTTTCCAGATGGTGAATTTGAAACTCAATAGCCTCATCACATGATCAAATGCTACTTTAGTTTAGAGTAACAGAAAACAATCTAGAGGCAATCATTAACCCATTTAGGAGCTAAAAAACCTACAGTGGTAAAACCCTGTGTTAGCAATACACATTTAGACTTTTTTCATTTTAAAGCTTCATTAATACACAGGAATTTTCCCTTTTTAGTGTCAATTAAACCAATTATACCTAACAGAATGTGTCAGTGGGTGCTGTGAAAGTGTGGCAGTGAGGTAGGAATAATTACACCTCAAAACTTGGTTCATTTGGAGGGCTAAACTGACTTCAGACTATCATTACTTGATGAATGTGTGGTGCCAGGTGTTGGATGAACAACACTGTGACCATATTGGATTCTGTGGTTTGTAAGAAGTCTATCAAAATTAGCCAAGGACTGGTTCCAATATTATCAATTATTTGAAACCTTCAAATGTGATAAATGTGATTAAAAAAGAGGATTTTGACAGAGATTTCCAGATTTGAATCAGATCTAGTAAATTCTAAAACTAAAACCCTCTCCAAAACATACCAACTCCTCCTGGACTGGGAAGTCCAGGAGGAGGAGGTTAAGTCCACAATGATCACATGGGTCCAAGACTTTGGTTACAACATAGAGATGAGCCAGAGGGAACACCTATGGAAAGTAAATTGGAACTTTACGGCATGCTACACATTAAGGGAGAACCTTCAAAAGATGTTATACCACTGGTATCTAACCCCTTCTAAACTCTCCAAAATGTACAAAAGTGTGTCTAATATATGTTGGAGATACGGAGAACCAGGTGCTCCATATGTGGTGGGTTTATAAAAAGATCAAAACCTTCTCGAATGACATACATACTCAGCTTCAAATAATGTTAAATGCATCCTCCCCCCCAAAAAAAAAAACCAGAATCATTTTTATTGGGTATTACAGGAGCAGGTGTAGCCAGGAAAATAAGGAAAATTTTTCTGTATGCCACCACAGCCACGATAGTACTTATAGCAAAGCATTTGAAGAGTGACCAAATCCCCATCAGATCAGAATTGGTAGAAATTACTAAAATTGGTAGAATATGCTGAACTAGATAGTCTCTCAGAAAAGATTAAAGATAAGCAAAAATGGGAGTTCATTGATAACTGGAAACCTCTAAAGAATTACTTTAAAAAAAAGTCTTGCAATCTGAATTCAGTGGCAGCTTTTGAATAAGCTCTGTAAATAAAGGTTAAATGGGTTAAAGTAGAGTGATATACATAGATATAAATATATTATAAATATATATGATTATATAAATATAATATAAATATATATGATCTAGAGTAATATACATAGATGCATATTAATATTTTATTAAGATTTTGCTGATAAATTTAGGTAATAGGTAGATGGGAGTGAAAAGATGTTGAGAAGGACGGGAAATCAAATTTATGTAGATATATACTTCTTTGTTGGAATTTTTATTTTGATGAGTTTGATCTACAGTCTATAAAATGTCTTTGATGTATGGATGCAACTACAGTTAATAAAGCATAATAAATAATAAACCTACAATTAAATCATCAATTAGGCAGCTTAGGCAGACAGCTTAATAGGCCAGCTGAATGTTAATATATCAACAAGAAGTGCATTCCATAATACCTATCAGGGACTGGGCAGAGGAGAAATGGTGGAGACCCCTTCCCCAGCTTGACCCTTGTAAGGAGGAGGAAGAGGAAGACAGTTTAGATTTACAACAGGGGTTTTAGGGATGTCATGGCTCAGAGGCAGATGAGGGTGTTAAAGAAATTTGCCCATAAATTGTTGCCTTCCTTAAGTGATTTGCAACTACCAAGAAGGCACGTTTTAGGCTCTTAAATGTTGGGAGTAAAGAACAGAGACCAAACCGGGAAAATTTGTAGCAAGGCGGCTTGTAAGCCTGATCTTTATTGAAAACAAAGAAATGACTGTTGCAACAGGGTTCCTTGCTTCACGAGAAGGAATCCCAAAGGCAAGCCCTGATATTTATACACTTGGTTTTTCATACAGGACAATACAAGTACATAGATTACAGAAGAGACAGACTAGGCATGGCATGAATGGATTTGCAGGTGAGTGACACTTGGGGAAAACATCTGTGTTAACGACAGTTCTTGTGGGTGATTTGCATTGTTTTTCCTGGGTGGTGTCAGTAAGAAGCTTATGCAAACTTGTTTGTGACATATTTACTGATATGTTTTCTTGTTTGCAGAGTGATCGGAGTGACACCTGGAGCGGGCTGATAAGGAGGGAAACAGGATTTGAGCGTTTTGCCTGTGGGCTGTCAAGGATATGCAGGAAGATAGTAATGATCACTTTTAAATAAAGTTGCATTTTGTGAATGAGAGTACGTGTTTTTTGTGAATGAATGTATGAGATTCATGTATGGTAGACTCAATAGATGGCACTGTACCACTGAGGCCACCTCTGACAGGTATCCGTTACTTTATCTTTCCCTTGCAACATAATAGATACATTTTACATTCATGAAGTTACAATTTTACACTACTAAAGTTACATTTGGTATAGACACACAAGCTTCTTTAAAATCAAGAGATGTTACAATGTTTCTGTAAAAAGGCAAATTAATATAGTGTGGCAGGAGAGAAGGGGAAGGGAGAAGCAGGGAGAGGGACAAGCAGATTTTGATTTATATGTCCTGCTGGGTCTTCAGTCCACTCTGTGGTGACTCTCGACACTGTAGTGTCTTCCTCACGTAATTGTTGGATTTTTGGTGGACAAGAATGCGCTGGAGAAGCCTGACTTGGAGTGGCCACTACCGAGGGACAAGCAGAATACAAGCAGAATACATGCATATGTGAAAACATGAGCATTTACAGGTTTCAGTACAGTACAAGAACACGTGGAAACCTCTTTATTGTGAGCAGGAAGGATCTGTCCTTTACTGTTTTGTGTTAACATTCTTACAAGGGGGAAAGTTGGGAAATAATGGGAAAGAAGGAGGAGAAAACACCAGGGAGGTGACAGCTGATAGACACAGTGTCTTTAGAAAGCATTCCAGACCCAGCCCTCTCTCAGAACCCAGCAAGCCTTGAAAGTAGGAGAGCAAAGAGCTCAAAGACAAAGGGCACATAGCACCACCCACAGGAGAGACAATGAGGATGACAAACGAGGAACTGGGAGAGACAGGGGGTGGAGATTCACTATGGACAATGCCATTATCCAAGAGGCTGGGTTCTATAGCCTCTTTCTGTAAATACTGAATAAAAAGTGTATGGTAAGAAACATTTCCATGTCTTTGTATGTTCCTGGGCAATTGGCCGGGAGTCTCTGGCAGCAGCCTGACAATACCAATGCTACACTGAAAAATATTGTTGGGTTCAAAGAAATGTTAAATACCACTGGGGGGAAATGGTGCCTTATAGGACCCCGCTGACGATCATCTGATTGGTGGTGCCTGCAGTGTAGCTTTTGGCATAGCTAGAATTTTACCTGTCCCACATGTGACATCATGAGTCCCTGTCAGGGGAAAAGGTTGGGTATAACTAAATATATGATGACGACAACAATGATGATGGTGGATGGCATCATATTTGCCACATCATTCAAGTGGGAAAGGTGGCTCAAATGAGTAGGCCTTTTAGGTCTAATAAGGCCATGGGCTGGAGTTTCCTCACTCATATTAATAAGAAAATGCTTGCATATGTGCCATGGGACTACCATATGTTTATCTGCAAAATCAAAACAGTGGCTAAATAAAAGGCATTCTGGCAATCTGGAAAAAAATAGCTCTACATCTATGATTACTGTACAGTCTTGTAATATATGTATTCTGGGCTGCTTCACATGACATGGCAAATTAAAGTGTGGCATGCAGCAAATTGAATAAACATGTTGGATCGCAGAAGCAGGTCACATCAGCTTTACTCTTCCTTATTTACTAACTACAGAAGGCACAACAGTTAATCTAAAATTTGAACCATGATCCACATTTCATATAAATCACTAAGGTGAAACCTTAGCTTAATTGCCATGCTGTGTTGTGGTTAAAATACTCAGAAGGAACAGATAATATGTGAACTTCTTCCTGGGAGCCTACACATCTACAAGGTCATGGTAAGGCATACTTGGGCTAATGTTGATGTGTGGACAAGGCCTCTGCAAATTATTCTAAAACCTTGCATTTTTTAATAGCTCTCTTTAAGGCTTCTTTCACTTCTTTGTTCCTCAGGCTGTAGATAAGGGGATTGATTAGAGGGGTTAAGACTGAGTAGAAGACTGAAAAGATTTTGTCCACTTCCCACAATGCATCCTTTTTTGGAAGCACATATACAAATATGAATGATCCATAAAATATTGAAACCACAATAAGGTGGGAAGAACAGGTTGAAAAGGCCTTTTTCCTCCCTGTTGAAGATGGGATCCGTAAGATGATAGAAATTATATACACATAAGACGACAGTGTCAGGAAAAAAGAAACAGCATTTATGATTGACAGTATATGAACCACCAGTGTCACCAAAGTGGTGTCACTGCAAGAAAGAATGATCACCGGTGTTAATTCGCATAGGAAATGATCAATTTCACTGGGACCACAGTAATATAGTTGTGACATTAAACTTACTACTATTGTCATAACTGTAATCCCACATAGCCAGGACCCAGCCAACAAGAGAAAGCAGAGTTCCCCATTCATAAGAGTGGCATAGTGGAGGGGCTTACATATGGCTAAATAGCGGTCATAGGACATGTCGGCCAACAAGTAGCATTCAGCAATTGCTAAGGTTCCAAACCAAAAAAACTGTGTGAAGCAGCCACCAATAGATATAGTTCTATCCCCTGTCAGGAAGCTGGTTAACATTCTGGGGAGGACAGTTGAAGAGTAACAGGTCTCCAAGCAGGACAAGTTTCCAAGGAAGTAGTACATAGGAGTATGAAGGTGATGATCAGATACTACCAGAGTGATTATTATGATGTTTCCAACCACAGTCATAGTGTAGATGATTACGAACACCATGAAGAATGGAATTTGTAATTTGGGGTCATTTCCAAATCCCAGAAGGGTAAATGTGGTTATTGATGTCCCATTGCCTTTGTAAAAATTCTCCATAGCAATGGTCACTGAAATTAAATTGCCAAAATTATAGTGTCTTTAGGTCATTAGGTGTAATGTTCCAACTTTCATGAATTGCTGTTATTTTAGAAAATCACTTCAAACAGAAATTGGAAACATAATCTTAATGGAGTGATACATCTTTATCAAGCATGAAGCATGGGTATAGGTTGGACTGGAGAATCAGCTGAAGATTGCATCTCAGTTGTGAAACTTCTTGTTTCACTTTGAGCAACTCATTTTCAATATTCCCTAGATCAGATAATATTTATTCATGTTAGGCTATATATACTAAATAAATAACAAACTTTACAGTTAGAAGATAAACAATAAAATAATAATATTGTGCAACAAGTTGTGGATTGTGGGTCTGATTCTCTGGCTACAATACAGTAGGACTATGAAACATAGGAGCTCTAATGAATCTTATGTTTCATTCACTACAATGCAAGGACAGTTCCCATTGAGCTACTCACTATAGTCACAGGGCTGGATACAGAGTATTTTAGCTGCATTAAACTCCCTTTGAAATAGGAAAGATTTCACTAAGGACTAGCATGTCCCATTTATTTTACTGGGACCAAAGTTCATCTAACTTAGCTTGAATCTATCTCAAAAATTATTACCCACTGAAGCTTCATTCACATATACTTTCCACAATATGGAAGAAGTTCAATGTCATATGCTCCTGCATTGCAAAGCAGGAGTGAGGTGAAGCTAATGGTTTCTGATTCCCAATTGTTTAGTAATGACATCAACATTAAACTCACCTGCTCAGAAGTAGAAAATTTAATATAACCTTGGCTATTGCATTAATGGACTGTAAACTCATTTTATTTCTGGTACTGAAAACAGCTTAGACTTGTTGCTCCATTCTGTCTGTATGGCATTTACAGCTGGCTGTGTTTGATAAATTCTGGGGTTCTATTAAGAATAGACGTAAATCTTAAAAGCCTGAAGTCTGCCCACTCTTTGTGTAAAGGTAACAGTCATAGCCACAGGGGAAGGGCTGTTTACAAGGGTATTTTCTCCTGAATGACATCCTCCCTCTCAATAACAGTGATAAGGTCTGAGAAAAATAATAAAAAATTACCTTTCCTCTTTACCACCAGGCAGAATAGCTTAGTGATTTATTTCCTCAGCAGTGATGGCCACATTATGCTGTGTTGCCACTTCAACATAACTGTAACTCATGCTAATATGTTTTACATGAAAAGGGTTTAAAAGGTGGTGAATAGCCACAAGGGATTAGTATGAAGAAAAACCACTTGAGTTTTCTAAGGACTATGCTTAAATTGTTCTTCTGTGGGGAAAGTTCTACTCTAATTATGCCTGTGCTGATGGGTGCTGTGAATGCATGGCAACGAGATAGGAATCTTCAGAACTTTATGTACTTAGATGGCTAAACTTAGTTTGAGCCATCATAATTTGATGGATATATGGTACCAAGTGGTGGGATGGAACATTGATTGGATGGCACTGTGGCCAGGTTGGATTCTATGGTTTGTAAGAGTCAGGCAAAGGCGTACTACAGTTAAGATAGGCTGTTTAGGTAGGGACAGGAGCAAGCTGGTAGTAAATCAGATTGTGCAAGTTGGAGTTAGCACAACCTGTATATGATGATGATGGTGATGATGATATAATTATTTATTTCTTATACCCCCACCCCTCTGACTGGGTTATCCCAGCCACCCTGGGCAGCTTTCAGCAAAAATACAGGGGGGAGGGTGGAATCAAACAGTAAAAGCTTCCCGAAACAGAGCTGTCTTCAGATGTCTATGAAAAGTTATATAGTAGCTTTAACTCTGACATCTGACAGGAGAGCATTCCACAGGCCTTCTGCCTTGTTCCCTGTAATTTCAATTCTAGCAAGGAGGCCCTTGGAGCTGGACCTTGGAGCTGCCTGCTTTGAACAATGGGGTGGAGCTGTTCCTTCAAGTTTGCAGGGTCAAAGCTGTTTAGGGCTTTAACGGTCAACACCTTGAATTGTGCTTGGAAACATACTGGGAGGCAATGTAGATCTTTTAGGACCAGTGTTATATGGTGGTGGTGGCCACTCCCAGACAGTAGTCTAGCAACCACATTCTGGATTAATTGCAGTTTCTGAGTCACCATCAAAGGTAGCCCCACATAAACTGCAATTGGGAGATAATAAGAGCATGCACCACTCTGAAGAGGCAGTGGGCAGGAAGGTAGGGTCTCAGCCAGCATACCACATGAAGTTGGTAGATAGCTGTCCTGGGCACAGAGTTGACCTGCACCTCCATAGATAGCTGTGAGTCCAAAATGATATCCAGGCTGTGCACCTGGTCCTTTAGGGGTCATGGGATTTTTGTCTGTCACAAACTGTGGAGTTTTGACTCCACAAAGTGGGAAGTGACATAGACAGGATGTTTGTGTTACTGTGTTCCGTGAAGTGGGACTATTATCCTTTGTTCTTTCTCTTTGCTGTCTGATGCTAGAGAGAGAGGGAGCCATTTTGCAGTGCTCCGTGTGTGTTTATATGTAAATAAAGTAGATTAGCCAAAATGCTGAGTTGCTGAGGTCTGTTACGCAAGCTGCAAAGACTCTACGGATTCCCTAAGTGTTCCAATATCTGTTGGCATTGGTCACTGTCATGGTCGGGCTGAAGAAAGCTTTTGAAACTCTTGAATGATTGACCAGGACAGAGATAACATGCTAGTTGGGCATGTGTCTCTGCCAGGGTCCTACCTGAGTGTAGGACGAGCTCCTGACAGGGAGTCCCTCACACCTGCATGCCTCCTATCCCCCAGAAACAGTATCCCTGTCTTGTTGTGATTCAATTTTGATCCATTAACTGCTAGACTTGCCAGAGTGTCATGCCTAATAAGCACAGCAGCTCATCCCTACAGGTCTTGTCCCATGAATCAGTTGCCAAGACTGAAGGTCATTGTCTTCCCACAGCCATCTAAGTTCCCTCCTCTCCAGGGATTTCCCCAAGCAATCAGAGACTGAGCCTGTGTGAAGCCAACATCTTCTACACCCTATTCATACCTTTACTCATTCTGGGAGACTAGCAGGGAGAGGAGCTTGTCACAGCAGGAGGGGGAGACACCCATGACTATGCACAAGCCTGATTCATCTCTGCCTCTTGGCCTCTGTCCTCCCCTGCTGCACTTCCCGGGCTTTGAGCCTTCTTCCCTTGGTGGTTCTCCAGCTGGTTCCTCCCATTCTCTGTGTCTAACCAGTCCATGGCAGGTAGAGAAATGAAAAAGTTGGCAGAATGCCCATAGAGATGGAGCCTCTCGTATTTCAACAGGAAGTGCATTCAATAACCAACTGAAAAATCTTGATGAGTTCAAATAAATGTTGAAGAACATTGGGGGGGGATAGTACCTTGCAGCACCCCAATGCTGATTTGCTGATCAACAGTATGTGCAAACACATTTTTGTGGTAACTTTAGCTTCCCCACATCTGGCATCACAGTGTCATGCTTCCCATGCCATGGAAGTGGAAGTGGTAGGGCAAATGAAGACACTTTTTAGGCTGAAATCATGTTGTAAAGAAAACACTGGAAGGAACTGATACATACTGATACTATTATAGCGATGCAGAACCCTTTTCAGCTCAAGAAACACATTCCCTTCTAAGCTTCAGAAATGATCTTTTGCTGTGGGGGTTCAGCCACGAAACCCAATGAGAGATCTTACAGTTTGACCCACTTGCAAGCCAGGCTTCACAGAAGATGATTACATAGTGCTGGTTTCCCAAAACATCATATAAGGACAAACGTTACTCAAAGCTTCACCACTTGCAGAGCATCATCTGATTCAGTTGATTGATTGATTACATTTATATACCAGCTTTTATCCAAAGATCACAGGGTGGTTCAGAACATAAAAATACAAAATGTGAGCACAAAATACATAATAAAACAAATGAAAACAAACTAATAACCCCACTCCCACAAACATATTTAAAAGGCTATAGACTGTTAGTCAAAGACCTAGTTATAGAGAAGTCTTTTGCCTGATGCTTAAAGCTATATAGTAGAGGCACTAGGCAAGTCTTCTTGGTGAGAGTATTCCAAAAAGAGGGAACAACCACAGAAAAGGCCCATTCTTGTGTTGTCACCTTCTGGACCTCTTGTGGATGATGGAGTGATACCTCTTTATGAAGAATGGATATAGTTTTGACTGGAGAATCCACTGAATATTACAACGCAGTTCTGAAACTGCTTGTGTCACCTTTGGCAACTCAATAGCTCCTAGAACAGAGAATATTTATTGATGGCAAGCAATGTGTACTAAAAAAGGAAGCGGGGGCCTGCCAAATCAATAGATTCAGTAAAGGGTTAGAATTTGAGCAAACTCATAAATACAAGAATTTTGCAAGGGCTGGAAATAACACCAGTTAGCTTCCTCATGAGTAGAGTTGCCACCTTTGTTCTGGCAAAATACAGACCAGGATTGGGTAGTGATTTCCCCACCCACCCACCCAGTGCTGGAATGACTTCAAAGCAATCCATTACAACAACATACATGGTTTACAGTGTTTTATTCAATGGAAAAACATAGCAAAAGCACTGTTTACAAGTATAAGAAAAATATTGCATATTACATGTATAGCTTGGCTTGTAATGCTAGCTGGTTTGACACAAACCAGGATGAAACATCCCAATGACGATGTATATCCCAATTCAGTGGAAACTATCAGGAAATGTTCCAACAATGATATTGAAAGGAAACAAAAGCAAAAAACCTATTTGTTTTGGCTGAAAGTCATAGTCAGAAAGTCACTCTGTGTTGAGTCAATAATCTCTCCCTCTCTCTCCTTGACCCTCCATGAGGATATTTTGTCAATCCTTGCCACATTAAACAGTTCTTCAAAATAATTTAGTGGAAATTGACACAGGACAGATGGAGGTTGACTAAAATCAGATCATCACTTTTTATCAGTTCCTCAAAGCACCAGTTCTGAATATCAGCACAACCGTTCCCCATCGCAGAGAAGATCCTCTCCATGCCGCCTAGAATACTCAGAATGTCGGAAACAGCATAGCAGGTAGATCAGATGTCTTAAAATACAACCACCCATCTTGCACCCACTCGTTTTATCTTGGCTAGGAGCAGAGCAAGCATGAGCTTTTCTGTGGGAGCCTGCCCATTCACAAGGTCATCTTAAGGCATATTTTGGCTAATAGTGCAAATTATGTTAAAACCCTGCATTTGCTTATGACTCTCCTTAAAGCTTCTTTCACCTCTTTGTTCCTCAGGCTGTAGATAAGGGGATTGATTAGAGGGGTTAAGACTGTGTAGAAGACTGAAAAGATTTTGTCCACTTCCCACAGAGCTTCCTTTTTTGGGAGCACATATACAAATATTAATGATCCATAAAATATTGAAACCACAATAAGGTGGGAAGAACAGGTGGAAAAGGCCTTTTTCCTCCCTGTTGAAGATGGGATCCGTAAGATGGTGGCAATTATACACACATAAGACATCAGTGTTAGGAGACAAGATGGAATAGCATCGATGACTGAGACTATGAGACCCACCAGTGCCACCATAGTAGTATCACTGCAAGAGAGATTAATCACTGGTGCCAATTCACAAAAGAAATGATCAATTTCACTGGGACCACAGTAATATAGTTGTGACATTAAACTTACTACTATTGTCATAACTGTAATCCCACATAGCCAGGACCCAGCCGACAAGAGAAAGCAGAGTTTCCCATCCATAAGAGTGGCATAGTGGAGGGGCTTACATATGGCTAAATAGCGGTCGTAGGACATGGCAGCCAACAGGTAGCATTCAGCAATTGCTAGGGTCCCAAACCAAAAAAACTGTGCAAAGCAGCCACCAACAGATATAGTTCTATCCCCTGTCAGGAAGCTGGCTAACATCCTGGGGAGGACAGTTGAAGTGTAGCAGGTCTCCAAGCAGGACAAGTTTCCAAGGAAGTAGTACATAGGAGTATGAAGGTGATGATCAGAGACTACCAGAGTGATGATTATAATGTTTCCAACCACAGTCACAGTGTAGATGAATACAAACACCATGAAGAATGGAATTTGTAGTTTAGGGTCATTTCCAAATCCCAGAAGGGTAAATGTGGTTATTGGTGTTCCATTGCCTTTGTCAAAATTCTCCATAGCTTTGGAATTGAAATTAAAATGCTTTATTTCTAGTATCTTTAGGTGTAAATTGCCAACGTTCACTAGAAATTTTTTTTATCACTTCAGATATGCAAGTATTTCTCCTATGGTTAATCTTGATGGAGGGGTATATCATTATGAACAATGAATCATGGATATAGTTTGGACTGGAGAATCTGTTGAAGATTTTGACTTAGTTGTGAAGCTCCTTATTTCACCTTTAGCAACTTGTTAGCAGTGTTTCCCATTTCAGAAAATATTTTTTGATGGCAGGCTATATATACTAAATAAACAACATACTTTATATTTAGAGGATGAAACAATATCATAAAAATTGTGCTGCAAATTTTTGTATGTGATCTAGTTCTCTGACTCCAGTCAAGCAGGACTATGCAGCGTATGAAATCTTCTGCATTCACTGCAATGGAAAGAACAGTTGTCAGTGTGCCACCCATTATATTCATAGCATTGGATACAGAGTAATTTAGCTGCATTAGACTCCCTTTGTAATAAAGGAGAGATTTCAGTCAAAGCTAGAATGTTCCATTGATTTTAGTGGGACCAAAATTCAACCAAAATAACTTGTATCTCCCTGAGACTTCATTCACATACACTTTTAACAATATAGAGGAGCTTCTATGTGATATGCTCCTAGGTTGCAGAACATGGGTGAGCAAACGGTAATGGTTTCTGTTTCCATATTATTTAGTAATTCATCAATATTAAATTCACCTGCCAAGCAGTAGAAAATTTCAGTCAACCTGACTTTTGCATGAATTCATTTTATTGCTGGTACTGAAAATAACTTAGAATTGCTATTCTACTTTATGTGCATGGTGGCTGGTAAATTTCGGGGCTCTATTGAAAAAAAATCAGTAGATCTTAAAAGCCTGTCATTTGCCCACCCTTTGTGGAAAGGACTGGTTACAAGGGTCTTTCCTCCTAACTGGCACCCTCGATCTCAACAGAGTTAGAAATTCATAGGGAAGGTGTATGTTATGGACCTGATGTGCATGTTCTTACAGTTCATTCAACCACTTTTCACCCTACAAGGTAGCTCCTATCACATTGTAAAAAGGGGCTCATGCCAAAGAGTAAGATCTAGGGAAGCAGAAGAACATCAGATCCTGCAGATGTTTTGAGCTGAGCAATCTATCATTTAGAAGGGATAGATAAGTTAATTGCATGGAGAACAAATGTAAGAAGTCTCGAATTATAGCATATTGAATTAAATGAAATAAAATTCGCCTTCTGCAGTGGATCCCTGAATGATCACTGGTCCTCCAAAACATTTCTAGTTCATTTATCAATGTCCAATATAGTTCTCATGAAAATGTTGTGCAATGTGACATTTGAGACCAATTTGGGTGTTTCTCTAAAGGAGAAATGTCTGAAGAATTTCAAGCAAAATCTAAGAAACAACAACCCAGAAACAAAATTTCTATGTCATGTCATGTGAAAATGTGAGATCCATGAGAGTGTCATTCAGAAAATATATCTGGTGTATGGGCTACACCTCAACACAGGCATGGTTAAGCTCACTGAAATCAGTGCCCATCTCTGTGTTGTCAGAGGTTAGAAAACGTACACCAACTTTCTTGAGAGTGTCATTCAACTTAATGAGACTTAGTTCTGAGTAGGCATGTATAGGTCTCTATTGTAAATCTTTAGCAAGTAATGGAAACAATGGCTAGGTTTTTGCATCACAGAGGAAAGACAATTGGAACACTGAGAGAAAGACACAGAGAGATATAGAAGACACAGAGAGATATAGAAGACCTCCCCTTTGAGTCGTTTGCTTTTCTAGCATTGTTCTGTAAGGAATGTCAAATCTTAAGTCATCTAGTGAAAAACAGAGATAGGATCTGAGAATAAAACAGCTACCTTTCCTCTTGACCATCAGATGGAACGAAGGCAGAATAATTTAATGATTCATTTCCTCAGCTGTGATGACCACATGATGCTTTTCTTGCGTGTCTTACATGACTGCATCTCACACTAACATGTTTTGCATGAAGAGGGATTAAAAGGTGGGAAATGGGCACAAGGGATTAATATGAAAAACAACCTCTTGAGTTTTCAAGAAGAACTGTGCTTAAATTGCTCTTCTGGGGGGAAAGTACACATTCCCTTTGTAAACAGATGATGCAACTCTAATTATGACTGTGCCAGTGGGTGCTGTGAAAGTGTGGCAATGAGATAGGAATTATAAATCCTCATAACTTTGAGGCACATGGAGGGCTAAACCAAATTAGATCTATCATAGTTTGATGAATATTTGGTGTCAAGTGGTAGGATGGAACATCTATTGGACAGCACTGTGGCCAAGCTGGAGTCTGTGGTTTGTAAGAAGTCTATCACAGTCAGCCAAGGGGAATCCTCATCCTCATCCTCATTTAAAGTATATAAATTGTGCAATTTTAGAGTTCTAAAACCAGTAACTCAAATAGTAAAATGTAAACATCCATAAATATAATATAACATCAAACTACAAAACAGTTGAGATAGGCAGCTCAGGCAGAAAGATCAAAAAGCTGGCAGAATGCCAATAGACATGGAGTGTCCCATATTTCAGCAGGAAGGGCATTCCATAACATTTCAATGACTTCATAGAAATGTTGAAGAACATTGAGGGAATAATAGTGCCTTGAAGCACCTCACTGCCAATCTGTTGATTGAAGGTACCTGCAGACACATTTTTGGCCCAGTGGTGACTTTAGTTTCCCCAGATCTGGCATGATGATATCATATTTGCCAAGCCATGGAAGTGGGAATGGTGGGCCAAATGAAGAGGTATTTGGGGCTGGAGGTTCTTCAGCTCATGTTATAAAGAAAACACTTGAAGGAAACTGACCACATCCTCAAAGATGCCATCTAGTATAGAGGTGGGGAACCTTTTTCCGGTCCATGAGCCACATTCCCCTTTAAGAGCTTCATGACCACAATACATCAAGGACCACCTCTCTCCATATGAAACTTTCCAGACCCTGAAAGGGGAGAGTTAGCAGACAGGAGAGGAAGTGGAGAGGTGGGACTTCCGGGGTGGCGCCATCGGCAATGGCGGACTCCCTCTGAACTGGAGGGACCAGCTCCGCATGAAACGGGTCTTTTCCGCTGCGGCGAAGCGGGGACCCTTCTGGAAATCACAGGCGGATGAAGCCTGTGACCGTGGGACTCGGCGGGCACCCTTAGCGTCCCCCCAACCCGCAAAAGAACCCACTAACGGGCTCCGAAGCGATGAAGGGGAAGTGGCGCGGTGCTGTGAGTCAATTGCTTTTTCTGCGGAGCGAAGCCGCATAGCCATTGCCGAAGAGCGCTGCCTTTTTCCTGGGACAATTTGGCATAAAAAATAACCACCCGTGAGTACTGAAACATTGAATATTTGGACTTTAATTAAGAACTGGCGAAATAGAAAGGAATTTGGACTTAAAAATTTACCTTAATTTGGTACTGAAACAGGAAGGTCTAAACAGGAAGTCAGCCTTCCGTTTCCTTGTATCCAGAACAAAGCAAAGACAACGTAAACTAGAGCTTTGAAAATCACTTTCAAAGGATTGGCTTTCACCATTTAAAATCGCTGAACCCCCCTTCGGAAGCAGGAGAAGAAGGGGGATCTTTTTTGGGGGGGCTGTTTAAACCTGCAGAAGTGAGTTTAAAGCAAAGTAATTTTCCACCGTCCTGATCCTGGAGCGGGGTGTCAGAAAGGCTCTCCTCCCTGGAAGAGAGGGGAGTGGTTGTGGGCGGGAGACCGAGCTCCGCCCCTGGTAGGGGGCATTAGACCCCTCCCCCCTTACCTGGCTGGCGCCCACACCCACTGGAGGCAGCCAGCCAACCAGGTGCCTCCGGGGGCGTGTGTAACAGCTTAATGCTGTAGCGCCAGCTCCGCCTCCTCCTCATTCGTCGTCGTCCCTCAGCGAGTCAGGATTTCCTCTTCCGTGTGCCCGGCTGAGCGACCACGTGGAGCCGGTACTTTGAAGAGGACGTTTAAAAGGGAGGTTCCGCCTTGTTGTTGCTGTTTTCCAAGCTAACCCCCTTGCCTGTACCTTGAATTTCCCTACTGCTTCCCCCTCATTCTACCTTATTTTCTTGTTTAGATTTCCAAAGCTTTTTCTCATTGTTTCCGTCTGCTGAGCTTATTTAGTTCCGGAAATTCTACGTTACCCTTAAGACTTTACTTCTAGTGTTCTCTGCCTCCTGACTATACTGCCTAAAGCTCTCCTTTTCTTGGGTGCATGTTTCTGGGTTAGCGACTTTGTTTTGCCACAGTGCAGTTTTCTTCACTGCCTGGTTGCTTTGCTTTTATTTGTATTATTTCGGCCTCGGCACACGTGTGCTTGCAGCTGCATCCGCCTATTCTCTTTGCCTCTACGTCCTTTTAAAGCTTGTTTTAAAGGCAGTGGGTTCCATGCCGGCTAATTTGGGCTTTTCAGCGCTCCTCCGACCTGCGGATAGCCACTCCGTGTGTGTGCATGTGTGTGTGTGTGTGTGTGCTGTTCCTCAGCGCCCTGGCGATCTAAGGGGAGACAGTCTGTTTGTGCGCCTTTGTGCTTGCAGTATCGCTGGGCTTGCTGTATTTAAATTTCCCTGCCTGTGAATGTATGGAGCTGTGAAACGTCTTTTGAATCTCAGCTGCTGGTCGGGGTCAATAATATCAACTAATACATAGTTTCGGGAGCCCTGTGTATAAGCCTAGGCTAGCTCTGCTCCTTACTTTGCCATTGCTGCACCATTTATAGTTGTTAAAGCGGTTTGTGCGTGGTTGTGAACAACGTTACTTATCCTCTCCCAGTTTCTCCAGCTGCCTTTCTGCCGCCCTCCCCCAGAAGGGGCTGGAGTTGCCCCTCCTCCCCCTTTGCCTACCGACTCTGTGCATTTAAACCCAGCCTCTCTTGGCCTTTTAAATAGTATTTTGTTGACGGGCTTTGCCAGGCAAAGCTGCTTCTGCCCCTTGGGGTTTGTTTAACTAAAAAATCCTGTTGTTGCTCCATTTTGCTACTTTATTGCTTTAGCTGTAATCCTTCCCTGTGCTCCGAGCTCCCTCCCTCTACCTCCCCCCACCCTTCCCTGTATGTTGTTGCCATAGGTTTCAAGCTAGCTATACGAGGCACATCCCATGGCTCCCAAGAGAAAGCGCGCGTCTGAAGCAGCTCGTAGCTCAGCTGCCAGCGCACCCCGGGGGCAACGGGATAGAGGCAATAACCAAAAGCCCATTTCTCATTTCCTTAAAGCATTCAGGTCATTTATAGATGACTATGAACATCACTTCCCCAACAAAAACCCCAGTCCCCCATCATCTCCCGACTTAATTCCTGATACACAGGTGGTTCCGGAGAGTCCGCGATCTTCCCAATGGGATGATCTGCCCAGCACCTCGGCCGCTCTCTTTGATGATTCTCAATTGGCAAGGGTGAGCATGAGTTTTAGGTCGGAACCGGTTAGGACCAGGTCAAAGTCACAGTCTGCCACACCCGTGACTCGGGGCCGGGGGGAAAGGCGGCATCTAAATCCACCCGCGCAAATAATCCTGTTGTTCCTAGTTCTTCCAGTCGTTTGCAGGAAAAAAGCAGGGTGCAGTTACCGGAATCGGCCTCTTCATCCGAAGCCGAGGAGGATCAGCAGGAGACGGAGACAGCCAATGCTACAGAGCCCAAGGAGAAGCCTTCAGGGAAGAGTCACGAGAAGAGAAAACACACTTGCAAGAAAAGCAAGTTGAAGAGGAAGGGTTCAGATGATGAGACAGGTAGTTCTTCTTCTTCCGATTATGATAGTGACGCGTCCTTGGGTTCTTATTGGGGAAAAGGAGAAGAAATATCGGGTCTCCCAGACTGGGCTCTAATTAGGAGAGCGAACAGTCATCGTAATAAATTTGGGGGGACTCAGGAGTGGAAGGACGGGGCCTTGGTAAAAGATTCAGTCACGTCCACCTACTCAACTGCAGATGTGATCCCAGGTGATCACCTATCCCCAAAATTGCGCGAAAAAATTCTGAATGGGGAATTTGTTGATATGTTTAAGTTAGTCCCCCCAGCAGAAGAGCTCGGTCGGGGAGAGAAGCGGCCTTCCCATGGGAAGCGTAGGAACAAGTACCCGCCCGTGCCAAGGACATTTGAGAACTGGTTGGATGGTTTCCAGGCTTTCATGGGGACTATTGTGGTGGCTTACCCCAAGAGGGCGGTCCACCTAGTCGCCTACCTTTCGCACATCCGCACCGCATGTGCCCTGTCAGGCGAAGCCGCTGCCATAAGTTATGATAAAAAGTTCCATAGGAAGGCTTCCAGGATCCCGTCAGCACGCTGGGACCAGATTGAGAATGGCATTTGGTCAATAGCAGTGGGCCCATACGTCGAGAAGAAACCAGTGGAGGCCTTCAGACCGGCCAGGGCGGAACCCAGAAGGGAGGTTAGGCGTAAGGTATGCTGGGAGTACAATAAGGGGTCATGCCAAAGGCTGGCCTGTAAATATCCCCATGAATGCGACAGATGCGCTGGAGCTCATCCGGCGGCATCCTGCTTTAAGGGGGGAAAGCAGCCCTTTTGTGGAGGCCGGGGGTTCCATCACTCCAATTCCAGGGGAGCCCCCGTGGCCGGGAACAGAAGATAAGACAGTTTCTGAATTGGTGTTTTCCCCTATCAAGTTAGCCCCACTTTGTGACCTCCTAGCCTTTTAACCAGATAGACAGGCGGCTTCTTATCTTCGGGAAGGTTTTTCCATTGGTTTTAGAATCCCAGTAACAGGTTCCTTGATGGCAAAAAGATTCACCCAACCAGAAATCCATTAGAGAGAGGCCGGAAATTGCTGAAAGGAAAATAGCTAAAGAAGTGCGTGCCGGCAGAGTAGCTGGTCCATTCGATAGCCCCCCAATTCCAAATCTACATATATCACCATTAGGGATAGTGCCCAAGAAAACCCCTGGGGAATTTAGGCTCATTCACAATCTTTCGTACCCTAAAGGGGGGTTGGTTAATGATGCCATCCCAACAGAGTTAAGTTCAGTGAAATATGCCACATTTGATCAGGCAGTCAAACTAATTAGGCACTTTGGTCGAGGAGCACTCTTAGCCAAGTGTGATATAGAATCGGCCTTTCGTCTTTTGCCAGTGCACCCCAATGACTTTTGGCTGCTGGGATTCAAATTTCAAGAGAAGTATTATGTTGACAAGGCCATGCCAATGGGCTGCTCCTTAGCTTGCTCGGCATTTGAATCCTTTAGCACCTTCTTGGATTGGGCTCTGCGTTTTCGAACTAACGCCACTGGGGTCATGCACTACCTAGATGATTTTCTTTTCGTGGGGAAACCAAACACTGGGGAATGTGCCTCCCTGCTTGGGGCCTTTTCAGCGCTGGCCTGGGACCTGGGTGTCCCCCTCGCAGCTGAAAAGACGGAGGGCCCGACTACGTGCCTCACGTATTTGGGTATTGAGCTCGATACAGTTGCCCAATCATCCCGCCTACCAGAAGAGAAGATTGACACCCTTAAGAAACTAATTCATGCCACCCTCACACTTAGGAAAATCACCCTCCAACAGATACAATCCCTGTTAGGTCATTTCAATTTTGCCTGTAGAGTGGTTTCGCCTGGACGCCCTTTTTGTGCCCGCCTAGCCAGGCTTTCGGTGGGTCTCAAGCACCCACACCATAGAGTCCGTCTTCCAAAGACAGTTAAGGCCGACCTGGAGGTTTGGGCGACATTTTTGGAACACTATAATGGAGTGTCCCTATGGCAGGATGTCCTTAACTTGTCCTCAGATTTTCAGGTACAATCGGATGCAGCAGGTTCCCTGGGATTTGGCTTGTATTTCAGGGGTCGATGGTGCGCCCAACATTGGCCAATAGGGTGGCAAGGCAAGGGCATCACGCGGGATCTCACTTTTCTCGAGTTTTTTCCAATAGTAGTGGCCGTGCATATCTGGACGGAGGAGTTCCGAAATCACAGAGTGTGCTTCAGAACCGACAACCTGGCAGTGGTGAACATTCTAGCGAGGCAGTCATCCCGGTCCGAGAGGGTCTCCTCTCTCCTGCGGTTGTTCGTTCTCCGATGCCTTGAGTACAATATAGTCTTTTCATACCAGGGGTCAATAATGATATAGCTGATGCATTATCTCGCTTTCAGATGTCTCGCTTCCGGTCGCTGGCACCTGGAGCACAGCTGTTGCCCGAACCCTTTCCGGAGCACCTGTGGAACGTTGGAGACGCAAAGTGATTAAGGGAGTATTAGCGTCTGTTGCACCCTCCACTCTCAGGTCTTACAAGAAGGCCTGGTGCGATTTTTTGAGCTACAGGTCTGGCTCTTCGGGGCTTTCGGCTAATGCGCCTCCCACCACTGATGACCTTTTGCAATACCTTGCGCACCTAGATGACCTAGGGCGCGCGCCTAAAACATTAAAAATACATGTAGCTGCCATTAGCTTCTTCACTAAGGCCACGTTCTCCTACGATCCATGCAGTGACTTTCTGATCCGCAGAGCTATCGAAGGCTGGGGCAGGTTGCAACCCCCTAGGGTTCAGGGCCGTAAGCCAATTTCCTATGGATTGCTTTCTCAAATACGCAAAAGACTTCGGTCAATCTGTTGGTCCCGGTTCGAGGCCCGCCTCTTCTCCGCGGCATATGCCATCACCTTTTTTGCCGCCTTAAGGGTGGGCGAGGTTGTAGTCGAAGGTAGTGCAAATGGTTTGATGCGTGGCCTCCTTATGGAAGACGTGCAGCTATCTGAGGCGAGCATGATGGTACGGATACATCAATCCAAAACTGATCAGGCCAGTAGGGGTGTCCTTCTTAAACTCACAGCGTCCGGGGGCAGGGCCCATGCCCGGTAAAGGACACTAGGCGGTATCTTTGTCTCAGACCGCCTGGCCAGGGTCCATTTCTGATTCACGAAGACGGGTCCCCTTTATTGAGACACCAATTCACAAGGGTACTCCGCAAAGCTATCGGCGCTTGTGGTTTAGCTTCCTGGGATTATGCTGCTCACTCCTTTAGGATCGGCGCTGCCTCAACTGCTGCGCGCTTGGGCTTGCCTGCGGACAAGATTAAAGAAATGGGCCGATGGAAATCCGATGCGTATAAAGGGTACATCCGCTAGTTTTCCCGCGCTCTGCTATGCTGAACCTACTTGCCTGCTTCCCCCCTTTTTCTTTCGTCCTCAGCCGTTCTCAGGAGAAGCGTGTGGATTTGCGGCCACAGCATAGTCCATTGGGCCCGCGTTTGGGCGGCCAGCTGCAGCCTTGCCCACCGTCTTGGTTTGCCACCTGGGATGCGAGTTTCCTGGTTTTTGAGATGCGGCATGCGGTGGGAAGAGCTTATGCCGCTGCTGATTGGCAGAGTAGCCACATTTGGCCCTCCAGACATCCTTATCATTCACTTGGGAGAGAATGACCTGACTAATAGGAGAAGCGTGGACTTGTTGTGGAACATAAAAAGAGACTTGATGGCGATTGCGGCCTTGTGCCCAGGAACAATGGTGTTCTGGTCCTCCTTCCTGAAAAGAATTGTTTGGCACGGTGCGCAGAGCTGTATGGCCATTGAAAAAACCAGGAAACTCTTGAATCGGGCGGTAGCCCGTTGGGTACACTTTATGAATGGCCGAGTCATTTATCATGACTCCGGATCGGCGACCAAGCCATGTACCGGAGTGACGGAGTTCATTTAACAGACATTGGGAATGACATCTGGTTGGACAGCATCATTAGTAGCATTAGGGATTGATTGCAGCTGTGAGGGTATTGGCGGCGAGCCCCTTTGCGGCTCGGGTGGCGGTTAGGCATTGGATTCATGTGTCGTGCTGTGTCAAGGGCTAGGTGTGGCCATCGCCTATGCTATCTACCGTGGGTTATTCCGTTAAAGGAATCTGGCGGTCGTGTATTCCGTCCGATGCCTGCTTGGCGGGAGGCCATGGCACGACCCTCGGTGACATCAGGGGGTGAGCCTATAGTTGGATTAGCATCAACAGGCTCCACCCACTGTTGAATAAACCCACCTCCTATAGTCATCCAATGCCTAAGCCAATACCTTTTTCACTGCTGTAATCAATAAAGTTGTGGCCTTTTCTTGCCCATTAACCTTATATCACGTGTCCTTGTGTATTTATTTCACATCGCGGGGTCGGGCCCTCGATCCACAACTGACGTTTAAAGCTCATTGACCTGAAACAAATGTCTCTGACAGATAGTTAAAAGAAGAGAAACATAGTGATTCCATTGTTTCCTTTCGCATTTTAAAAGAACAAATATGGACAAAATACCTTAAAAAAGAAACTTTGTTGCTATTGTTTTCAAAAGAAAGAACAACCAGAAGTTTTCCCCTAGAGGGGGACTGTGAAATTGTAACAAATTCCTGGGAGCTTGCAGCTGCCTCAGATTACAACCGTGGGAAAGGATTTGTGACCTTGCAGGACAATGTCTTCAGAAGCACTGTTGGGTGCTCTCTGCAAAATAAATGCCCTATTGGATCAGTTAAGCCAGAAGACGGATATGATGACTAATGCGGCCAGAATCTTTGAACAGGTAGTGGGAAATTATATGGAGCCCACCCAGGAACTAAAACAGGAGTGTGCCATGACAGAACAACTGAGAGAAGAGGATGCTGCTGAATCTTGGGCGCCAGAGACGGAGGGAGCTACGACCCAGCAGAAACATAAATTTTTGGATTTGACAAATGAACTTGGAAAAAACCAGACTTGGAAAGATAAAGTTTGGTCAGGTTTGGAAATGGGGGGCTGGACAGACCCCCCTATACAGGGAGATTTGGACTTCTCGAGTCTGGCAATGGGCCGTCAGACGTCTGGAGCTGTGGGGACTCTCAATTTTGGAGGGAATCTGGAACTTGTCTTTAAATACCACATGGAGTCTAGTCTGGACTATGGAAAAGGGACTGATTTGTTGAAAAGGGTCAAAAACATTACCAGGCTGGAGTTCCCACGAATGAAAGGAAAATATGAAGAAGAGCTGCGGAAGGGACATGGAAGAGACTTGAGGGCATCGGATATAAGATTACCAGGTTAATGTGCTAGATTAATAGGATAAAAAGGACTGACAAACCCGGGACCAGGAGGAAGGGACGATGGATGAAGATTGGATTGTTTATTTCATTTTTTTACCATTAAGATTGTTTTATAAAATTGATGAATGTTAGAAAAATGTTGAAATGAAATTACTTGGCTCTTGTAAAAATGTCTAAAGAATTAGGTAAGAATGTTATGGTTAGGAGAAGTTGGTAAAAATAAGATTTAAGTTTTAAACTTTAAGGTTTTCTATAAGATAAGATGAAAACAGATTAAGGTAATGTAATGACAGAATACTATGAATTAAGGAAAGGATTTGCTGCGATTATTATTAATCAGGATACAAGAAAAGGGAGGAGGAGGAGGTCAAAGAAAGAAGGTATTGAAAGTGGAGAATTTGAGAATGATGGTTTTATTTTTTTTATTTTTGTCTTGTCTTTTTTTTGTATGTGTAACTTTATAAAAAAATTCTTCAATAAATATCATTTTTTAAAAAAGGAAGTGGAGAGGTGGCAGGGTGAAGGGTGTCTAGACCCATTTTTAAAAATTCAAAACTTTACATGCAAAACCTTCCTCACAGCAGAACAAAAACCAGTAAATGATACATCCAAACTGTTCCATAAGACGTAGGCTCAGGATCTTCTTAGAAATAAAATAAAATAAAATAAAATAACATTAGAGCTGACAAGCATAGCTCTCTCTTATACAGGCTACATTAGCCCCTAAGTTGGTTGAGTTCCTGGAAGACACCTCACTCTCACAGAGCCTGAGAACAATGTCTCAGCTGCCACCCTACCAAGGTGGTGAATTTGCAATCTAGGGTTAATCACTCACATGATTGCTGCTGGAGAACAACAACAGTTAATTATGAACCTATCAATGAGCTCAGAGAGCTCTTTTTGCTGTTCTTATAGCTTCAATGGAATCTTCCAGTGAAACCCTTTCAGTAATGCACATCACCGTTCTTCATTTCAGTGCCAATTAAACAATTATACTTAACAAAGAGTGAACAGGACTGTAGATAAAAGGCATTTGCCCAGGAAGGAAGACATGAAACCAGGACTGAGGTGGAATTTTTATTAATTCAAGACATCAAGCCATTTGCAACCAGAGCAACTTTAACATTTTTCTGCTTCCAGCAGTGCTTTCTAACTTGATGGAAGAGGAGGGATAGACTCCCTCTGTCTCTTCTCATGAGTGACATCAGCTGGCCACAGGTCCAGGACAAAGCACTTGACTGGTGCGGTAATGACAGGCTGGAAACATTGCATTGCTGTTTTAAGTTTAGTTCAATAATAACTAGATAAGAGGGTTCAAAATGTATTTCATATAGAATGTGAAATATATTAGTTTCACCTTCAACCATGATTAGAGAGTAAATTTATGAAGAAAATATCCTAAATTTAGATAACACCAGTTTGCATAAAAATTGTGCTTTAGAGTTATATTCAGGCCTTAACATTATAAAATATAACACTTTGGGGAAATGATACAGCCAAGTGATCAGGAATGTTTCAGATGAAAATGACATAGCTCCATTTGTTCCCAGTATGACTCTTTAGCAATTAATAATGCAAAAAAGTCATGTGGTTTCATTTCATCTCCTTAATCAGGCCTTAATATTATTATAAAATATGTGTGTTGGGGTGGGGAGTTCTGATCCAAACATTGATCCAAGGAGTGTGACCTGATGGCAGCCAGTTTCTCCATGCTCTTTGAATCAGAAGAATCGTAGGATTGTGGAGTTGGAAGAGACTTCAAGGGTCATCTACTGCAACCCACTGCAATGTAGGAATCTCAGCTAAAGCATTCTTGGCAGATGGCCACCCACCTCTGCTTAAAAATCTCCAATGAAAGACAGTCCACCACCTTCTTATGGAGTTTGTTCCACTGTCAAACAGCTCTTACCACCAGAAAGCTCTTCCTGATGCTTAGCTGGAATCTCCTTTCTTGTAACTAGAAGCCATTGGTTTGGGTCCTAACCTCTGAAGCAGAAGAAAACAAGCCTGTTCCATCTTCCATCTTCTCTGTGCTTCTTAAATTGTGGCACCCAGAACTGGATACTTTTCTCCAGATGTGGAGGTCTGACCAAGCATAATACAGTGGTACTACTACTTCCCTTCATGACAGATCGTGAAGCTGAGGCTCCAATATCATGATAAGAGAAGACTCCCTGGAAAAGACCCTGATGTTGGGAAAGATGGAGGGCACAAGGAGAAGGGGACTACAGAGGACGAGATGGTTGGACAGTGTTCTCGAAGCTGGCGTGCCTGGCGTGCTCTGGTCCATGGGGTCACGAAGAGTCGGACACGACTAAACGACTAAACAACAACAACAACACTACTTCCCTTGATTGGGACACTATACTCCTGTTGATTCAGCCTAGAATAGCATTAGGGTTTGTTGCTGCTGCATTATACTATTGACTCATGTTAAGCTTGTGGTCTACTAAGACCCCTAGACTCCTAGGTCCTGGCAAGCCAGGTGTCCCACATCTTGTATTTGTGAAGGTAGTTTTTCCTGCCTAAGTGTAGAACCTTACATTTGTTCCTGTTGAAATTCATTTTGTTAGTTTGGGCCCAGTTCTCCAATTCTCCAAAATATTATCATTATTATCAACATTAGCATTATCATAATTGCTGGTGAGTTTTTGGTGCTGTACAAATGCTGAAAATGTCCTAGTAAGGCTTCATGGCAGGGGCACACATTCTGTGGTTCACCTCCATTACCAATATGTCTTGGGCCGGCGCTGCTACCTGCCTGTTTCAACTTTGCAATTCTGGATGGCATCCCCTTGGGGATCATTTTGGATCATTGAGTTTGTGGCATGATACTAATGAGGCATCACAGGAAAGGTCTTTGTATTGCCTATAGTGGTCCTGTTTAGCAACAATCCTTGTTGAATTGTTGAACTCACCAGCTAAGTTTGCTATTACAGGGAGTTGGGCTACAGGTGTGTGTTTGTGTGTGTGTGTGTGTGTGTGTGTGTGTGTGTGAGAGAGAGAGAGAGAGAGAGAGAGAGAGAGAGAGCAGTGTGGAAGAATGAGTGAGAAATATTTTTTGAGTCTTTTGTGGTTAAGTGGTCCCCCAATGGAAGGAAACCAAAATCCTATAGCGCTAGCTCCAAAACCTTTGAGATTTCAAATAAATACAATGAAATCTGAATATCATATCCTCTATGGGATTGTTGATTGTTTATTCACCTGCTAGCTTCAGTCTTCAAAATTACACTCCATTTTGCCTTCCCACCACGGGAATATTTGTTGTGTTATTGTATCATCCTTGCTGTCTCAAGTGGTTCATGGTTTCATTGTAATCAGTGACTGGATAAAGTGTTTACTTCTACAGTGATATATAGATTCAATATGATTACAGGAGTGTGTTTATTCTTCAGGTGAATCTTGATGCTACACTGCAGTATTTGGGAATTTCTCTTGCTCTTCTAATTTTGCACTTAGCAAGTCTTTATCCCTTTCTTTACTTCCCAGTTTTTCACCATCAAAAAGAGGAGAAACTGAGCTTCACAGGTACATAATGGGGAATAACTTTGGGAAAGAGAAGAAGTTCTCTTGCAGTTAAGTTCACTTGTGGTGGTGGTCACCAACTTGGATGGCTTTAATAGAGGATAAGAAAAATTCATGGTGAATAATGGCTACTAGCCACAATGCCTATGTTCTACCTCCACTGTTGGAGGTGGTATGTCTCTAAATGCCAGTTGTCTGGAATCACAAGTGAGGAGAGAGCTGTTATATGGTCCTGCTTGTGGGCTTTCTGTATGCATCTGGTTGGCCTCTATTAGAAAAAGCTGCTAAACTAGATGACCTTTTGTCTGATCCAGGATGTTGGATTAGATGAAGTATTCTCCTGTCACATCTTTATGGTCCAGGGAGGAGAAGGGGATCCAGGAAGGAGATTCAGGAAATCTGGAATAGATAGGGTAGTCTCCCACCCCATCCATCTGATCCAGAATGCTTGATGGGCCTTTGGTCTGATCCAGTAAGGTTCCTCTTATGTTCTTGATAGACTTTCTGTTAAGGATGACCACCAACACCACAATCTAGCATTCAAGCCTGCAGAGGTGAGCTAACAATTCTTATTAAAGATTCCCGCCCCCCTAAAAATCACTTGAATTTTTGTTGTTGCTGTTGAGCACCTCTAGTGCTGTTTCAGTCCTCCCCTGGAGAATAATGGGCAAAATAGTTGCCCTTCCCATTTCATGTTACGAATATTTTAATATCGTTACACAAGTCAAAGCCTTTACCACCGCCTACTCCTCCCATTCTGCCTTAGTTCATTGCTTCCTTTATCCATAAATACGATAATAGAAAATTCTGCCTCAGTGCTTTCATTTTGGCAATCGCATATTTACAGCATCTATTCTCTGGCCTGTGAAGATTTCTTGCATAATCCAAATATAGTAAACGTATTTGGATTGTTGGCCACAAATGAAAGGGAGGGTTGTTAGATTTATGTGCTCCACTTTCTCCCACACCAACTCTATGAAATAGGCTAGGCTTGCCCAAAGGCCATTGTGTCAACTTCATAACTATCACAGTAGGGAACATTTTACTAGGGCTGTCTGAAACATTCTGAGAATTTGTTTCCAACCCCTTAACACAAATCAGCTGTTTTGCTACAGTGTGTGTGTGTGTGTGTGTATGTTTATAGAACAAATATAGAATCATAGAGACTCTGAGTATCATCTAGTCCCACTCTCTGCAATGCAGGAATATGCAGCTCTCCCATATGGGGATTAAACCTGTAACCTTGGGATTATCAGCACCACACTCTAACCTACTGAGTTATATGTTTCCTTAGAGCTGGGACAACATTTATAGGAAGTTCTTTTTTGACCAATCATTGGTCAAAGGTTTCGGATGCAGATGGTTTATGCAGCTTCCTACAAGCCACCCTTCCTGCCAAGCCTTTGTAAGGTAAGTGCCACCCCCCTCCTGAAATTTATGGGGAAATTTATTTTCCCCAAGAAAGCAGCACAAAATCCAACCCCCACCCCCCCCCTATTATGATTGAAGGGCATATTTTCAGGAAATTGGGATGGGGAAGAAATTCAGAGCACCAAAACTATTTGATTTTTTCTGGAGTTTTTCTTCCAACTCTTTAACCAAAATTATAATCATCTACTTGGCAGGATGCAGACATCTGTTGAAGTGTTTTCAGCAATATTTCATAGTGGAGAGTATGGACTCCCAAGAGGATTGTTAGTATGAGCATAGGTGTTGCAATTCTCTTTGAAATGTAAGGAATCACATATTTATTAGTCTTCTTTATATGAAATTTATTTTCCATATATAATCATGACATTCTAAAATAATTCTTTTATCTGCTTTTTCTAAAAATCCCAGCAACAATGGAGAATCAGACACAGAGCACTCACTTCATACTCATGGGCTTAACAGACCAACAGGAAGTTCAAATGGTCTTGTTTGTTTTCTTCTTCCTCCTCTATCTAGTAACTGTGTTGGGCAACAGTACTATTGTGTGTGTGGTGGTGACTGAGACCAAACTCCACACACCTATGTATTTCTTCCTCGGTAACCTTTCTTGCTTGGACATTTGCTACTCTACAGTCATCCTTCCCAAGATGCTATCTGGATTCCTGTTGGCTCATCGAAGAATCTCCTTTGTTGGATGCATCACCCAGCTTCATTTCTTCCATTTCCTAGGAAGCAGCGAGGCTCTTCTTCTAGCTGTCATGGCTTATGATCGCTATGTGGCCATATGCAATCCATTGCACTATCCAGTCATTATGTGCAGACGTGTGTGTATTCTACTGGCTGCCACAACTTGGACTATGGGGTTCTTTCATGCCCTGATGCACACAGTAATGACATCCCAACTTCATTTCTGTGGCCCCAATATCATCAAGCATTTCTTTTGTGATATCAAGCCACTACTGAGACTGGCATGCAGTAGCACACAACTCAATCTTAGTCTCCTCAATGTAGTCACGGGCTCAATTGTCATGATCCCTTTCTTCTTGACACTCCTTTCCTACCTCTATATCATCATCTTCCTATTACTGAAGGTCAAGTCACATAGAGGGAGATGGAAGGCCTTTTCCACCTGCAGCTCTCACCTCACAGTTGTAGGTTTGCTCTATGTGCCAGTTTTGTTCAATTACCTCCCTCCAACATCAGGAGACTTACCTCAGAGAGACATGATAGCCACCCTCATGTACAGTGTAGTTACATCTTTCTTAAACCCTTTGATCTATACCCTGAGGAACCAGGATATGAAGTCAGCTCTGAGGAAAAGCCTGGGGAGATTACTGATCACTGTGAGGATACAGATATTGATGTGAAATCTATTTCTCAGTTTTTAACACTGTCAGCTGAAATAGGATTGAACAGTCTGATAAATGATGTAGGCATGTAATGAGAAAATAGGGTTTTGTTTCTGGTATTGAGAAGTGCATGGTGGAGGAAAGAGATAAAGAGAAATACAAGCCCAGACCCTGCTCGCATTATCTAGGGCATTCCACTTTACATTTGCCCTTATTACATTAGATGATGAGGACATATCTGGCAACCTAATCCACCATGTATTTTCTTGGGAGTTCTGCCTGTCCAGTGCATTTCCCTGTGCGGAAAACACTGCTTTTCCCTCTGCGCAATCTTCTGGGAAAAACTTCACCTAAGGCAGAGTAGCAGGGTAGCAGTGGTTGCCTTCATGTGTAAGAAGAAGGAAAAGAGAGTCCAAACACTGTACTTCTATTCTACAGCGTTTATTTACAAGCAAAGCAGCAAACTCCATCAGAGCTAGAACACATAAACTAAAATACACAGACATGCCTGACTTCCATAGAAGTCCCTCCCAGGCACAGGGCATACCAGAGGTTAACCTATTAACCACCATACTCCACATATTTTATTTTATGTATTTTATTTATTTGTTTATAAAACAATCTGACCTACCTTTGAGTTATGTGGCCCCTCCATAGTTTGGGCCCCAAGCTGCTCTGTATATATTGAGTCTCTGTCCCATATTCTCTATAACAGGGGATCCAAAAACGGCTATAAAATTCCAAATTTTGGAAATTTGTAGACAGGAGCTCCTGCAAAGTGGCTTAAGCCTGCCAAACTGCACACAAATAAGCGCAGGTTTTTTTTCTTCGGGTATATAGCACTGCCTGGCTGTGGTTTTGTTGTTGTTAAGGCAGAGAAACCTGAATTTTTTCCCAGCAGCAGCAATTGGAAAAGTGTTCTTTTAAAATAATGATAATGATAATAAAAATAAATCCAGACATGTTTAGTGTTACAGAGGCAACATTCAACATTTGGGTAGCCTCACTTCTTGCAAAACATGTGGACTTAAGGAAACAGAAATATAGGGAAACATAGTTAGATAGTCAGAAAATTCACAGTGACAAAGAAACAGAAATTTTTTTCTGGGGCCCTTGATTTGACATGTGGAGTTTATTAAGATCTTGTTTCAACTGGGGAGAATGCCCCCAAATCATCCAAATTTACCTTGTTGGGAAGCTTCTCTCAGCATTATGATAACAATGGAAAGGTGGAATATACATTCTCTCTCTCTCTCTCTCTCTCTCTCTCTCTCTCTCTCTCTCTCTCTCTCACACACACACACACACACACACACACGCATATCCCTTAATTTCCAGGCTTTATTTTCTAGTCTGAACTATTGCTTGATCAACAGACCCTCTAATAAAGTTGCCTGTGAACCACAACAAGTTTCTCCTCTGTTTTTATTCTTCTTCTGAATAATTTAATCAAATATCATCTAGGAACTTTTACTGGAATTGTTTGCAAGAAAAATATTATTTTTGGAAGAGCAATATTTTTTCCAATGTTCTTATTCTGGAGCACCAAAGCAATAATTTCACACCCCCCCCCTTTGAATTCAGAAAAAAGAATTGCATTGTGAATAGTGTTTTGTTGTTTCCTTTTCAGCCTGCGGCACAGTGCCTGTTACTTAGATTTGTGGACAATCACAGATATAAACTGGCAGCCCTGAGTAGCCTGACTGATTGACCAGTGATTGGAAACCCCACAGTCTATTGTTCTCTAGCATCATATACCATCTGGATGCATGTTTGGTACATGTCTTTGGGGCGTGCCAGTTTCAGAGCCAAGCTGTCATGTTTATTAATAGGTTAATTTGGCACTTCATTGAGTCACTTTTGAAGGTTAGATACAGGAAGGGAAACAGTTAAGTTTCAGGTAATAACCTATTATTGGCACCTTTAAAGGTGAAGAGCTGGTCAGACGGTTTGCTCTCTGGGCTATGGGGCCCTGGTGTGGGATGGTTAAGTTCTATACTGCTCTACCCAGTATTTAGAGTAAGTTGGGTCACTTAAAGTCCAGAAGGTTAAAAGGCTGTTTAGTGAAGACAGAGATAAAGAATAAAAACAAAAACAATTTTCTGGCAATAGTTAAGTAGTTAAGAAGGAGCGAGTGGTTTTGCTGGTTCGCTTGCCTTACTTCTTTCTCACTCTGTATATTGCAGTCTGCAGTGCCTACTGATGTTCATGAGAATTTTGGTTCTGCAAGCCACCAAGGTTGGAATGGATGGTGATTCCATTGCTGCACGAATATTATGGAAGTTGTGCAACTAATTCCTTTGTCACTTTTAGAAGCCCTTTCTTAATTAATGTATTCCACATCACTACTACTACCAGTTGAAATGGACTGAGTAATTGGTCTCCAGTGCATATAATAATATGGTGTGGGACTCATGAAGCCAGTTCTTATATACATTTTGCCTCAAGGGGCTAATGTGCCCCCTGGCCATTACAGCTATAGAGATATAACTACTTTTATTTATAGCACTGTATTGTTAGCTACATTTCAGCAGCATAAGCACTTGGATAGGAGGTACACTGTCCTTCAATGCATCTTCAATAGAAATTCAAACAGATCGGTAAGTTTCAAGTACGGACAAATGTTGAGATCAAACATTCAGAAAATATCTCCAAAAAGAGAGTCAAAAATGCATCAAAAATAAGAATCTTAAAAACGAGAAAGGGGTAAAAATCCAAATTGATTACTGTGAATGCAAAACCTGTAAGGATGTGATTAAATTGTTCCGTTTTGTTTAGTGGGTTAGATCCAGATTTAATCTTGCTTAGTGGAGATCCATTGAAATAAATGGGATTTGAGGTATTTAGCAGTACTACATGGAAAAAGGCATCATGCATATCCCTACTAGAGGCTGCAGTGGAGGGCTTGTTCACACTTGCTTTTCCTTGACTCTTTCTAGGCATGGACCACACTTTAAAGCTCCATGTCTGAGTAGCTCTTCTTTTTGCTCTGGACCTTTCCCCATGAAAACCTGCTCTTAAAGCTCAATCAGAGCAAATAGCAATCCATGGAAAACTCAAATTGATTGAGCACTAAAGAGCATGTTTTTTTCAGGGAAAGCTCTGGGGCAAAACAATAACAGTTAGACACAGAGTTTTTAGGCACAGACTTGTGTCTGGAAACAGTGGGGTAAAAGTTAAATGTGGATAAGCCCTGACAAGACATTTCAGTTGTTTATGTTGTGTCCTTACTAAAATCTACAGGTTTTAACAGGCTACCACTTCTGTGAAAACAGATGAAGAACCAGACAGAAGTGAGCCAGTTTATCTTACTAGGCTTGACAGATCTCCAAGGACTGCAACCTTTTCTCTTTCTACTCTTTTTGATGTTGTACCTCATCAGTCTGCTAGGAAACAGTATCATTTTGTTTGCAGTGCTGACTGAAGCTCACCTCCACACACCCATGTACTTCTTCCTCAGCAATCTTTCGTGCCTGGACATTTGCTATGCTACAGTCACTGTGCCCAAGATGCTGGCAGGCTTTATATCTGGACCTCAGTACATTTCCTTCAGCGGATGCCTAACTCAACTCCATTTCTTCCACTTCACTGGGAGCAGTGAAGGTGTCCTTCTGGCAGTTATGGCCTATGACCGTTATGTGGCTATATGCAATCCTCTGCGTTACATTGTTATTATGAACAAATGCACATGCCTATTGCTTGCAGCAGCTTCTTGGGGCACTGGATTCTGCCATGCACTCATGCACACTGTGATGACCTCCCGGCTGCACTTCTGTGGCCCAAACCTTGTTGAGCACTTCTTTTGTGACATCAAGCCACTGCTGAAGTTAGCTTGCAGTAGCATCCAGCTCAACATCAGACTTCTCAATACAGTTACTGGCTTAATTGTCATGATCCCATTCATCCTCACACTCTTCTCCTACCTCTATATAATATCTTTTCTCCTTCTGAAGGTCAAGTCAAACAAAGCAAGATGGAAAGCTTTCTCCACATGCACATCCCACCTCACAGTTGTGCATTTGCTCTATGTGCCTGTTTTATTCAACTATTTGCCTTCCTCAGGAGATATACCACTGTCGGACATGATATCCACCCTCATGTACAATGTAGGTGTCTCAGTATTAAATCCCCTTATTTATACCCTGAGAAACAAGGAAATGAAATTAGCCATAAGGAAAATACTGGTAGCTTGTTGCTGTCAAAAGGTGAGATGACATGTCTTCCTGTTTGCAGAGGCCGATAGGTGAAATGTGAGAGCAATAGTTCAAATGTGAGGCTGTACTTCAGTGATATAGCATCTTCTTTGGATGCAGGGGGTCTCAGATTCAATCACCAGCATCTTCAGGTAGGGCTGAGAGAGAATCCTACCTGAACAGAGTGGCTATGGATTATAGACTATGACCCCAAGATTTCACTTCTGGTCAGTTCCAGCCAGCATTCAGCCAGCATTCAGCATAAATGTGTGCATATGTGAAGTTAGGATTCTCTCCACCCTGCAATGTGCATCACATTACACTTTGTTTGGTGGCCTGGCTAGGGGGCAGGGGATTGTGGCGCCCCTCAAGCCAACCCCTGGCCATGTCACACCTGCCCAGCCAATCAATGCAGGCAGGGTGTATGGCCATGGGTGTTTTAAACCGCAGCACAGTTGGGGCGCTAGGGCCATGCCATGACCCCAAGGGGTACCGCTCGGGGTGCCCCTATTTGATGTCAGTCATAGGGCTTCCCCTTCTGGTGTTTTACCATTAGTTTGACTCTCTGCAGACAGGCGGGAGTCAAGATATAGTTGGGCTTCATCCAATGCCTAAGCCAAACCACTCACATCTGTAACCAACAAAGTTATGGCCTGTTTTAGCCCATTAACCTACATACTCGTGTCTGTGTGTTTATTAATCAATAGGTAACTGTGGGACATGGGACTTTGGCACACAAAGCATGAGAATTAATCTCAGGGTTCTTGGTTTGAGCCCCATGTAGGGCAAATGATTCCTGCATTGTAGAGGATTGGACTAGATAACACTTGTGGTGTGGTCCCTTCCAGCTCTACAATTCTAAGATTCCTTAGAAAATCCCCAGAACTCTACTCAAAGACTACCCTTCCACCTCCTATGGTGGTCTGTAAAGGACAAAAGGGACTGTGATCTGGGCACACCAAGGGGAAATTCACCACTCAAATGATATAAATGGTCAGTGAATTATGATAAGAACGGAAGTGTTTCAGATGATTTTGCTGAAAGTTAAAAGCTTTATTTAACTTTGTTATTATTATTTTATTTATTTTTTATAAAAAAAAACCCGACATGGAATGGGGGCTTCCCAGAGCTCTTAAACACCTTTTTATTCTTATGCTTTCTGGATAATGGCCCTTTCCAGTAGATATGAAGTTGCTAATGCTAGGTTAAGAATATGTAGAAGCAAGAAAACACATGACCCAGGAATCTCTGAAAGATGCTATATTTTGCTTCCCCCCTCCAGTATAAATTGCTGGTTTAACTATTTTAATTGAGATGCTGTTTTAATAGATAAACTTACTGTACATGTTAATGATTGGTGTTCAGATGAAATTGATTTACTGTGTCTTTTAATTACATGCGGCGATATCTCAAAATTGGTTTTGTACTTAAGTCATTTGGGCGAGTAATGCCACCACTGATCGTGTTTATGTGAAGAAATTTGTTCCAAGTCATTTAAAGGTTTGGGACCCACACAAGGAGGAATCATCTGACTTGATAATTGGATCCTCATTCAAGTTAGGATTCCACTGCACAATTAAACAGGAATTATTTTAGCAAACTAAAGTGAGAACTAAATTGAAATGAAATGTTTCTGGCCAAACCCTGCATACAAAAACTGAAGGATAGACATTTGCTTAAGCAGGTACCCATGGCTGAATTCTTATGACACCCCTCCCACCAGCATTTCCAATGAACTACATACACAAGCAGAAAGAAACATATGCACTCATGTTCTTTTACTTTTTTCTGCTGATTAGTTGTTCCCTGGTGTTCAGCTCAGGTCTGAATATAATAATGTAGCATTTAGGGAAGAAGATGCAACCTAGTAATCCAGCACCAGAGGACAAGATGGAAAAGATCTCCACAGCTACCATATATTTTCCTTTGGTGCTCAGATAGGTGGGAACAAAGGACAACCAAACACTACAAAACACCAGCAGACTGAAAGTGATAAATTTGGCCTCATTGAAGCTGTCAGGTAACTTCCTGGCCAGGAAAGCCAAGATGAAGCTGACAATGGCCAGCAAACCCATATAGACTAAGACACCATAAAACATGGCAACTGAACCCTCATTACATTCAAGTATGATTTCCCCATGCAGCGAGTGCATATCGGTATCTGGGAATGGAGGGGATGTACTTAACCAAAGAGTGCCAAGGGAAACCTGAATAAAGGAGCAGGAAAGGACAATAGAATTTGCCAGCCTTTTCCCTATCCATTTCCTCATTCTGGATCCTGGTTTGTTTGCCATGAATGCCAGAAGCACAGTAATGGTTTTTGCCAAAACACTGGAAAGGGCCACAGAAAAGATGATGCTAAAAGTGATTTGTCGGAGAAGGCAGGTCACCTTTTGAGGCTGTCCAATGAAGAGAAAGGAGCAGAGGAAACAAAGCAGGAGGGAGATGAGAAGGATGTAGGTGAGAGTCCGATTGTTGGCTTTGACTATTGGAGTGTTATTGTGCTTCATAAAAGTCCCAAGCACAAATGCTGTGATCAGAGAGAAGATAATGGTCAAGAAAACTAAGACGAGTCCTAAATCTTCTTTATCAGAGAGGTAGCTTGGGACCTTGGGAATGCATTGGGTTTGCTCATGGTTGGGATACTCATCTTCTGGACATTTCACACAGGTATCCATATCTGAAATAAAGGAAGAGCTGCTTAAATATTGCAGACATTGATCAATATATAGCTAAAGCATTGGTTATTAACATTTTTAAGGTCACAGACCTCTTTTAGATTCGTATCATGCACACCCTCCTCTGAAATAAATGCTAATATAAAGAGATAAATAGAAAAGTTTGCATTCAATTTATTCAATTACTTGGGAATCCCCCAACCCCATAAGAATGTTTGATGTTCTTCATGCAACAGTAAAACATTGGGTGGTTCTGCTACACCGACAGTTTATTCTGTTCTTTCTTTGAAGTCTTAATCCTAGAAGCTGTATTGCAGGATTATCAAAGTGGTGAAAAAATAATGGTGAGATTATCCTGAAAATGTAGGTGATATTATCGTCTGGCTACGTAAAATATACTTCAAGGCTGGGATTCCACAAGTGCAGGTTTTTCAGTGCTGCTGAGGAACAAATGTTCCACAATGAGTTCTCACATCCAATATTGGATATGCAGAAAGCAGAAATGTCCTATATTATGCATTTACTAAAATAATATATAACCCGCTCTTCATCAAAATGAGATTATAAAAATCAATTAAATGAAATAATATTAATAGCAGAGTATATATTTGAACTGCCATATGGTCCAATAGGAAATATTTATTTAGTTTGTATTTATTCTGTGAGGTTGCTTAGACTGAGAGGTAGTGATGGACACAAATTCACTTGGTCCCAAACTCTTTGAAACTCTTAACAATTAATAATAATAATAATAATAATAATAATAATAATAAGAAGAAGAAGAAGAAGAAGAAGAAGAAGAAGAAGAGGAGGAGGAGTTTGGATTTAATATACCACCTTTCACTCCCTTTAAGGAGTCTCAAATTGGATAACATTCTCTTTTCCATTCCTCCCCCACAACAAACACTCTGTGAGGTGAGTGGGGCTGAGAGACTTCAGAGAAGTGTGACTAGCCCAAGGTCACCCAGCAGCTGGATGTGGAGGAGCGGAGACGCGAATCCGGTTCACCAGATTATGAGACTACCTTTCTTAACCACACTGGCTCTTAATAGTAAGTTCCTCTCTTGTTTGTTTAAAATTTTGCATTGCAAACTGCCTCCATGTGCATTCAAGAGATTACACTTTATGTTGTGTTATGCAAATGCAAATAATATAGTTGTGCCCACTATTTCTCCCACCTTTATACTGAGAAATCATTCCTTCTGGACAGGGAGCACAATCATAGCAGCAAAATTTCTCTCCTTCCTTCTTTTTCCTGCTGTAGCCAGGATAGCAGTAGTCATTGCACACAGAAAGTGGAAGCACCTGTACAGAAACATTAAAGAGAGAATAGTAATGAGTACCTAATAGATCACACACAAAAAGCAGGTTGAGAAAAAAAGGAAATCCTCAAGTGAGAGCAGGGAGGGTTCACCTTTATCTGTGTTGCCTAGTTAAGATTTACTTTGTATGTTTCTATTTCTGTTCCTCTTTTTGCTTTTGTTTATATTGGCTAGAATGTGTCCTTGAACTTTTATATTGCCTCATCAGTGTGTCTACAGAGAGATGTATGTTTGGTAGTGTATTTAGAAATTTATATAGCTCCTTAAATATGGAAATATCTATTAAAATGTAAAGGGTCTATTAAAGACCTAGCCCTTTAACCCGAAACCAATTCATGAAATAAGAAATTTATTTATTTACTGGAGGAGAGGAAAGATAAAGCATATAACAGGAATCCACCAAAATTAGAACTGCAATATAATGTTGTTTTCAAGAAGGTTCATGAAATAATAAAAAAAATGCCTGAAAGCCTTTGAAAATTTTGAGTCAAAACATCAAATGCCTCAGAGCAGTGTCTCACCTGATTAAAAACTTTATGCCACACAATTTGATCATCATTGATGCTTAACTGTTTTCCTAAAGGTGCCTGAGAGTCCAGTCTTCCAACTTTGACCCTAAACAATGAACCATTCGGGGAAATAATCCAGTTTGTTACATCAAAACCTATAATTAATTCTCCATAACCATCAAAACACACTGAATCCCCAGCACTATTGTTGAACAACATGGTCCTTAGAAAGTGATGGACCTAGATAGAAAGAAAGTATCAGCAAAGAGAGGACTGTTTCAAAACTCTTCAACAATGTAGGTGGTGATTTCATTCATTCGGCAATCATTCTTGCTCTTGAATTGGAAAGCTTATATGATTATCTGATATTTCTAATGATCATTGCTCTCCATAAGTTCCAAGTTGGTGGGTGACTATGAGTTGAAATAACAATATTTTGTCAGGGGACCACTAATATTTATCATAATGGATTTCCAAAAGAGGAAAATCCCCTCAAAGGAAATGAAAACCCCCACAGTAATAAGAATTGTATCATGCACACTGAGAATTCATTGTGTTTCCAGAAGAAAACATAGTGTTTTTAAAATGTTCAATTGTAATTACCTGCCATGGTTGCACATTCTGAAAAAACAGTTCCTGTCTTTCTCCCAACTTTCTATATTTGGAACTGGATTTGTAAATGGCTTGCAAAGCATGAGCCACAGCATAGACAGCATTGTAGACATTGTAGCTGTGGCCAGTCATTTCCATTTCAAACAAGGTCCCAGGAAGACTCTCTAGCTTCTCATCTCCAGAGCAGTATTTAATTTCCTGATGCTGCCCATTAGACATTTCTAATGAACAGCTGAATGCCTGTTCCCAAAAGTCCTGGATAAAACCATCTCCGTGGGCCCATGAAAGGCTTAGTATCTGAAGGAAATTTTGGAATCCCAATGGCTGATTTGAGTGAACCGTGAAGGATATGGAACCATGGAAGGTTTGTAAATCCCAAATCTTCTGAATGGAGTGTGATGCAAAATCCCAGTGGGTTGTAATAATCCACACTTTACCCAGAGGGGGCAAGTCTGCCATGGGTGCTAGAAACAACATCATTCTTAGAACTTGAAAGGATGGAGGTTCTCCGTATACAAAGAATACATTGGCTTTTCTTTCAAACATAATGAGATAGGCATCCAAGTGCTGAAAAAACCATTCTAGCATCTCATCCATATAACTCCATTTTGGTATGTTTACTATGAAGTCATAACAGATGCCATTCTGTGTAAGCATTGGCACTATTGTCTGTAAAAACCTATTCCCTTTGTCATCATCCACGGCAAAAAGCCCAACCCAGGTCCATCTGAAATGCTGAAGTAACTGCACAATTCCTTTGTGCTGCTGGGCTTCATTGGGGACCATCTGGTACAAGAATGGGAATAGCATTCTTGCACTTTGTACTGGTAAAAATGATCCATAAGTGAGCTGTAAAAATATATATGAATATTTCTCAGATGGATTACAAGAGAATAGTAAATCAATATTTTGGAGTTGGTCCTGTAGGTCATCTAGTTCAAATAAATGGATGTTTCATTTGTCCTATCATTGAAGTATTTAAAGTGTTGACCCTTAAACAAGTACTACCTTTGCAGCAGTCCAAAAGAAATCTTTGGACTCTTCTGTTTGGGAGTTGTTTATGTCTTTGAAAAGTGTTGTAATGTTTCACCTTGAACTCATTTTAAAGAGACACATTTCTTTCATCCTTTCCTATATGATGTGTTTTCCATACTTCTGGCCTTATTCACTCACCTCCTCCTAACCCATTCTGAAATGAGTGCATTATTATTTAAATCTGCCAATTAGAACTGGACACAGTAGTCAACATGACGTCTTCCTAGTGCTAAACGAAGTGGAATTGAAATTACTGGAGCCTTGGAAACTGTGGGTTTTATGCAGTTAAACCCAAATGAATGGGTTAAAAGTAGTCATGTAAAATAATTTCAGTCTTTCTGCTCTAAATATGATTAGCATTGGATCCAATTCCTTGATTCTTTTAATTCAGCCTAAACTTGAATTTATCTGTTTACAGGCACATCACAAAGCTCACATATATCTAATGTCCATACCCCTATGCACACAGGTTACCTGTGGAGTCTTGTGAATTGCTGAAATGGTGGCCACATTGGCAGAGATTCCAGAGAGGCATCCTCCAACAATAGCTATCAATTTATTCTGATTTTGACACTTGAAGTTAGGAGAAAATCTTTTTTGTTTAGAAAGTAGGCTGAGGGTGGCCTTATATGTCATCCTAGCACTGTAGTAGCTATTGAGAATGTGGAATCCCAGAGAAATGTTTGGTAAGATGTTGGGGTTCTCATTTATCTCTTTTACAGCAAAGGCTAAGGCCAGGATGTGCTGGTAGTTCTTGGGCACTGAACTGTAATGTAGGTTACAGCTATTTAATAAAACAACAGTGACAGAAGCAATAAAACAAATTTGTATTTTTCATTTGTCATCTGCATCTGTTCAAGACTATAGTGAAACTGCTACCCTTAGAAGAAAATAAACTCAAAATAAAATGAAAATTAAATATCTTTTTATAAAAGAGATAAATACTCAAAATGTTCCTGCACATCTCATACCTTAAAAAAAGCATAAAAGAAGAAAGTAAATATTAAACATCCACCACCAAATTTGAGGACATTCACAACAGGTATCAAATTCCTTAGTAATCATATTTATTATCTCCCTTATCATATTTTTCCATATACATAAAGGATTTCATATCAGTTTATATATATATATATATATATATATATATGTAGGTTTTGGTGTCTTCGGGTGTCTTCCCGTGTAAGAGTTGGGGTGTCTAGGCGACGTTTCGACGAGGTCTCACTCGTCATCTTCAGGCTGGTGCTTTCGGCTTCTTGTTACTAGAACAGAGCAGGATCTCAGTGTTTGAGTTCCTATAAATACTGTTGAGGGGGTGTTTATTTATAGGAACTCAAACACTGAGATCCTGCTCTGTTCTAGTAACAAGAAGCCGAAAGCACCAGCCTGAAGATGACGAGTGAGACCTCGTCGAAACGTCGCCTAGACACCCCAACTCTTACACGGGAAGACACCCGAAGACACCAAAACCTACATTCCTGTACCCGTGAAAATCTACGAAAGCATATATATATATATATATATATATAGAGAGAGAGAGAGAGAGAGAGAGAGAGAGAGAGAGAGAGAAGTTTGGTGGCTGTATATTTTGCTTAATTATCAACAATAAACACCCTCACAACATGAACAAGCGTGACGACACGTCCCGCCTGCCAGACATCTGGAAATTAGCCCTCCCCACAAAAACCGACACCAGAACCAGAGACACACAGAACGCCATCTCCAATCAACCACACCAGACCCAAACCCAGACCCTCTCCACAGATAAAGTACAGACACCATCCAGTAGCCAAACCATATTGGCACCTCCGGATGCTGCACCCCCCTGCAATCCCTACACAGATCTGGCTGGCACAGGGCACAAAACCACAGCTCACCCCTATACACGAAGCCAAGCCAGAGCACAACTAAGTGCAGTACAGCCATCTTCTCAGAAAAACTTTTCACAAGCTCAAGAGGTCAAGACACGAAAGCTTTAGCAACTAATCCACACCTAATGACCCTCCTAAGTGGTACTCAGAATATCACTCAAGAAATCACTCAAGATATCCCTCAAGTAATTAAGGAACAAAAGAAGAAAAGGCACACTAATCTGGGAACTCCCTCTCTGCCCAGAACGTTGGAGGCTATACACCACACCCCCTCAACAGTATTTATAGGAACTCAAACACTGAGATCCTGCTCTGTTCTAGTAACAAGAAGCCGAAAGCACCAGCCTGAAGATGACGAGTGAGACCTCGTCGAAACGTCGCCTAGACACCCCAACTCTTACACGGGAAGACACCCGAAGACACCAAAACCTGCATTCCTGTACCCGTGAAAATCTACGAAAGCAAATATATATATATATATATATATATATATATATATATATATATATATATATATATAATGCTTATTAGCATGTAAAGAACAACATATTTTAATCAAAAAGATTTTATTACTTATATTATATGTGAAATACCCCATAAGTTGATGTTAGATCTAGTAATTAATATTGGCTCATTTATTATCTGGATATATTAGTGCTACTCGAGATCATCTATGATTAGGCGAGGAAAAGACAAGATTACAAGTAGAGTGTACAATCACAAGTCTTAAAATATTCTATATACATTCTATATACATTTGAAAACCATACTACAGTTACTTAGGGCCAATTAAAAAACCCCTTTAAAAACCCACAAACCCCTATAATATTTTATCTGTTCACGTTTAAATTTATTTCAAAGAGCTGCAATGAACCTATCACACAAAAAGTCTCCTTAGGCAGTGAAGTATGATGTGGGCCTAGGGACATTAAACTGATTTTTCCCTATGTAATCTGGGAGTCGGCTGGATAAATTACAGCCTGAAATCAGCAGGAACAATTAAACAACACCTGTTTCTAAAATATAATAATGTGAGATGAAAGCACAATATGATTAAATAAGTCATATGTGGGACAGAGATGGGGGTGAAGAATAAGGGATCAAAAGTCTTGAAAAATAAGAATCAATGTGGCCAAAAATAGAGAAGGACATATTCCTTGATGAGGTAATTCCATAGAGGAAAACAGAAATGCACCAGATCCATTCATTTCACTTACACTTGTTAGGGAAAGCTTATTATTTCCTTGTGTTTAACAATGTTATCTAGAAGATAAAGTACATATTAACAACTCCAAGCGTGGCCAGCTTATCATTTGTTCACACCCACAATAAATAAATGCAGTATTCCTAAAATATGTGTTCCTTGTAATTAAGGCCTGAACATATTACAAAAAAGTGAGGGGAGAGGAGCAGGGAGATTGTGTCTTACATAGGTTCATGAGTCACAATATGTGTAGGCTGCTCCAAGAGAGAAAGTAAATCATAGAGGTAGAAGACTTGAGAAACAATCCCACCAATAACAAGGTCCCCTGGCTGGAAAAATTCATGAGGAATAGAGAGCAGATCATCACGAATGCTGCAATTAATAAAATGTGACTTGCATACAGTATGACACAACAGGAGAAGCAGCAACACCATCACCGTCATGATCCTTTTGGCAAAACCACCCATCTAAATGGCAGTTTTGAAAGCCTCAGTTGCTACAGCCTTAAATGATAATACTCTGGCTGCATGGATCTACAACTTGGTCTGTTATGGAATGTGGGTGCCAGTACCCTTTTTTTTCCTAGTTCAGGGTTTCTAAAATTGCTGTTTGCAGACCACCAGTGGTTTGCATGCTTCGTTCAGGCTGTCCACAGCATGTCTGTAACAAACAATTATAATTTGAATTCTATAGAATTCAAGCTGCAATACAATAAAATATACAATTCAAATTAAAAGAAGTGGCCCATGGTGGGGGAATGACTACTGTTCTAGTTATATTGTTCCTCTGCTTTTTCTCTTTGAGCTGGATCAAAAATAAGTTAGTTGAATGTGACCCCCAGTGATATAAGTGGGAGTCATACAGTCTAGATCCAGATCTTTATCCCCTCACTTTACTTTGAGTGATTTTTTTCTTTTGTTTTCTTTTGTTTTTGTTCTAAAGAAGAATACTCAGCTTGTGGAAATATATCCTAACATATAAATGAGAGATTATCTAACAGAAGAATGACAGAGCCCTGCCTCTACCTAGATCTAATTCTGAAGAATACAAGTGTTTTACAGTTCTTCTTCAGACACTTGTTTTTGATCTTGCTAGCATGTGCTGATTGTCAACTGCATAAACCAGCAATTATGACTGTTATGATTCTCATTTCCCCAATGTGTCATCGACTTTCGACGTTGTATCATGAATAACAAAATTGGTAGAAGTTCCCCCCTTCCCCCACCTTTGTCAGACACTTCTTTCCCCTTATGGGATAAAAAGTAGCTAGTTTTATGTAGATCCAGATCTGTCCAGTTCATCCATGGTCATTCATATTTGGCATAAATTGAAAGCCCAGTATGGGGGAAGTGAGAGTCATAACTTGTCATGTTGATGGCTACAGATTATTCCCCAATATTGTTTGTCCCACGTATTTTTACTGATAGTTAATTTACTTAGTAAGATTCTTTATCATTGCAGTACTTATAATGTTCATGATTTTAACATAAGGCAGGTGTATGTTTTCTGGCCAAAGAGGCTGATACTCTAAATGTTGTGCATTGTATGTATCTGGGAGTAGGTTCCATAATATGAATTTAAGGACCCTGGAAATATATTTTTCATGTCTTTTAACTCAGTCCAGTGACTAGCAAAGGATCTGCTACTTTTTAAGCCAAGCTCGTTTATCAGCTTTGCTGCCAGTGATCCTTTGTTCTGCTCCCTGTGGGCAGGGAAGGTCCACAGAAGTTATATTACAGGAATTTAATTTTGAGGTTGCCAATGCATAGATCACAGTATCTAGGCTACTGGAATAGTCATATCCAGTTTGCCAGATGAAGAAAGTTTAAGGTGCTCCTTGCTGCTTACATCACTTGGGCTTTCCATTAAAGAGAAGGATCCACAACATCCCTAGACTTTGTACCTGTTCCTTCAAAGGGAGTACAACTCCATCCAAAACAGGTAAATCTCCCAATCTCTAAACTTGGGAACTGACCAACCACTGTGCCTCTGCCCTACCAGCATTTAACTTCTGATATGTGGCCTTCAGTCAGCCCACCAGTGCAGCCAGATACCCTTTTGTGTTGTGACTGGCAACTGCTGACTCTTATGTAACAGTGGAATAGAGCTGAGTTCCAGCAACACACTGATGACTCCTTTCCACATACACCTTCTCCCTCCCAACCTTACTTAGCATTCCCTGATTGGGGGAAGAATGCAAAACTGGCACTGGAGAATTGTAAAGCATCCCTCTGACCCCCTTGCCCCAGCTCCACATTTAAGAGTATGGCTACTATCACTCTGTGCTCCAGCATATAGTCAACATTGTAGTGACTACAGTGTTTATTTAATAAATTATTTATTTAATATATTTTTAGTTTTTTAAAAATTATTGGTTTACAAAAGTATGAGCAGTGTCTCTCTCTCTCTTTTTCTTTTCCAAGTAACATTTTTACAGATCAGTTTCGTTTGTTGAGACCTTGGTGTTACATTAGGAAGAAAAGGGGGAAAGAGGTGGAGGGGGGGACAGGCGAGTCGGTGTGGGGTCAGGTGGCAAGGTTTCTATTTTATTTAATATATGTGTGGGGTTTTGTGTCAGCGTCACTTGTGCAGGTTCTCTGTTATTCACTTGTGTTCCTTTGGTAGTGAGAGAGGTTGTGCTTGGCCTGGGGTGTGGTTTTTCATTTGTGATTGGTTATGGTAAGCTTTGTTTTCATGTGTGAGGGATAGGTGGCTGTTGTTCACTTGCTGCACCACTGGGAGATGGTGCAACCCCAGACCTGTGAGTTTCCTTCTAGCCAGGCCTAACCCTCTCCTTAAGTGCTCTTACAGTTACAGTCATACCTCATGTCATGGACACTTCAGGTTACGTCTTTTCAGGTTGTGTCCCATGGTGACGCGCAAGTACCGGAAAGGGTTACTTCTGGGTTTCGCCACTCGCGCATGCGCAGAAGCGCTAATTGCACTTCTCGCATGCGCACAAGTGCCAAATTGCACCGCACACCTGCACAGATACGGCGCTTCAGGTTGCGCTCTTTTCAGGTTGCGAATGGGCTTCCAGAACAGATCCCGTTTGCAACCAGAGGTACCAATGTACTTGACTGCAGCCTTCATCTCCTCAGCATAATTTCCATTACTCATCCGCTCGGTGCCCCCACCTTTATCCCTCTTTTTGTTTTGTCAATATCTACTTCAGATCCTCTCATGCCTTCTCCTGGCTGGTCTCTTCCCCTCTTGCCTGCACAGCATTCCTCAATCCTGAGTATCATTGTATCTCCCAGCTCTTCTTTAAATCTCCCAACTAAAAAAGGTCTTGGTTTTCATAATCCACCACACCACTTCTAGGTTGCCAGGCTTGGTATTTTTGTGTGGTCCTCTTTTCTATCAACTCCCTGAGCCCTCCATGGCTACTCTTCCCCTTCACATGGCAGGGAGGAGAGGGAAGGAACCAAGGTGAACCATTCCAATTGATATAGAGTCCTGCTCTGGCTCATTATTTCTACATCCTTTATAGTCTTTAGAATCTCTTTCCTCTCCCAATTACTTCAAATAATTCTCCCTAGAAAATCCTCAGAACACTACTGAAAAAAGCCTTTCCATGCCCTCTGGCAGTCCCTAAAGGAAAAACAGGGTTGTGCTATTCTGGGCACCCTAAAGGGGACTTTACTATGCAAATTATATAAACCTTCACTGAGGATGATATCGCTGAATGTTAGAAACTGAATTTAACACACACACACATCCTGTATAGGGTCAGGATTTCCCAGAGCTCTTTAGCAGTCTTTTTTTTTTTTTTTAAATGCCTTTTGGAGGATTGTCTTCCCAAAAAAGGCAAGGGAAATCTTTCCAGAAATATGAAGTTGATTATACTACACTAAGAAAATGTAGAAGAAAGAAAACACATGACTCAGGAATCTTTGGAAGCTACTATATTTAGCTTCTCCCAGTTTCTTCAGTATAAATCCCTATTTTAAATATATTGATTGCTATGGTATATTTCAATCATTGGTGTTCATATGAAATTGATTTACCTTGTATTTTAATTACATGTGGCTATAATTTATAATAGGCTTTGCACTGGTAAACCATTTAAAAGTTTTTTTGAGCCACAAGCAATTTAAATGCTTGGGACCCACAGAATTAGGAATCCTATGAGTTGATAATTGTGTCTAATTCGAGGTAGAATTACAGTGAACAGTTAAATAGGAAATTCTCCATTCAAATGCAGGAGATGTCAGCAAACTAAAGTGAGAACCAAATTGAAATGAAATATTTCTGGCCAAACAATGTATACAATAATTTAAGGAAAGACGTTTGCTTAAGCAAGAACCCATAACTAAATTCTTATGACATCCCTCCCACCAGAATTTCCATTGAACTACATACACAAGCAGAAAGAAACATATGCACTCATGTTCTTTTACTTTTTTCTGCTGATTAGTTGTTCCCTGGTGTTCAGCTCAGGTCTGAATAAAATAATGTAGCATTTTGGGGAAAAGCTGCAACCCAGTAATCCAGCACCAGACGACAAGATGGAAAAGATCTCCACAGCTACCATATATTTTCCTTTGGTGCTCAGATAGGTGGGAACAAAGGACAACCAAACACTACAAAACACCAGCAAGCTGAAAGTGATAAATTTGGCCTCATTGAAACTATCAGGTAACTTCCTGGCAAGGAAAGCCAAGATGAAGCTGACAATGGCCAGCAAACCCATATAGACTAAGACACCATAAAACATAGCCACTGAACCCTCATTACATTCAAGTATGATTTCCCCATGCAGCGAGTGCATATCCGTATCTGGAAATGGAGGGGATGTACTTAACCAAAGAGTACCAAGGGAAGCCTGAATAAAGGAGCAGAAAAGGACAATAGAATTTGTCAGCCTTTTCCCTATCCATTTCCTCATCCTGGATCCTGGTTTGGTTGCCATGAATGCCAGAAGCACAGTAATGGTTTTTGCCAAAACACTGGAAAGGGCCACAGAAAAGATGATGCTAAAAGTGATTTGTCGGAGAAGGCAGGTCACCTTTCCAGGCTGTCCAATGAAGAGAAAGGAGCAGAGGAAACAAAGCAGGAGGGAGATGAGGAGGATGTAGGTCAGAGTCCGATTGTTGGCTTTGACAATGGGAGTATTATTGTGCTTCATAAAAGTCCCAAGCACGAATAATGTGATCAGAGAGAAGATAATGGTCAAGATAACTAAGACGAGTCCTAAATCTTCTTTATAAGAGAGGTAGCTTGGGACCTTGGGAATGCATTGGGTTTGGTCATGGTTGGGATACTCATCTTCTGGACATTTCACACAGGCATCCATATCTAAAATAAAGGAAGAGCTGTTAAAAAGATTCTGACATTGATCAATATATAGCTAAAACATTGTTCTGAAGGCACCCCTGTTTAGGTTTGATGTTTTATTGTGTTTTTAATATTCTGTTTGGAGCCATCCAGAATGGCTGAGCAGACGATCAGTTGATTGACGGGCTTATCATCATCATCATCATCTTAACTTTTTCAGGGTCACCATCCTCAGAGAAAAAAATCACATAAATACATAAACAGAAAAGTTTGTATTCAATTTATTTAATTGCTTCAGAAATTTATTTTTTCCCACATGGACAGAATCTAAAAACCATCTTCACAACGTTACATGTTGTTTCATGCTATAGTTAAACATTAAGTTGTTCTACTATGCTGTCAATTTATAGTGGGTACCTTGGGTTACATACACTTCAGGTTACGTACGCTTCAGGTTACAGACTCCGCTAACCCAGAAATAGTACCTCGGGTTAAGAACTATGTTTCAAGATGAGAACAGAAATCGTGCTCCAGCGGCGCGGCAGCTGTGGGAGGCCCCATTAGTTAAAGTGGTGCTTCAGGTTAAGAACAGTTTCAGGTTAAGAATGGACCTCCAGAACGAATTAAGTACTTAACCCAAGGCATCACTGTATTCTGTTCTTTGTTTGAAGTATTAATCCTATAAGTGGTATCCTATAAGCGGTATTATCAAAGTGGAGAAAATAAACGTCAAGGCTGGGATTCCACAAGTGAAGGCTTTTCTATGCTGCCGTGGAACAAATGTTCCACAATAAGTTCTCACATTCAGTATTGTATATTGAAAGCAGAAATGTCCTATATTATGTATTTATTTAAATAGTTAATAACCTGTTCTTTATTGAAATAAGATTATAAAAATCAATTAAATTAAACAATATTAAAAGCAGAGTATATTGATGAAATGCCAGATGGTCCACTGGGAAAAGGTTCCTTTGGCTACCCTATTGGGACTGGAAAAATCAAGGAAAGACTTTCAGTGACCGTGGAACCTGGCAAGGGATCTTCACACCAACCCTGTGAGGTTGCGTGGACTGAGAGATAGTGATGGACACAAATTCACTCAGTCCCACACTCTTTGAAACTCTTAAAAATTAATTATTAGGTTTTTGGTGTGTTTTTTGTTTACAATTTTGCATTGCAAACTACCTCCATATGCATTCAAGGGGTACACTTTATGCTGTGTTATGGAAATGTGAATCAGATGATTGTGTCAGTTATTCCTCCCACCTTTATACTTAGAGATCATCCCTTCTGGACATGAAGCACAATCATAGCAGCAAAATTTCTCTCCTTCCTTCTTTTTCCTGCTGTATCCAGGATAGCAGTAGTCATTGCACACAGAAAGGGGAAGCACCTTATAGAGAATCATTATAGAGAGATTAGTAATGAGAGCTAAAGAGAGCACAAACAAAAGCAGGTTGGAATAATAATAATAATAATAATTTCTTACTTATACCCCACCTATCTGACTGGATTTCCCCCCGCCACTCTGGTCGGCTCTCAACAAAATATTTAAAATACAATAAAATATCAGAGTTTAAAAACTTCCCTAAACAGGACTGCTTTCAGATGTCTTCTAAAAGTTTATTTCCTTGACATTTGATGGGAGGGTGTTCCACAGGGCGGGCACCACTACCAAGAAGGCCCTCTGCCTGGTTCCCTGTAACTTTGCTTCTCACAGTGAGGGAACCACCAGAAGCCCTTTGGCGCTGGACATCACTTTCCAGGCTGAACAATGGGGGTGGAGATGCTCCTTCAGGTATACTGAGGCCGAGACCGTTTAGGACTTTAAAGGTCAGCACCAACTCTTTGAATTGTGCTTGGAAATGTACTGGGAGCCAGTGTAGGTCTTTCATGACCAGTGTTATGTGGTCCAGGTGGCCACTCCCAGTCACTAGTCTAGCTGCCGCATTCTGGATTAATTGAAGTTTCCAGGTCACCTTCAAAGGTAGCCCCCCGTAGAGCGGGTTGCAGTAGTCCAAGCGGACGATAATTAGAGCATGCACCAATCTGGCTAGACAGTCCACAGGCAGGTAGGGTCTCAGCCTGCATACCAGATGGAGCTGGTAGACAGCTGCCCTGGACACAGAATTGACCTGCACCTCCATGGATAGCTGTGAGTCCAAAATGACTCCCAGGCTCTGCAACTGCTCCTTCAGGGTCACATTCACCCCATTCAGGACCAGGGAATCCTCCCCCTGTCCCCTAAAAACAGTTCTTCTGTCTTGTTAGGATTCAGTCTCAGTCTGTTAGCCACCATCCATCCTCCAACGACCTCCAGACACTCACAGAGGACATTCACTGCCTTCACTGGTTCCGGTTTAAAAGAGAGGTAGAGCTGGGTATCATCCGCATACTGATGGACACCCAGCCCAAACCCCTTGATGATCTCTCCCAGCAGCTTCATATAGATGTTAAAAAGCATGGGGGAGAGGACGGAACCCTAAGGCACCCCACAAGTGAGAGCCCAGGATTCTGAACACTCATCCCCCAACACCACATTCTGGACACAGCCCAGGAGGAAGGAGCAGAACCACTGTATAACAGTGCCCACAGCTCCCAGCCCCTCTAGATGGTCCAGAAGGATGTTATGGTTGATGGTATCGAAAGCTGCTGAGAGAGCCATCAAAACTAGGAAACAGCTTTCACCTTTGTCCCTAGTCCACCGAATCATTGACCAGCATAACCAAGACAGTTTCAGCCCAATGATGAGGCCTGAATCATGATTGGAAGGGATCCAAATGGTCTGCATCCTCCAGGCATGCCTGGAGTTGTTCAAAAACCACCTGCTCAATCACCTTGAAACAGATTTGAAACAGAAAGAAAGAAAGAAAGAAGAGCTCCCAAGTTAGAGCAGGAAGGGTTCACTTCTGTCTGTTTTCTCTAGTTAAGATTTAAGCTTTGTATGGTTTTCTCTCTCTCTTCCTATTTCTTGCTTTTGTTTTATTTTCTAGAGTGTGTCTTGAACTCATCACTGCCTCTGCAAAGAGATGTATGTTTGGTAGTGTACGTAGTGTACCTAGAAGCCTATACTTTTTAAATAGGTGGATAAATATCCCTTATATATGGAAATATCTATTAAAATGTAAAGGGTCCATTAAAGATAATAACTAGCTCCCTATCCCAAACCAATTCTTAAAATAAGTAATTTATTTATTTATTGGAGGAGAGGAAAAATAAAGCATATAATAGGAATCCAACAAACTTAGAACTGGAATATAATGTACCGGTAGTTTTCAAAAAGCTTCAGGAAATATTAAAAGATCCTGTGGGATTTTAGGAATGTTAAAGTTGGAATGTAGTTAGATTTCTTCAAAGCATTTGAAAATTTTGAGTCAAAATATCAAATGTCACAGTGCTGTTTCTCACCTGATTAAATACTTTATGCCACACAATTTTATCATCATTTAAGCTTAACTCTTTTCCTAAAGGTGCCTGGGGGTCCAGTCTTCCAACTTTGACCCTAAACAATGATCCATTTGGGGAAATAATCCAGTTTGTTACATCAAAACCTGTAACTAACTCTCCATTATAATCAAAACACACTGAATCCCCAACACTATTGTTGAACATCATGGTTCTTAGAAAATGATGGACCTAGATGGAACGAAAGTATCAGCAAAGAGAGGACTGTTTCAAAACACTTCAACAATGTATGTGGTGACTTCATCCATGGGACAATCTTGTTTTGCTCTTGAATTGGAAACTTTATATGATTATTTGATATTTCAAATGATCATTACTTTCCATAAGCTCTAAGGTGGTGGGTGATTTTGAATTGAAATAACAATATTTTATCATGGGACCACTAATATTTATCAAAATGGATTTCCAAAAGGGGAAAAAACACTGAAAGGAAATGAAAACCACCACAGAAAGAGGAATTGTATCATGCAGACTTAGATTTCCCTATGTTTCTTGATGAAAACATAGACTTTTTAAAATGTTCAGTTGGAATTACCTGCCATGGTTGCACATTCTGCAAAAACAGTTCCCGTTGTTCTCCCAACTTCCTACCTTTGGAACTGGATTTGTAAACAGCTTGCAAAGCATGAGCCACAGCATAGACAGCATTGTAGACATTGTAGCTGTGGCCAGTCATTTCCATTTCAAACAAGGTCCCAGGAAGACTCTCTAGCTTCTCTTCTCCAGAGCAGTATTTCCTTTCCTGATGCTGCCCATTAGACATTTCTAATGAACAACTGAAGGCCTGTTCCCAAAAGTCCTGGATAAAACCATCTCCTTGGGACCATGAAGGTCTTAGCATCTGAAGGAAATTTTGGAATCCCAATGGCTGATTTGAGTGAACCGTGATGGATATGGAACCATGGAAGGCTTGTAGATCCCAAATCTTTTGAATAGAGTGTGATGCAAAATCCCAGTGGGATGTAATAATCCACACTTTACCTAGAGGGGGCAAGTCCACCAAGGGTGCTAGAAACAACATCATTATTAGAACTTGAAAGGATGAAGGTTCCCCATATGCATAGAATACATTGGCTTTTTTTTCAAACACAATGAGATAGGCATCCAAGTGTTTTAAAAACCAGTCTAGCATCTCATCCATATAACTCCATTTTGGTATGTTTACTATAAAGTCATAACAGATGCCGTTCTGGGATAGCATTGACACTATTGTCTGTAAAAACCTATTCCCTTTGTCATCATCCACGGCAAAAAGCCCAACCCAGGTCCATCTGAAATGCTGAAGTAACTGCACAATTCCCTTGTGCTGCTGGGCTTCATTGGGGACCATCTGGTACAAGAATGGGAATAGAATTTCTGCACTTTGTAAGGGTAAAAATGATCCATAAGTGAGCTGTAATGAAACCCATGAATATTTCTCACACAGATTACAAGAGAATAGTAAATCATTACTTTGGAATTGGTCCTGTAGGTCATCTAGTACAATATCCTTTTGAAAATATGAATCACAGTTTCTGCAACAAATAGCTGTTTCGTTTGTTTTATAATTGAAGAACGTTTGGTCCGAATTTTGAACCCTAAACAAGTAGTACGTTTGCAGCAATAGAAGCTTTGTCCTCTTCAATGTGGCAACTGCTTAAGTCTTTGAAGTGTGTTGTAATGTTGCACCTTGGACTCATTTTCAAGAGACTGAACATACCAATTTCTTTTAACCTTTCCTTATATGATATGTTTTCCATACCCCAATGTCTCTATGAAGACCACGTCCCATACTGACCCTGTTCAAGCTGCCTGTCTATACCCTGCCACGGTATTTGTACCGTGATGATGCCTAAGCCTGCTAGAGGTGGAAATAGTTGTGTGTTCTCTGGGTGTAAAAACTGCTTGCTCTTGTGTTTCTGGAATATAATGGAATGTTCAAAGGTAAGAGTCACATCTCTTGATCCCTGCAATCTTTTGCCTTTGTTCCTGCACCCCTGACATTAACCCCTAGAAGTTTCCATAAAGTGAGAAAGTGTTCCTGCCCACCCCCTGCCCATAATCCAAAAGACTGCAGACACATTTTCCTTTAATCATGATGGTGTACCACTATTGTAAAAATAAATCCATACCCCTATGCACACAGTTTACCTGTGGTGTCTTGTGGATTGCTGAAATGATGGCCACGTTGGCAGAGATTTCAGAGATGCATCCTCCAACAAAAGCTACCAAATTGTTCTGATTCTGACACTTGAAGTTAGGATAAAATCTTTGCTGTTTAGAAAGCAGACTTAGAGTGGCCTTATACGTCATCCTAGCAGTGTAGTAGCTATTAAGAATGTGGATTCCCAGAGAAATGTTTGGTAAGATGTTGGGGTTTTCATTTATCTCTTTTACAGCAAAGGCTAAGGCCAGGATGTGCTGGTAGTTCTTGGGCACTGAACTGTAATGTAAGTTACAGCTATTTCATAAATCAACAGTGACAGAAGCAATAAAAGCACATTTGAATTATTCATTTGTCATCTGTATCTGTTCAAGACTACAGTGAAGAAAACATACCTCAAAGTATAATGGGGGTGGGGGAATATCTCAAGTGAAGAACTAAATGCTCAAAATGTTTTGGGGTCATGCTTTTTATTAATAAACTGAGGAAAAGGGGGAAAGAACATGGTGTCTTACATAGGCTCTCCAATCATATTCTGTGTAGGCTGTTCCAGGAAAGAAAGTACATTATACAAGAAGAAAACTTGAGAAACAATCCCACCAATCACAAGGTCCCCTGCCTGGTAGAATTCATGAGGAATAGGAAGAGGATCATCACGTATGCTGCAATTAATGAAATGTGACTTGCATACAGTATGACACAACAGTATAAGCAGCAACACCATCACTGTCATGATCCTGTTGGCAAAATGACCACACCAAATCTCAGTTCCCATGGCACCCTCTATATGTTGCATTGCATTTGCTACAGCGTCAGTCAAATCGTAGATAATCCTCTGGTTGCACTGATTTACAACTTGGCTCGTTATGGAATTTGGGTGCCAATACCCTTGTGTTCTAGTTCAGGGCTTCTCAAATTGTTGTTTGTGGACCACCAGTGGTCTGTTTGCTTAGTTCAGGCTGTCCACAGCATGTCTGTAAAGAGCAATTCGAATTCTATAGAATTCATGCTGTAATGCAATAAAATACAGGATTCAAAATAAAAGAAACAATAGCATACCATTTAAAATTACACAGCCTGCAAAGTGGTCAGCAAAGAACCTCAACAATTTTTATGTTCTCCATGGCAGGACCACTGTCCTATTTAATATTGTTTATATGTTCTCTGTGTGAGCTGGATAAATTAGTGGAATGTGACTCCCACTGATATCAGTGGGTCTCATATAGTCTAGATCCAAGTCTTTATCTTCTCACTTTATTTTGTATGGGGGTTTTTTGTTTTTGTTTTTTTTTAGAAAAAAAGAATAAATCAGCTTGTGGAAATATATCCACTTATATCCATATAAGTGAGAGATTTTTTAACAGAAGAGTGACAGAGCCCTGCCTCTACCTAGATCTAATTCTGAAGAATACAAGTGTTTTATAGCTTTTCTTCAGACACTTGCTATCATGTACTGAATGTCAATTGCATAAACCAGTAATTTTGACAGGTATGATTATCATTCCCCAGTGTGTTATTGACGTGATGTTCTATCATGCATAACAAAACTGATAGAATATTTCCTCCCCATTCTTCTTTTTTGCATCATACATCATATTATTATTATTATTATTATTATTATTATTATTATTATTATTTTGCTAGAGGGATAATAAGTAGGGATAATAAGTAGCTAGTCTTGTACAGCTGGTAGATCCATATCTGAGCAGTACTAGGTTCAGCTTCATACATGGGCCATTTATATTTGGGATAACTGGAAAGCCATGTCTGGGGAAAGGGAGAGTCACAACTTGTTGTCTTGATGGACATAGTTCTCTCAACAGATCATTCCCAAATATTGTTTGCTCCATTTAATTTTACTGATAGTTAATTTAATTAGTAAGATTCTTTATTAATGCAGTACTTAAAATGTTCATAATTTTAGCATAATGCCGGTTGATGGTATCTGTTTCCTGGCCGAAGTGGCTGGGTGTAGGTTGCGTAATATGAATTTCAGGGCCCTGCAAAAATATGTTTCATGTCTTTTGACTCAGGCTAGTGATGAGCAGAGGCTCTGCTACATTTTAAGCCAAACTCGTTTATCATCTTTGCTGCCTATGACCCTTTGTTCTGCTCCCTGCGGGCAGGGAAGGTCCACAGAAGTTATATTACAGGAATTTAATTTTGAGGTTGCCAATGCATAGATCACAGTATCTAGGCTACTGGAATAGTTATATCCAGTTTGCCTGATGAAGAAGGTTTAAGGTGCTCCTTGCTGCTTACATCACTTGGGCTTTCCATTACAGAGATGGATCCACAACACCCACAGACTTTGTACTTGTTCCTTCAGAAGGAGTACAACCCCCTCAGAACAGGTAAATCTCCTAATCTCTAAACTTGGGAACTGACCAACCACTGTGCCTCTGCCCTACCAGGATTTAACTTCTGATATTTGGCCTTCAGTCAGCCCACCACTGCAGCCAGATACCTTTTTGGGGTCTGACTGGCATCTGCTGACTCTGATGTAACAGTGGAATAGTGCTGAGTTCCAGCAACACACTGATGACGCCTTTCCACATATGCCTTCTCCCTCTCAACCTTACTTAGCACCCCCTAATTGGTGGAAGCTTACAAAACTGGCACTGGATATTTGTAAAGTATTCGTGTAACCACCCACCCCCACCCAGAATTTTAGACTACAGTTCTGTGCTCTAGCATATAGCCAACATACGAATGACAACAGCGTTTGTTGCTGTTCCCTTGCCTCACCACTGGGAGAAGGTGAAAACCCAGACCTGTTGAGTTCTCTCCTCACAGATCAACTTGTTTATCCTTCAAGGCAGGCCTAACTCTCTCTTTTTGTGCTCTTACAGTTACTTCACTGCAACCCTCTTCTCCTCTCTCATTTGCATAACTTCTTTTACCTACCCTCTCTTTTGCCCCCACCTTTCTCCCTCTTTTTGTTTGGTCAATATCCAAGTCAGATCCTCTTATGCCTTCTCCTGGCTGGTCTATTCCTCCTGTCTCTGGACAGCATTCCTCAACCTTGAGTGTCATTTTATCTCCCAGCTGCATTTTTATCTCCCAACTAAAAAAAATTTGGTTCTCATCATCGACCACTGCAACTCCAAATTGCCAGGCTTGGTGTTTGTGTGTTCCTCCTCTCTAGCAAATCCTTGAATCCACAATGGCTATTGTCCCCCTTCACATATCAGGGAGGAGAGGGAAGAAACCAACAAGAACCATTCCAGTTGATATAGAGTCCTGCTCTGGTACATTATTTTTACATACCTTGCAATCTTTGGGGTCTTTCCTCTCTGAATTACTTCAAACAACTCTCCTCAGAACTCTACTCAAAGAAAGCCCCTCCACCTCATATGGCAGTCCCTAAAAGACAAATGGGACTGTGCTCTAGAAACCCCCAAAGTGAATTTTGAGTAGTGCTTATATTATAGGAACGGTCATTGAATTATTATCTGAATTGAAGTAAGTGAGGGTTATTTTACTGATAGATAAAATCTCCATTTCATGATTTTTATTATTTTAAAATTCACTTTTGGTTGTGCATTTCCCAGAGCTCTTCCCAGAGCTTTTAAATTAGTTTTGTACTTTTAAATCATCCACGAAAAAGCAGCACCTTATAATTTCAGGGGGGGGGGGGAGAGAGACAATACGCGAATATAAACCGCTCTCTTGAAATTCCACAGGCACTCACACCCTTAAATGGCAAATGTAGAATAAAATACTATGGGTACTACAGAGGCCCCACAAGGTACTACAGAGGACCCGCAAGTGGGTTAATCACTTTTGTCCTACAGGACAAAAGGGGTTGTGCTCTGGGCACTCTAAAGGGGACTTCAATACTCAAATTATATAAGGGGTCAGTGAATTATAATGTGAATGGAAGTGATTCAGGGTGATTTTGCTGGAAGTTGAAAGCTTCATTTAACTTTTTTAGTTTTATTTATTTAAAAACCAATATGGGATGGGGGCTTCCCGGAGCTCTTTAACACCTTTTTATTGTTATGCTTTTTGGAGGATGGCCCTTTCCAGTAGATATGAAGTTGCTAACGCTATGCTAAGAATATGTGTAAGAAGGAAAACACAGGAATCTCTGAAAGTTGCTATATTTTGCTTCTCCCAGTTCCTCCAGTATAAAATGTTGGTATAACTATTTTGATTAATATGCTCTTTTAAAAAATATGTTTACTGTACAGTTTAATGATTGGTGTTCAGATGACATTGATTTACTGTGCATTGTAATTACGTGTGGTTATATCGTATCATGGGGACGCGGGTGGCGCTGTGGGTAAAACCTCAGTGCCTAGGACTTGGTCGGCAGTTCGAATCCCCGCGGTGGGGTGCGCTCCCACTGCTCGGAACCAGCGCCTGCCAACCTAGCAGTTTGAAAGCACCCCCGGGTGCAAGTAGATAAATAGGGACCGCTTACCTGCGGGAAGGTAAACGGCATTTCCGTGTGCGGCTCTGGCTTGCCAGAGTAGCTTCGTCACGCTGGCTACGTGACCCGGAAGTGTCTGCGGACAGCGCTGGCTCCCGGCCTCTAGAGTGAGATGAGTGCACAACCCTATAGTCTGTCAAGACTGGCCCGTACGGGCAGGGGTACCTTTACCTTTACCTTTATATCGTATCATTGGTTTTGTACTTAAGTCATTTGGGTGAATAATGCCAGCACTGATCATGTGTATGTGGATACACATACAAACACATTTTTATAGATATTTGTTCTAAACCATTTAAATGCTTGGGACCCGCACAAGGAGGACTCATCAGAGTTGATAACTGTGCCCTCATTCAAGTTAGGATTCCACTGACCAGTTAAACAGGAATTGTTTTAACCGAACAAAGTGAAAACCAAGTTGAAATGGAATGCATATAAGAATTTAAGGACAGATGTTTGCTCAAGCAAGTAGACATCACCAATTTCTTATAAAATCCCTCCCACCAGCATTTCAAATGAACTACATACACAAGCAGGAAAAAAACCAAAATATGCACTCATGTTCTTTTACTTTTTTCTGCTGATTAGTTGTTCCCTGGTGTTCAACTCAGGTCTGAATATAATATAATATTGAGGGGCAGTATTTCACTATGAGTAGAAAAATGAGAGTACCCCTAAACATTTCACACAGGCAGAGCAAGAGAGAGAGAGAGAGATTTGTTCCTAGTAATTTAAATGTTTGGGACCAGCACAAAAATGAATCATATGAGTTTGAAAATTACATACACATTCCATCTAGGATTCAAATGCAAGGGATGCTAGCAAACTTAAGTGAGAAGCAAATATAAATGCAATGTTTCTGGCCAAACAATGCATACAAGAATTTAAGGAAAGACGTTTGCTTAAGCAAGAACCCATAACTGAATTCTTATGACATCCCTCCCACCAGAATTTCCAATGAACTACATACACAAACAAACAAAAACAGATGCATTCATGTTCTTTTACTTTTTTCTGCTGATTAGTATTTCCCTGGTGTTAAGCTCAGGTCTGAATATAATAATGTAGCATTTTGGTGAAAAGATGCAAGCCAGTAATCCAGCACCAGAAGACAAGATGGAAAAGATCTCCACAGCTACCATGTATTTTCCTTTGGTGCTCAGATAGGTGGGAACAAAGGACAACCAAACACTACAAAACACCAGCAAGCTGAAAGTGATAAATTTGGCCTCATTGAAACTGTCAGGTAGCTTCCTGGCCAGGAAAGCCAAGATGAAGCTGACAATGGCCAGCAAACCCATATAGACTAAGACACCATAAAACATGGCAACTGAACCCTCATTACATTCAAGTATGATTTCCCCATGCAGGGAGTGCATATCGGTATCTGGGAATGGAGGGGATGTACTTAACCAAAGAGTACCTATGCAAGCCTGAATAAAGGAGCAGAAAAGGACAATAGAATTTGCCAGCCTTTTCCCTATCCATTTCCTCATCCTGGATCCTGGTTTGGTTGCCATGAATGCCAGAAGCACAGTAATGGTTTTTGCCAAAACACTGGAAAGGGCCACAGAAAAGATGATGCTAAAAGTGATTTGTCGGAGAAGGCAGGTCACCTTTCCAGGCTGTCCAATGAAGAGAAAGGAGCAGAGGAAACAAAGCAGGAGGGAGATGAGGAGGATGTAGGTCAGAGTCTGATTGTTGGCTTTGACTATGGGAGTATTATTGTGCTTCATAAAAGTCCCAAGGATGAATGTTGTGACCAGAGAGAAAGAAATAGTCAAGATAACTAAGATAAGCCCTAAATCTTCTTCATAAGAGAGGTAGCTTGGGACCTTGGGAATGCATTGGGTTTGGCCACTGTTGGGATACTCATCTTCTGGACATTTCACACAGGTATCCATATCTAAAATAAAAGAAGATCTCTTTAAATATTTCTGACATTGATCAATATATAGCTAAAGCATTGGTTCTTAACCTTTTCAGGGTTATAGACCTCCTTAAGGATCATAGAAGCTGTATTGCAGGTTATCAAATTGGAGAAAACATATTGGTGAAATTATCCTCAAAATGTAGGTGATATTATCATCAGTTTGTGTAAAATAAACTCCAAGACTAAGTTTCCATGAGTGCAGGCTTTTCAGTGTTTCTGAGGAACAAATGTTCCACAATGAGTGCTCACATCTGATATTGGATATGCAGAAAGATGATAAAAATCTATTAAATGAAACTATATTAAAAGCACAGTATCTTTTTGAAATGCCAGAAGGTGCACTAGGAAAAGGTTATTTTGGATATCGGAAATGGAAAGTTCTTGGAATGACGGTCAGTGACTATGGAACTACCTGGAAAGGCATTGTGGCGTTTGCCCTCCTAGGTGTGTGACATCATACTGGGTTCATAAGGAAAGAGTTAACTAATTGTAAAATGACTAACCAATGGGAACCCAAGTTTGGAGTTAAGAGTTACAGTTAGAGTTGTTGAGAAGACAGTCTGGAGTTAGAAGAGACAGAGAGGATAAGTCTGTGGGTTGGGCTAGTCTGATGTGAGAGAGTGAGAGATTTTGTTAAGAGGCGTCAGTCAATCAGTTGAGATAATCAGTCAGAAGGTATTAGAAAGGTATAGGCCGGTAAAGAAACTAGAGTTAAGATACTGACAGGAATATTATCTGAGAAATCATAAACTTGTTAATGTTTATAAAATAAACTTGTTTTTTTGGTTCACATTTTAACAACTGTCTGGACTCAGTGTTTTACCCGAGAGTAAGGGGTTGGTGGCAGCAGGAAAGTGAGCACAGTGGTGGCACAGGGATCAATAGACCGTTAAACGTCTGGGGACCCTTTGTGATCGCCACAGGCATCCTTACACCAACCCTTTGAGGTTGCTTAGACTGAGAGATAGTGATGAACACAAATTTACTCAGTCCCACACTCTTTGAAACTCTTAAAAATTAATAGTTATGTTTTTAATTTTTGTTTAAAATTTTGCATTGCAAGATACCTCCATATGCATTCAAGAGGTTACACTTAATGGTGTAACTCCCACCTTTATACTTAGATATCATCCCTTCTGGACATGGAGTACAATCATAGCAGCAAAATTTCTCTCCTTCCTTCTTTTTCCTACTGTACCCAGGATAGCAGTAGTCATTGCACACAGAAAGCGGAAGCACCTGTATGGAAACACTAAAGAGAGATTAGTAATGAGAGCATAAGAGATCACACACAAAAGCAGGTTTGGAGAAGAAAGGACAACTCCCAACTTAGAGCAGGGAGGGTTCACCTCTCTGGTGTTGTCTAGTTAAGATTTACGTGTGGAGAGGACTTTGTATGTTTCATTTTCCGTTCCAGTTTTTTGTTTTTGTTTTCATTGGCTAGATTGTGTCCTTGAACTTTTATATTGCCACCTCACTGCAACTACAGAGAGATGTATGTTTGGTAGTGTACATAGAACCTATAGTTTTGAAATAGGTGGATATACCTCCCTAAAATATGGAAATATCTATTAAAATGAAAAGGGTCCATTAAAGTTAATACAGTGATACCTCGGGATACATACGCTTCAGGTTACATACGCTTCAGGTTACACACTCCGCTAACCCAGAAATAGTGCTTCAGGTTAAGAACTTTGCTTCACGATAAGAACAGAAATAGGGCTCCGACGGCATAGCAGCAGCAGGAGGCCCCGTTAGCTAAAGTGGTGTTTCAGGTTAAGAACAGTTTCAGGTAAAAACGGATGAATTAAGTACTTAACCTGAGGTACCACTGTATGTAGCCCCTTAACCCGAAATCTATTCATGAAATAAACAATTTATTTATTAGGGGAGATGTAAAAAGAGCATATAATAGGAATTCATGAAAATTTGAACTAGAATATAATAATTTTTTCACAAAGGTTAATGAAATAATAAAACATCCTGTGGGATTTCACAAAAATTAAAGTTGGAATGTAGTTAGATGCCTTCAAATCCTTTGAATTTTTTTAGTGAAAACATGCCACGGAACTGTGTCTCACCTGATTAAAAACTTTATGCCACACAATTTGATCATTATTTATGCTTAACTCTTTTCCTAAAGGTGCACGAGGGTCAAATTTTCCAACTTTGATCCTAAACAACGAACCATTCGGAGAAATAATCCAGTTTGTTACATCAAAACCTGTAACTAATTCTCCATTATAATCAAAACACACTAAAGCCCCAGCACTATTGTTGAACAACATGGTCCTTAGAAAATGATGGACCTAGATAGAAAGAAAGTATCAACAAAGCAACGACTGTTTCAAAATACTTCAACAATGTATGCGGCCACTTCATCTATTGGGAACTCATGTCTTATTATTGAACTGTAAACCTTAAATGATTATTTGATATTTATAACGATCATTACTTTCCATATGCACCAAGTTGGTGGGTGACTATGAACTGAAATAACAATATTTTATCATGGGATCACTACTACTTATCATAATGGATTTCCAAACGGGGGAAAAACCTGAAAGGAAATGAAAATCACCACAGGCACACAAATTGTATCATGCACACTTAGAATTCATTGTGCTTCCTGAAGAAAACATAGTTTTTTTAAAAAAAAAAATATGTTTGGTTGTAATTACCTGCCATGATTGCACATTCTGAAAAAACTGTTCCTGTCGTTCTCCCAGCTTCCTATCTTTGGAATTGGATTTGTAAATGGCTTGCAAAGCAGGAGCCACAGCATAGACAGCATTGTAGACATTGTAGCTGTGGCCAGTCATTTCCATTTCAAACAAGGTACCAGGAAGACTCTCCACCTTCTCTCCTCCAGAGCAGTATTTCCTTTCCTGATGCTGCCCATTTGACATTTGTAATGAACAGTTGAATGCCTGTTCCCAAAAGTCCTGGATAAAACCATCTCCTTGGGCCCATGAAGGTCTTAGCATCTCAAGGAAATTTTGGAATCCCAATGGCTGATCTGAGTGAAGTGTGAAGGATATGGAACCATGGAAGGTTTGTAAATCCCAAATCTTTTGAATAGAGTGTGATGCCAAATCCCAGTGGGATGTAATAATCCACACTTTACCCAGAGGGGGCAAGTTCACCAAGGGTATTACAAAAACTAGTGTTCTTAGAACTTGAAAGGATGGAGGTTCTCCATATACAAAGAATACATTGGCTTTTGTTTCAAACATAATGAGATAGGTATCCATGTTCTTTAAAAACCATTCTAGCATCTCATCCATATAACTCCATTTTGGTATGCTTACTATGAAGTCATAACAGATGCCATTCTGGGTAAGCATTGGCACTATTGTCTGTAAAAACCTGTTACCTTTGTCATCATCCACTGCAAAAAGCCCAACCCAGGTCCATCTGAAATGCTGAAGTAACTGCACAATTCCCTTGTGCTGCTGGGCTTCATTGGGGACCATCTGGTACAAGAATGGGAATAGCATTCTTGTACTTTGTACAGGTAAAAATGATCCATAAGTGAGCTGTAATAAAATCCATGAATATTTCTCTGGTGGATTACAAGAGAATAGTAAATCAATATGTTTCAGTTGGTCCTGTAAGCAATCTAGTTCAATATCCTTTTGAAAGCCAGAATCACAGTTTCTGCAACAAATGGCTGTTTGATTTGTCCTATCATTGAAGTAATTTTACTTCAGTTGTTGAATCTTAAACAAGTACCACATTTGGGGCAGCACAAAATGAATCTTTGACCTCTTCTGTGTGGCAACTGTTTAAGTCTTTGAAGTGTTTTGCAATGTTTCACCTTGAACTCATTTTCAAGAGACACATTTCTTTCACCCTGTCCTATATGATATGCTTTCCATATTCTGGCCATATTTACTGGCCTCCTATTAACCCATTTTGAAATTAATGCATTCTTATTTAAGTGTGCCAATTGGGACGGGAAACAGTATTCAACATGTAGCCTTACTAGTGCAAAAGGAAGCATAATTGAAATTTTTGGAGATTTGAAAACAATGGGTTGTATCCAGTTAAATGTACATCCAGTTATTTGTGTTGAATAATTTGACTGAGTGCATTTTAAGAATATTAGTATTGAATCCAGCTCCTTGGTTCTTTCAATTCAGCCTAAACCTTAATTTATCTGTTTACAGGCACATCACAAAGCTCACATATATCTAATTTTCATACCCCTATGCACATAGATTACCTGTGGAGTCTTGTAAATTGCTGAAATGGTGGCCACATTGGCAGAGATTCCAGAGAGGCATCCTCCAACAATAGCTATCAGTTTTTTCTGATTTTGACAATTGAAGTTAGGAGAAAATCTTTGCTGTTTTGAAAGCAGGCTTAGAGTGGCCTTATAGGTCATCCTATCAGAGTAGTAGCTATTGAGAATGTGGAATCCCAGAGAAATGTTTGGTAAGATGTTGGGGTTCTCATTTATCTCTTTTACAGCAAAGGCTAAGGCCAGGATGTGCTGGTAGTTCTTGGGCACTGAACTGTAATGTAGGTTACAGCTATTTAATAAAACAACAGTGACAAAAGCAATAAAAACACATTTGTATTCTTCATTTGTCATCTGTTTGTGTTCAAGTCTGCAGTGAAACTGCTACCCTTAGAAGAAAACAAACTCAAACTCAAAGTAAAAGTAAAATGAAAATGAAATATCATGTGTGGGGTAAAGATGGAGGTGAAGGATGAGGGAGCAAAAAGTCTCGAAAAATAAGAATTAGTCTGGCCAAAAAATGCATAACAGCATATTTCTCTATGAGGTAACTCTGCAGAGGAAAAGAGAAATGCCCTAGATCCATTCATTTCACTGTCACTTGGGAGGGAAAGCTTATTAATGCCTTGTGCTTAGCAATGTTATCAGGAAGGTAAAATATTTATAAACAACTCCCAGCATTGACAAAATATCATTTTTTAAAACACCCACCATAAATAAATGCAATATTCCTCAAATATGTGTTCCTTGTAATTAGGGTCTGAACATATTACAAAACAGTGAGGGGAGAGGAGGAGGGAGATGGTGTCTTACATAGGTTCATGCGTCACAATATGTGTAGGCTGCTCCAAGAGAGAAAGTAAATCATAGAGATAGAAGACTTGAGAAACAATCCCACCAATCACAAAGTCCCCTGGCTGGAAAAATTCATGAGGAATAGAGAGCAGATCATCATGAATGCTGCAATTAATAAAATGTGACTTGCATACAGCATGACACAGCAGTATAAGCAGCAACACCATCAACGTCATGATCCTGTTGGCAAAACCACCCATTCACCCATTCAAATGTTGGTTTTGAAAGTCTCCATGGCTACAGCCACAATTGAAGGGTGGATAATACTCTGGCTGCATAGATTTACAACTTTGTCTGTTATGGATGTGGATGCCAGTACCAATTTTTTCTAGTTCAGGGTTTCTAAAATTGCTGTTTGTGAACTACCAGTGGTGTGCATGCTTCGTTCAGGCTGACCACAGCATGTCTGTAACAAATAATTATTATCTGAATTCTATAGAATTCAAGCTGGAATACAATAAAATAGAGATTTCAAAATAAAAGAAGTCCTAGTTATATTGTTTCTCTGTTTTTTCGCTTTGAGGTGGGTCAAGAGTAAGTTAGTGGAATGTGACTCCCGCTGATATTGGTGGGTCTCATGCAATCTAGATCCTAGTCTCCTCCCTTTACTTTGATGGTGGTGGGTTTTTTTTTGTTTTTTAAGAAAAAAATATCTGCTTGTGGAAATATATCCTAACATATAAGTGAGAGATTTTTTAACAGAAGAGTGACAGAGCCCTGCCTCTAGCTAGATCTAATTCTGAAGAATACAAGTGTTTTATAGCTTTTCTTCAGACACTTGCTAACATGTGCTGAATGTCAATTGCATAAACCAGCAATTTTGACAGGTGTGATTATCATTCCCCAGTGTGTTGTTGACTTTTGAAGTTCTATCATGCATAACAAAACTGTTAGAAGATTCTGTCCCTTCTTTTTCTCTGACTCATACACAGATTATTTTTCCCCTTTGACGGAAAATAAGTAGCTAGTCTTGTATAGCTGGTAGATCCAGATCTGACCAGTACCAAGGTCAGCTTCATCCATGGGTCATTCATATTTGAGATAACTGGAAAGCCTGGTTTGGGGAAAGTGAGAGTCACAATTTGTTGTGCTGATAGATACAGTTCTCTTAACAGATCATTTCTAACTATTTTTTGACCCATTTCCTTTTACTGGTATTTAATTTAATTAATAAGATTCTTTATTAATACAGTACTTAAAATGTTCGTGATGTTAACTTAAAGCAGGGGGGCGAGTTGTGTGTTCCTCTATCAATGCCTTGCACCTATCATGGCTGCTCTACCCCTTCACATGGCAGGGAGGAGAAGGAAGGTGAATCATTCCAACTGAAATAACATCCGGCCCCTACATCCTTTGTAGTCTTTGGGGTTTCTTTCCTCTCTGAATTACCTCTCCTGAGAAAAATCCCCAGAACTCTACTTAAATAAAGTTCTTCCACCTCATATGGCAATATGTAAAGGGCAAATGTGATTGTGCTCTGGATACGCCAAAGAAGATTTTGAGTACAGCTCATATTATAGGAATTGTCACTGAATTTTGATGTCAATTGAAGCGATTAATGGTTATTTTATTGAAAGATAAACAATCCATTTCATGATTCTTATTATTTGTAAATTCACTATGGGTTGTGGGCTTCCCAGAGCTCTTCCCGGAGCTTTTTAGTTGATTTTGTACTTTTAAATCACGTAAAAGTCATTTCAGCCACTGATCATATGTATGTGAACACACACACACAGACACAGTAGTTTCCTCTGGGGGGACGCAGGGGGACGCATCTCCCTAAACATTTTGTGAATCTAAGCTTGGCCTCATTGAGGGGCAGTATTTCACTATGAGTAGAAAAATGAGAGTACCCCTAAACATTTCACACAGGAAGAGAGAGAGAGAGAGAGAGAGAGAGAGAGAGAGATATTTGTTCCTAGTAATTTAAATGTTTGGGACCAGCACAAAAATGAATCATACGAGTTTGAAAATTACGTACACATTCCATCTAGGATTCAAATGCAAGGGATGCTAGCAAACTTAAGTGAGAAGCAAATATAAATGCAATGTTTCTGGCCAAACAATGCATACAAGAATTTAAGGAAAGACGTTTGCTTAAGCAAGAACCCATAACTGAATTCTTATGACATCCCTCCCACCAGAATTTCCAATGAACTACATACACAAACAAACAAAAACAGATGCATTCATGTTCTTTTACTTTTTTCTGCTGATTAGTATTTCCCTGGTGTTAAGCTCAGGTCTGAATATAATAATGTAGCATTTTGGTGAAAAGATGCAAGCCAGTAATCCAGCACCAGAAGACAAGATGGAAAAGATCTCCACAGCTACCATGTATTTTCCTTTGGTGCTCAGATAGGTGGGAACAAAGGACAACCAAACACTACAAAACACCAGCAGGCTGAAAGTGATAAATTTGGCCTCATTGAAGCTGTCAGGTAGCTTCCTGGCCAGGAAAGCCAAGATGAAGCTGACAATGGCCAGCAAACCCATATAGACTAAGACACCATAAAACATGGCAACTGAACCCTCATTACATTCAAGTATGATTTCCCCATGCAGGGAGTGCATATCGGTATCTGGGAATGGAGGGGATGTACTTAACCAAAGAGTACCTATGCAAGCCTGAATAAAGGAGCAGAAAAGGACAATAGAATTTGCCAGCCTTTTCCCTATCCATTTCCTCATCCGGGATCCTGGTTTGGTTGCCATGAATGCCAGAAGCACAGTAATGGTTTTTGCCAAAACACTGGAAAGGGCCACAGAAAAGATGATGCTAAAAGTGATTTGTCGGAGAAGGCAGGTCACCTTTCCAGGCTGTCCAATGAAGAGAAAGGAGCAGAGGAAACAAAGCAGGAGGGAGATGAGGAGGATGTAGGTCAGAGTCTGATTGTTGGCTTTGACTATGGGAGTATTATTGTGCTTCATAAAAGTCCCAAGGATGAATGTTGTGACCAGAGAGAAAGAAATAGTCAAGATAACTAAGATAAGCCCTAAATCTTCTTCATAAGAGAGGTAGCTTGGGACCTTGGGAATGCATTGGGTTTGGTCATGGTTGGGATACTCATCTTCTGGACATTTCACACAGGCAGCCATATCTGAAATAAAAGAGGAGAAGTTTAAATATTTCAGATACTGACGAATGTACAGCTAAAGCATTGGTTCTTAACTTTTTGGGGGCGCGTCACAGAACTTTTATATAATCTCCTCATAAAAATATCCACATAAAGACATAAACAGCGAATTTTGCATTCAATTTATATAATTGCTTTCAAAATTCCCTTTTTTCACATAGACAGAATCTAAAAACCGCGTACGATGTTTCACGTTATTTCATGCAGCTGTAAAACATTGGGTTGCTCTGTTATGCTGACAATTTATTTTGCCCGTTGTTTGAAATATTATTCCTAAATTAATGATGACAGAAACTGTATTGCAAGATTATCAAAGGGGAGAAACAATGATGGTGAATGTATCCTGAAATGTTGGTGATATTATCACCATGTTGTATAATACAAACTTGACGGCTGGGATTCAACCAGTGCAGGCTTTTGAGTGTTCTTGAGGAATGAATGTTTCACAATGAGTTCTCACATCTGATACTGGAAATGCAGAAAGTAGAAATGTCCTTTATTATTTATTTATTTTTAAAAAATTCCCTGTTCTTCATTGTTAATCTAATTTCAAAGTAAAAAAACATGTTGTGATAAGATTCTATTTTTTTAAAAAATGTAACTAAATGTAACTTAAAACAAAATATATTCTTGAAATGCTAGACGGTCAAGAAGGAAAAGGGTCTTCTGGATACCATATTGAAACTTCACATATCAAGATTGGAAAGATATAGGAAAGTCTTTTTCATTAACTGTGGAACTACCTGACAAGGGGTCTTCATATCCACCCTGTCAGGTTGCTTTGACTGACAGATAGTGATGGACACAAATTCAGCCAGTCCCATACTCTTTAAAACTCTTAAAATATAATAGTTAGGGATTTTTATTTTTTGTTTACAATTTTTCATTGCAAACTACCGTCATATGCATTCAAAGGGTTACACTTTATGTTTTGTCATGGAAATGCAAATAAGATAGTTGTGTCCGTTATTCCTCCCACCTTTATACTTGGAGACCATTCCTTCTGGACATGGAGCACAATCATAGCAGCAAAATTTCTCTCCCTCCTTCTTTTTCTTGCTGTAGCCAGGATAGCAGCAGTCATTGCACACAGAAATGGGTAGCACCTGTACAGAATCAATAAAGAAAGGGTAATAGATCACTGAAAAAAGGAGGTTGGGAGAAGAAACGGAAGCTCCGGGTTAGAGCTGGGAGAGTTCACTTTTCTCTGTCTTGTCAAGTTAAGATTTACTTGTGGAAGAGGACTTTTTGTCCTTCTTTCTCACACATACTTTTGCTTTTATTTAGGTTAGGGTTTTTATTGTATTGTTTTATATCCCTCAGCTGCCATGGGATAACCAGGCAATCCTGTTTTGTCACACACCAGCACAGTGGCCATTTTAGGCATTGAGGTCTCACCCTAAAAAAAAGTGCTATTTCAGGGCCATGATCTCACACGGATCATGTGACTCACATGGGACCATGGCCCTGGAAGATGGCACCCTAGTTTTAAAGTGTGTTGAGGGGTATGTTGTATTAATAAAAGGGAAAATAAAAAAAATTCCTTCCAGTAGCACCTTAAAGACCAACTAAGTTAGTTCTTGGTATGAGCTTTCGTATGCATGCACACGAAAGCTCATACCAAGAACTAACTTAGTTGGTCTTTAAGGTGCAACTGGAAGGAATTTTTTTATTTTGACTATGGCAGACCAACACGGCTACCTATCTGTAATAAAAGGGAGAAAAGGAGATTGTTTCAGTTGCTGAGGAACTGAGAGGTTGGGCATTAGATTTTGTTCTACTCACATAAATGTACATTTTGCATTGGAATGAAGAACCTCTAGCTCACTAGCAGGCAACCCTCCCCAGGTCACATTGCCCAAGTGCTTTCCCCTGACTAGAATGTGTTCTTAAACTCTCCTAATGTCTCAGCATGGCCTTTTCAGAGAGATGTTTATTTGGTAGTGTATGTAGAAACTTATAATTTTTAAATAGGTGGATATAGTTCTCTTAACATCCTAAATAAGGAAATATCTATCCAAATGAAAAGAGTCCCTTAAAGATAATACCTAGCCCCCTTTCCTGAAATCAGTTCATGAAATAAGTTATTTATTTATTGGGGGACAGGTAAAATAAAAAAATACAGTGGTACCTTGGGTGACATATGCTTCAGGTTACATACGCTTCAGGTTACAGACTCCGCTAACCCAGTTTCAGGTTAAGAACGGACCTCTGGAACGAATTAAGTACGTAACCAGGGGTACCACTGTAATAGGAATTCGACCTAGTTAGAACAGGAATATAATAATGTTTTTGAAAAGATTCATGGAATAATAAAACATCCTATGGGATTTTATGAAAACTAAATTTGAAAGGGAGTTAGATGACTTCAATCCCTTTGAAAAAATTGAGTCAAAACATCAAATGCCACAGAGCTGTGTCTCACCTGATTAAAAACATTATGCCACACAATTTGATCATCATTTATGCTTAATTCTTTTCCTAAAGGTGCCTGAGAATCCAGTCTTCCAACTTTGACCCTAAACAATGAGCCATTCGGGGAAATAATCCAGTTTGTTACATCAAAACCTGTAACTAACTCTCCATTATCATCAAAACACACTGAATCCCCAGCACTATTGTTGAACAAAATGGACCTTAGAAAATGATGGACCTAGATAGAAAGAAAGTGAAGACTGTTTCAAAATTCTTCAACAATGTATGTGGTGACTTCATCCATTGGGCGATCATGTTTTGTTCTTGAATTGGAAACCTTATATGATTATTTGATATTTCTAATTATCTTTACTTTCCTTTATCTCCAGGTTGGTGGGTGATTTTGAATTGAAATAACAATATTTTATCATGGGATCATCAATAGTTATCATAATGGATTTCCAAAAGGAGAAGAAAAACATGAAAGGCAATGAAAACCAATAGAGGCACAGGAATTGTCTCATGCAGACATAAAATTCCCTATTTTTCTGGATGAAAATATAGACTTTTAAAAATGTTCAATTGTAATTACCTGCCATGGTTGCACATTCTGAAAAAACAGTTTCTGTTGTTCTCCCAACTGTCTGCCTTTGGAATTGGATTTGTAAATGGCTTGCAAAGCATGAGCCACAGCATAGACGGCATTGTAAACATTGTAGCTGTGGCCAGTCATTTCCATTTCAAACAAGGTACCAGGAAGACTCTTCACCTTCTCTCCTCCAGAGCAGTATTTCCTTTCCTGATGCTGCCCATTAGACATTTGTAATGAACAGTTGAATGCCTGTTCCCAAAAGTCCTGGATAAAACCATCTCCTTGGGCCCATGAAGGTCTTAGCATCTCAAGGAAATTTTGGAATCCCAATGGTTGATTTGAATGAACCGTGAAGGATATGGAACCATGGAAGGTTTGTAAATCCCAAATCTTCTGAATAGAGTGTGATGCAAAATCCCAGTGGGATGTAGTAATCCACACTTTACCCAGAGGGGGCAAGTCTGCCATGGGTGCTAGAAACAACATCATTCTTATAACTTGAAAGGATGGAGGTTCCCCATATACAAAAAATACATTGGCCTTTCTTTCAAAGACAATGATATAAGCATCCATGTGCTTAAAAAACCAGTCTAGCATCTCATCCATATAACTCCATTTTGGAATGTTTACTATGAAGTCATAACAGATGCCATTCTGGGTAAGCATTGGCACTATTGTCTGTAAAAATCTATTCCCTTTGTCATCATCCACAGCACAAAGCCCAACCCAGGTCCATCTGAAATGCTGAAGTAACTGGACAAGTCCTTTGTGCTGCTGGGCTTCATTGGGCACCATCTGGTACAAGAATGGGAATAGCATTTCTGCACTTTGTAGGGGTAAAAATGATCCGTAAGTGAGCTGTAATGAAACCCATGAATATTTCTCAAACAGATTACAAGAGAATAGTAAATCTAGTTCAACGTCCTTTTGAAAACCAGAATCACAGTTTCTGCAATCAATGGCTGTTTCATTGGCCCTATTATTGAAGTATTTTTACTCCCAGTGTTGGACCTTAAGCAAGTACTTCTTTTGCAGCAGTACAGAATGAATCTTTGACCTCTTCTATGTGGCAACAGTTTCAGTCTTTGAAGAGTGTTGCAATATTCTGCCTCAAACTCATTTTCGAGAGCCTGAACATACCAATTTCTTTCAACCTTTCCTTATATGATGTGTTTTCCATACTCCCGACCATATTCATTGTCCTCCTCTGAACCTATTCTGAAATGAGTGCATTCTTATTTAAGTGTGGCAACAGTGGTCAACATGAAGTCTTACTAGCTAAAGCTACATAGATGGGCCTTTACTACTTTCAATTCAGGCTAATCTTGTATTTATCTATTTACAGCCACATCACAAAATCTCACATAAATCTGCTTTCTGATCAGCTGAAATCTTGGGAGAATGATTTCACATGTCATACCGGTAAGGATGGGGGGGGGGGGGTTAATTAATTTCACATTTACAGCTAAATCCATTTAAAAAGTATATGAGAATCGAAACAAAGCCATTCTCAAACCAAACAATGTTTATAAACAAGCATATATAATAGGAAAGTAAGAACAAAAATAGGATATCAATGCAAACAGTATAAAAACTGCATTATATTAGGAGAAATTGCCTGCAAAAATGCACATTAGTCACAGCTGCATACAAAAGTGTGTTTATTAGGAGAAATTAACACATTAAAAACATTAAAATGAGAGGATTTTGTCTAAAGAAATGCAATTTGCTGCAGAAATGTGCAGAACTGAATTTAGGATTGGGAAAATGGGAATCTGAGTAAATCAAAATGGACAGCTCTTTCCACCCCCAGCCTAGTGCTAAGCCATGTTTCCTGGATCCTATGGGTGTGCAAATGGGTGTTGTTGCTTGCCTAAACATTTGATTTGTCTCCTTTGATTTCATTTCCCTCCCAAGTTTTTCATTGCAATAACATCATTGTGATTTTATTTCTGTGTTCTTCAGTTCTTCTTCTCAGTGATACTAGTTCCCTCAGCTTCAGGGTGTATAAACACCAATTTAGGTAACTCCCCCCCCCGCTGCAACCAGTTCACTCAAATGCTTTCAAAACATCCTATTACTAGTATGTATAGTAGGCTTAGGAATAAGATAGACACCAATGCTGGAGGCAGAATGAACTTTAAGCTAAATATTCTCTTGTGGTTCTTTTTGAGGGTTTCTGAAGATTCGGGAGACACCATTCCTGACACTAGCCTCTAAGTGGCTTTTACCTCAGGACAAATTCCCTGATTTCAATTCCAGGCAAATATATCCACAGCCCAGTCCAGCTACTGGGGACAATCTGCCCTAAGAGCTCCTCTGATTGTATTTCTGCTTGCTTGGACAGTTTAAACAATTTCAGATACTCAAATACAAGCAAGTATTTACCCTGGGCAGCTTCTCAGATCAACTCAGCTGCTGGCTTCCTACTCCTGATCTGCACCAACGGATTTTAATAACACACTGGGTATTAACATACAGGCCTCAGCTTTCCCCTCAATTACTCTCTACCCTTATTTATCACACTGACCTCTTCAGCTCCCTCAATTGTCAAAACTAGAAGCGCAGACTAAATTTTCTTGATCCATGACCCATATAATATAATCTCAAAAGTAATTCCCTCTAGCTACACAGGAAACAATGTCTCTATGCAGGCAACATCCCACACTGACTCTGTTCAAGTGAGTTTGTGCTGTGATAATGCTGCTTGCCTTCTAGTGGTGAAAATACTGGTGTGTTCTGCGGGTGTAAAAACTGCTTGGTTTTGTGTGTCTGGAATATAATGGAATGTCCATACGTAAAAGTCACATCTCCTGTTCAATGCCCACTTTCGTCTCTGTACTTACACTCCTGTCATTCACCCCTACAAATTTCTCTTTAAGTGAAAAAATGTACCTGCCCATCAGCTGCCCATGATCCAAAAGATCATCAACACTTTTTTCTCAAATCATGGTGGTGTTTACAGCCATATTGCAAAGCTCACAAGTATCTCATTTTCATAAAACTATGCACACAGGTTACCTGTGGTGTCTTGTGGATTGCTGAAATGATGGCCACATTGGCAGAGATTTCAGAGACACATCCTCCAACAACAGCGACCAGTTTGTTCTGATTTTGACATTTGAAGTTAGGAGAAAATCTTTGTTGTTTAGAAAGCAGGCTCAGGGTGGCCTTATAGGTCATGCTAGCAGTGTAGCTATTAAGAATGTGGAATCCCAGGGAAATGTTTGGTAAGATATTGGGGTTCTCATTTATCTCTTTTACAGCAAAGGCTAAGGCCAGGATGTGCTGATAGTCCTTAGGCACCGAACTGCAATGTAAGTTACAGCTTTTTAATAAAACAACAGTGACAGAAGCAATGAAAAACACATTTGTATTCTTCATCCCTCATCCACATCCATTCAAGACTGCTGTGAAGCTAAAAGGAAACAAACTCAAAATGAAATGAAAATAAAGTATCTCAGTTGAGCAACTAAATGCTCAAATTGTTTTGGGATCATACTTTTTGTTAACAAACTGCTGTCTGCTGTTGCTGTAGTATTTCCCATTGTCTACAAGCAACAATGGCAACCAGGTAAACAAGCTGTAAGTAACCCAATGTATATAGACCATATATTCTCTATTTGTAGATTATATTATATTTTAAATGAACAATTATTTAATATATTCCGGAGCCTTTTTTAATTTAAAACAGCATAAACGAAGAACAGAGCAATACAAACAATGAAGCTCCAACACCAAACTTGAGAACACTCATCACAGATATCAAATTCCACCTTAGTGATGAAAATCATTATCTCCCTTAATGTATTTTCACCATATGCATATAGGATTTCACATTAGTTTAAATTATGCATTTTGTGGATTCATAGCTATATATAGCTTAGGTCGTCAACAATTTTATATGTATAAATGCAGAAGAGCATGTAAGGGACAGCATGTTTAAATCAAAAGTTTTTTTACCAATCTTAAATGTGAAATACACTATAATACAATGTCATATTCCTCCTTGAGCATATTCCTCCATTGTGCAGAAGAAAAGATAAACCAAACAGGTCCATTCATTTCATTGGCAGTTGTAAGGGAAAGTTTATTATTATCTTGTGCCCAGCAATATCACATAGAAGGCAAAATATTTATTAACAACTCCAAGCATTGCCAACATGCTGCTTTTCACAACCATAATAAATAAATGCAGTATTCCTTAAATATGTGTTCCTGGTAAATATGGTCTTTACATATTACAAAAAAATAAAAAAAATAAATGTCTGTGAGAGAGAAGGGAGAGCAAGGTGATGGTGTCTTACATAGGTTCATCAGTCACAATCTGTGAAGGTGGTTCAATTAGAGAAGGTACATTATAGAGAAAGAGGACTTGAGAAACCATCCCACCAATAACAAGATCCCCTGGCTGGTAAAATTCATGAAGAATAGGGAGCGGATCATCACGTATGCTGCAATTAATGAAATGTGACTTGCATACAGTATGGCACAACAGTATAAGCAGCAAAACTATCACCATGATGATCCTGTTGACAAAAAATCCCTTCCAAATTTCAATTCCCATGGTACCCTCTACAGCATTGCATGTGGTTTTTAAAGGTTCAGTAGGTACGGCCTCAATCAAATAGTAGATAATACTATGGCTGCACTGATTTTCAACTTCGCCTGCTATAGAATGAGTATGCCAGTTTGTTCTAGTTCTAGCCTTTGTTTTCTAGTTCAGGGGTTCTCAAATTATTGTTTGTGGACCACCAGTGGTCTACATGCTCCGTTCAGGCTGTCCAACAGCATGTTTGTGAAGAACATTTACAATTTGAATTTTATATAATAAAATACAAGATTCAAAATGAAAAAGCAATAAATTACTCTTAAAATTATGCAACCTCAGCATCTAAAAATTGCTGCAAAAGGAAAACCATTAAGTGGTCTGCAAAGAACCTCAACAAGTTTTATGTGGTCCGTGGCGGGAGAACTGTTCTAGTTAATATTGTTCATCTGTTTCTCTCTTTGAACTGGATCAATAATAAGTTAGTGGAATGTGACTCCTGCTGATATCAATGGGACTCATAAAGTCTACATCCAAGTCTAAAGCTCCTCACTTTATTTGTATGTATGTTGTTGTTGTTTTTTGAAGAATAATTAGCTTCTGAAAAATATCCTAATATAAAAGAGAGATAATCTAACGGAAGAATGACAGAGCCCTGCTTCTACCTAGATCTAATTCTGAAGAATACAAGTGTTTTATGGCTTTACTTCAGACACTTGCTAACATGTGCTAAATGTCAATTACATAAACTAGCAATTTTGACAGATATGATTATCATTCCCCAGTGTGTTGCTGGCTTCTGAAGTTCTATCATGCATAACAAAACTGCTAGAAGATCTTTCCCAAATATTGTTTTCCCCATTTATTTTTACTGATAGTTAATTTAATTAGTAAGAATCTTGACCAATGCAGTACTTAAAATGTTCATGATGTTTACATAAGAATGGGTTGGGAGTGTTTCCTGGCCGAAGAAGCTGATACTCTAAATGTTGTGTACTGTATGTATCTGGGAATAGGCTGGATATGAAGTTGTTAATACGATGCAAAGAAAATGCAGAAGCAAGAAAACACATGACTCAGGAATCTTTGAAAGTTACTATGTTTGGCTTGGCCCACGTCCTTCAGTATAAATTGCTATTTTAACTATATTGATTGCTATGGTATATTTCAATCATTGGTGTATAGATGAAATTAATTTACCGGTAACTTGTATTTTCATTTCATGTGGCTATATCTTATAATTGCTTTTGTACTTGTAAACCATTTAGAAGTTTTTTGAGTCACTGATCATATGGATGGTGATATATATGCAACCAAACACACACATATGGAGAAATTATTTCCAAGCCAATTATTTTTTGAGGACCCTCAAAATAAGGAATCATATGACTTATAATTGCGTCTTCATTCGAGTTAGCATTACCCTGAACAGTTAAGTAGGAAAGGCTCCATTCAAATGCAGGAGAGGTTAGCAATCTAAAGTGAGAACCAAATTAAAATGAAATGTTTCTGGCCAAACTCTGCATATAAGAATTGAAGGACAGACATTTGCTTAAGCAAGTGCCCATAGCTGAATTCTTAAGACATCCCTCCCACCAGCATTTCCAATGAACTACATACACAAACAAACAAAAACAGATGCATTCATGTTCTTTTACTTTTTTTCTGCTGATTAGTTGTTCCCTGGTGTTCAGCTCAGGTCTGAATATAATAATGTAGCATTTTGGGGAAAAGATGCAACCTAGTAATCCAGCACCAGAGGACAAGATGGAAAAGATCTCCACAGCTACCATGTATTTTCCTTTGGTGCTCAGATAGGTGGGAACAAAGGACAACCAAACACTACAAAACACCAGCAGTCTGAAAGTGATAAATTTGGCCTCATTGAAGCTGTCAGGTAGCTTCCTGGCCAGGAAAGCCAAGATGAAGCTGACAATGGCCAGCAAACCCATATAGACTAAGACACCATAAAACATGGCAACTGAACCCTCATTACATTCAAGTATGATTTCCGCGTGCAGTGAGTGCATATCCGTATCTGGGAATGGAGGGGATGTACTTAACCAAAGAGTACCTATGCAAGCCTGAATAAAGGAGCAGAAAAGGACAATAGAATTTGCCAGCCTTTTCCCTATCCATTTCCTCATTCTGGATCCTGGTTTGGTTGCCATGAATGCCAGAAGCACAGTAATGGTCTTTGCCAAAACACTGGAAAGGGCCACAGAAAAGATGATGCTAAAAGTGATTTGTCGGAAAAGGCAGGTCACCTTTCCAGGCTGTCCAATGAAGAGAAAGGAGCAGAGGAAACAAAGCAGGAGGGAGATGAGGAGGATGTAGGTGAGAGTCCGATTGTTGGCTTTGACTATGAGAGTGTTATTGTGCTTCATAAAAGTCCCAAGTCAGATCAGAGTGAAGATAATGGTCAAGATAACTAAGATGAGCCCTAAATCTTCTTCATAAGAGTGGTAGCTTGGGACCTTGGGAATGCATTGGGTTTGGTCATGGTTGGGATACTCATCTTCTGGACATTTCACACAGGCATCCATATCTGGAATAAAGGAAGAGCTTTTTAAATATTTTGGACATTGACCAATATATAGCTAAACAATTGGTTCTTAACTTTTTCGGGGGGTGTCACGGAACTCTAATAATGTCATGATGATTTTTTATTCTGAAAAAAAAAATGCACATAAAGACTTAAACAGAAAATTTGAGTTAAATTTCATTGATGACTTTGGAAATTTATTTTCCCCCATGTAGACATATTCTAAAGGCAATCTTCACAATGTTTCATGTTGTTTCATGAAACAGTAAAACATTACGTTGTTCTGCTATGCTGACTATTTATTCTGTTCTTTGTTTGAAGTCTTAATAATAGAAACTGCATTGCAAGATTATCCAACAGGAAAAATAATAATGGTGAGGTTCTATCGAAAATGTAAGTGATATTATCATCTGGCTGAGTAAAATAAACTCCAAGGTGTCATTCCACAAGTGCAGGCTTTTCAGTGCTGTTGAGGAACAAATGTCACACAATTCAGAAAGCAGCATCGTCCTTTATTATATATTAATATATAACCTGCTCTTTGTTGAAATAAGGTTATGAAAATCAATTAAATGAAACAATATTAAAAGCACCGTATATTGTTGAAATGTAAGATGGTCCGTTGGAAAAAGTTTATTTTGGATATCCTATTCACACAGGAAACATCTAGGAAAGACTTTCAGTGACAGTGGAACTACCTGGCAAGGCATCTTCACACCAACCCTGTGAGGTTTCTTAGACTGAGAGATAGTGATGGACACAAATTTACTCAGTCCCACACTCTAAACTTTTAATGATTAATAGTTAAGTTTTCTAGTCTTGGTTTAAAGTTTTGCATTGTAAAACATCTCCCTATACATTCAAGGGTTTACACTTCATGTTGTGTTATTGAAATGCAAATAAGATAATTGTGTAAGTTATTCCTCCCACCTTTATACTTAGAGATCATCCCTTCTGGACATGGAGTACAATCATAGCAGCAAAATTTCTTTCCTTCCTTCTTTTTCCTGCTGTACCCAGGATAGCAGTAGTAATTTCACTCTGTGTTCCAGCATATAGTCAACATCCGAGTAACAACACTGTTTATTGCTCTTCCCTTGCCTCACCACTGGGAGGAGATGAAATTGCAGACCTGTGAGTTCTCTTCTTATAGATTTTCTTTTTTAGCCTTTTAGGCAGGCCTAAATCTCTCCTTTAGGGACGCGGGTGGCGCTGTGGGCTAAAGCCTCAGCGCCTAGGGCTTGCCGATCGAAAGGTCGGCGGTTCGAATCCCCGCGGCGGGGTGCGCTCCCGCTGCTCGGTCCCAGCGCCTGCCAACCTAGCAGTTCGAAAGCACCCCCCGGGGCAAGTAGATAAATAGGTACCGCTTACCAGCGGGAAGGTAAACGGCGTTCCGTGTGCTGCGCTGGCTCGCCAGATGCAGCTTTGTCACGCTGGCCACGTGACCCGGAAGTGTCTCCGGACAGCGCTGGCCCCCAGCCAATAGATGTGAGATGTGTTTGTTCTCATAATCCACTGCTGCACTTCCAGGTTGCCAAGCTTGGTGTCTGCATGTTTCTCCTCTCTAGCAACTCTCTGCACCCACCATGACTGCTCTCCCACTTCACAGTCGTCCATGGCTACTAACCACAATTATTATTTTCTTCATCCAATTTCAGAGGCAGTGTGCATCTGAATACTAGTTGCTTGGATTTAAATGAAGCATGCTGTTGCAGTCACCCTGTGAACCCTAATTAAATGTGCAGCCAGGAAGGGTAGCAGGGCTCAGTGTTCAATCCTGGTGGATAAAGCTTTACCAGCATGTTCCATGTGCTACCACATGGAAGCACCCGCAGGGCAGGCCCTGCAGAATCTGCCTTCCTCTCTTTCTCCACCCCACCCCGCCCCACTGTACCCTGACAACCCAGCCCTCCTGCCTTTTGACAGCACAGACCCCTCCAAGTCAGCAGACCTGAGATAATGTTAATCAGAAGTTGCTTGTTGCATACGCAAAAGGTTGATAAAAATGTGCCCCTTGCATCAAAATACAGTCTTGTGTTTTATTCCAGTGGGAGCACACTGATATGAATGATATGGGTGTTGTACCAGGATTGGGGGACTAAGGGTTCAAATCCCCACTCAGCCATGAAGCACAGTAAGTGACCTCAGATCAGTTATCAAATCAGAACCAGTGAAGGCAGTGAAGGTCCTGTGTGAGTGCCTGGAGGCGGTTGGAGGATGGATGGCGGCTAATGGATTGAGGTTAAATCCTGAGAAGACAGAAGAACTGTTTTGGGGGGACAGGGGGCGGGCTGGTGTGGAGGACTCCTTGGTCCTGAATGGGGTAACTGTGCGCCTGCAGGACCAGGTGCGCAGCCTGGGAGTCATTTTGGACTCACAGCTGTCCCTGGAGGCACAGGTCAATTCTGTATCCAGGACAGCTGTCTACTAGCTCCACCTGGTACGCAGGCTGAGACCCTACCTGCCCACGGACTGTCCCCCCAGAGTGGTGCATGCTCTAGTCATCTCCCGCTTGGACTACTGCAATGCGCTCTACGTGGGACTACCTTTGAAGGTGACCCGTAAACTACAACTAATCCAGAATGCGGCAGCTAGACTGGTGACTAGGGGCGGCCGCCCAGACCACATAACACCGGTCTTGAAAGACCTACATTGGCTCCCAGTATGTTTCCGAGCACAATTCAAAGTGTTGGTGTTGACCTTTAAAGCCCTAAATGGCCTCGGCCCAGTATACCTGAAGGAGCGTCTCCACCCCCATTGTTCTGCCCGGATGCTGAGGTCCAGCGCCGAGGGCTTTCTGGCGGTTCCCTCATTGCAAGAAGCAAAGCTACAGGGAACCAGGCAGAGGGTCTTCTCGGTAGTGGCGCCCGCCCTGTGGAACGCCCTCCCATCAGATGTCAAAGCGATAAACCACTACCTGACATTCAGAAGACATCTTAAGGCAGCCCTGTTCAGGGAAGTTTGTAATGTGTGACATTTTAGGGTCTCTGTGGAAGCCTCCCAGAGTGGCTGGGGAGGCCTGGCCAGATGGGCGCGGTACAAATGGTAAATTATTATTATTATTATTATTATTATTATTATTATTATTATTATTATTATTATTATTATTATCTCTTAGCCTAACAGAGTTGTTGCAATGATGAAAAGGAGGGTGACATTCATGCGTGCCACCTTGAACTCCTTGGAGTATGATATGGGTTGGGTTGTACTTTGCTTGTATTAATCCTGAGTAAATTACCTCATTTATTTACGCATTTTCTCCCCTTGAGAGTAATTAACAGATCTCTTGTCCCTCCACTCACTGCACCCCCAGTGTATTGATTTTATACAAAGGGACTGCATAAACAAGGTCTGCTATTGGGTACGAACGGCACCATACAACCGCAACATCACCAGTTTTTCTGGAATACTGCTTTCCACTGGACACCATTGACTGAGAAGAATAGCTGGAAAAGTTAATGCTTGGTCCCTAAAAAAAGATGCAAGTATAAAGTGTACTCTTTGTATTCTTAATTTCTTCTTTCCTTCCTCCAGTCTTCTAAAAGGAAACACTCCAGTGCTGAGCAATTATGTTTGGGTAAATACTATTGAAATATGAGCTACGTCCACACATTCCTGTGCTTGAGTCTAGTCAACTCCTGATTTACGACGTCTATTTACAGTGGGTAAAATAGTTGTAAAAGGAGTGGGATATAGGACGAAAATTGGAGAAAGGTTAGAATAGTAGAAGATGGTCTGAAATTGCTTCTGGACTGATTATAGGGATAGGGAACCCATGGCTGTCCATATTCATTCATTCATTCATTCTATTTGTATGCCATTTTGTATGACACAAAAAGTCATGCTCAAAATAACTTACAACAAAGAAACCGGGATGCATTTCAAACACTACAAAAACAATTTCATCATAACAGAGCAAAACAATAACATAGTAACAATTTAATAACAACAATTTCAACTTCATATATTCTTGGATTCCATTTCCCATTTGCCCCAGCTAGCGTGGCCAATGATCAGGGATAATGGGAGCTGAAGTCCTGCAACTTCTTCAGAAAACATCCTTGCTTAATTCCAGCATGACTTCTTTTTCCTTAGGTCTTTGCCAACAATGAAGGTGCTCTGTAACTCAATAATAATTCTATCTGGTCAAAGAAAGGAGTGGTCATGGAAGAAGATCTGCCAAGTCCAAATCTATCAGTCTCATAATAGCAGGGCAGCAGCAGGGTGGAAGGGGGGGGGCATTACTACTATTTTTTGTAATTATTACCACTGGAGCATCAAAGAAGTAGGGGAATATAATTGCTTTGGACCCACTTTGAGAGCTCTGTTAGAGAGTGGCTTGCCTTGTTTTCCCAAACTTCAGATGCTTGCCCTGTATCTTATAATGGGGAAACAAACATTTATAACTTGGGGAGGGGAAGTGGATAAAAATTTGCAGACATAAATTTCTTCTAAAGAGGTGCAAGGATTTTAGAGTGAGAAAAAAGTGCACTTGATATACACACCAATGTCACATAAGAACACAAGAAGTGTCCCACTTAGTCAGGCCAAAGGGCCAACATAGTAGAGTAGCCTGCTCTCACAAGGCAACCAGACACCTATGGGAAGCATACAAGCAGAATCTGAGAGCAATATTCTTCTCCCAACTTGTGATTCCCAGCTCCTGTTATGTACAGGTAGTACAAAGCTGATTAGGACAGTGATGGATATGGGCATGAAGCATCAGAAGCATATTTTTACTTGGGAAACTGGTTGGTGGGCTTGCCTTTGTGGCACCCAGTCTCTTTGTTATGTGTATGCAAGTTCTCACTCTTCATTTAAGAGCCAACAATCCCAGCACATCATTGTAGGCTGATCTTTAGAGCAATTTGCTAATATGAGAAGATTGGGGCCTGAGGAGTCAGCAAAGATGAAGAGATCAGCTCTTCTCTACTCACCCACCCCAAATCTTATGCATACCCTTTAGCATAGTCGGGAATTTAGATTTGGCAGAGGATCCTAGCTGTGATTTACTGTGGCCTATGAAACCAATTTCTATTTTTGATGTTCTAGACTTACTTATCCTTTCCCCCATCCACCTGATTTACTTCTTTCTTTGGCTTCATCTTTGCTCATTTACAACTGAAACAGCCTGTCATAATAATGCTTCCTTGCAATATTTCTGCCTTTATTTTCAGTGATGGAGAACCAGACAAATGTGAATAATTTTATCCTCATGGGTCTGACTAATGTCCCTGGGCGGAAAACCTTCTTCTTCATCAGCTTCTTGTTTGTCTACTTTGTTATCATGGTAGGGAATGCCATCATTTTACTCATAGCACTGATTGAGCCACGCCTGCACATCCCTATGTACTTCTTTCTTGGGAACCTCTCTTGCCTTGACATATGCTACTCCACCGTCACTGTACCAAAGATGTTGACAGGCTTCCTCTTTGGATACCAGAAAATCTCTTTTATTGGATGCATGACACAGCTTCATTTTTTCCACTTCCTGGGTAGCAGTGAGGCTTTACTGCTGGGTGTCATGGCCTATGACCGCTATGTAGCAATATGTAATCCACTGCGTTACACTGTCATCATGAACATGAAGACTTGCCTTTTCTTGGCCATGGCTACCTGGACCACTGGATTCCTCCATGCTCTCATGCACACCATAATGACATCTCGGGTCCATTTCTGTGGCCCCAACATAGTCCAGCACTTCTTCTGTGACATTAAACCCCTTTTGAGATTGGCGTGCTGTAGCACCATTCTTAACCTCCAGCTCCTCAACATAGTTACAGGCCTAATTGTTGTGCTCCCTTTCCTCCTAACATTTCTTTCATACACCTACATCCTCTCCTTCCTCTTCTTAAAGGTAAAGTCTAAGGAAAGCAGAGCAAAAGCCTTCTCCACATGTGCCTCACATATCACAGTTGTGACTCTTTTCTATGCAGGGGCTATCTTGACTTACGTTCCCCCCTCCTCAGGAGAATCCCTAAAGCAAGAAATCATGGTCACTCTCATGTACACTGTTGTCACTCCAGTTCTGAATCCTCTGATTTACACTCTAAGGAATCAAGAAGTGAAAACTGCTATTAAAAAATTAATAAATCAAAAGTGCAGAGCTTAAATATGGACTTAATAGTTTGTTATTGCCCTTGTTTCAGAGAACTGATATTGGCCATAGAAGGTCATAAGATGCAGCTAGGCACAGAGAATGTCAAAAGATCCTCATAACCACTTTTAGGCTTTCCTGTGTTGAACTAAGGGAGGGGGCAGCTATATCTGGATTCTTTATTGGTGGGTGGGATATTTTCATGCAACGGGCATGACTTTTCTAAATCTTTTTATCAGATCAAATTCACTGTCTTTTATATTGTGTCTTTCCAAGCTACAGTAAGTAACAATCTGTTGGATAGATCTGGTCTCTGAAACTGGTTCAACCTCACAAAAGGTCTACAATAGGGATATAGAACAATCCAGATGCTGTTGGACTGTACCTCCAATAATCCCAGACATCATTGCCAATAACCAAAGAATATGAGAGTTGTGGTCCAAGAACAAATGGAGAGCTAATGCTTCCCATCCTTGGTCTACAGACTTTCATAATGAATCGTTATGGTGATTCCCCTTTCCTGTACACGCCTAAAAATGTATGTAACACACAGAAAAAGCCAACATGCCTTTAAAACATGAATACCATGTGAGCATGCCTGTAGGGCTTGTCTGTAGATCATAGGCAAGTGTATACTCTATGGCCAAACTCTCTGCTGCAATGTAATGCAGGTAAGATCTTTGGGGTAGATCTTGATTGATGGAAGGCATGGTCCTTATTCAATGTTGAAAACAGAAATTATTTCATTGTGGGATAAAGGGAACTGATATGCCTCTGTAATTTCATCAAAAAGAAAGGGAGGAAGGAATGTGACTGTACTTGCATTGCCAGAAGTATGTGTAAATGGTTAGTTTTTGGGAAACAGCAATCTGTGTTGCTGAAGAGATATCATACTGGCAGGTCCAAAGTTCATTGTACTGGCAGCAAGGGCCAAAATGCTCTCACTACTCTATTTTCAGTTTATCAAAAGAAGCATGTGCATATGCAGATCATATCCAGTTCAGATGTGATGCAGCAGTTGGAATTCTACCCTGGCAACTGAGATGACATTTGAGAATAAAACCAAGAAGCTAGGAGCTGATCCAAAGCACAGATCTGATGGAAATAGGGTATCATTGTAAGCAGGTATAAACAAATAAAAGCAACATTCAGCTGAAAAAGCAATCTCTTGGGAAAATGAGGGGCTCCTGTGACACCTTGGTTACAGAACATAGTTTGTCTAGGTTAAGATGAGCAAATCTGTCAACTACGTTTTCCCTCAGTTTCTCATTTTTCCAACTTATTTTCACTTTCCACATTTCCACATCAGTTTGTATTATTTAAAGTCCTCGCGAAAATTCTCCAATTTCAGTGTGAATTTCTCCTGATTGCCACATGTTTGTATGGGATTTCTCCTGATATACCATTTCCCCCTACTATAATAGAATTTTGTGTGCTACTTCCACAAATATGTCACTTTACACTGGTGTATGCATTTTTGTACACATTACTTGGGTGACATTGCTAAATTCAAAGAAGTTACCATTTTAAAGCATGGATGTGTTTTGTTTTGCTGATTGCTTCACAAAGTATGAATTAATTTGCTTTTTAATGAGAAATTACCCACAAATGGGTCTGAACTGTTGGAAAGGAGGCAATGGTGTGGTGTTCCACACCCAATTTGTATAATTCAAGCAAGAAAGAAGGTGAACTGTGCAGTGAAATGCAAAGCTGAGTTATTGGGTGGATTCTTGATTTGGCACCCGAACACCACCTTTGATAAAGAGGTGTCAGGGACTGGACTGAGGGGGATGAGGCTGAGGAGGAATGGTGGATACTGCCCCCCTTTCTCCTGAAGCTGTGGTTTGAGGAAGGTCACAGCTCAGAGACAGGTGAACAGAAGAGTTGGGAGGTGTTGGGAGAAGAGAAGGGCGAGACAGAGACACATTCTCACAGAACAGCATTTCTGACGCCCCCTCCTTCTCCCAGAATCTGGCATGCATTGAAAGTGGAAGAGCAAAGGACTCAGAGAGACAATTAGACCCTGGCAGCCACTGTAAGGTGAAGTGCTGTTGCTAGGAAGGGAGGGAGGAGGAGCTCAGTTGGAGCAACACCATTAACTTAAGAGGCAGTGTACAGAGGCCTCTTGCCATGAATATTGAATAAAGACTCAGTAAGAGCTTCCTTGTCTACTTCCTTGACTGTCTACTTTGAGAGGGGAAAGGATCAGAATTCACTGAAACCTGACAAAAGGCTGTGTTTAGACATAATGGTAGTTGCTCAGATGACAGTTTAGGTTGGCCCTACTCTTGTTTTAGGGGGGTTGTAAGCTTCTGCCTGACACTCCAAAGGAAATGGGTATCCCATTAAAGGGATCTGGGAGGAGGTGCTACTCTTCAGACACCTAGGCATGGGCTAGGGCCATAGCACTCCTTAAGACAGTTCTCCTGTGGTGGTGACCCATTTGGATGTACTGTATGTTACAGGTCCTCCTCGTCTCAGGAGCAACCCCCTTTGGAAATACTTCCAGCAACTGGGCTGGGTGTTAATGGTTATACCCAGTGTGTTTGCCAAACCTATTACACCTGTAAATAATAAAAGTTGTGGCCTTATTTGACCCCCAAAACTATTATTGTGTATTGATTGGTTCTTTTCCTAAATCAGGGGACATCAGGGTAGTGGTGGTGCCTGGGCACATGAGGAGAAAATCTGTACGCAGCTTCCAAGGCGCAAATACAATTACATTATGATGGATTCTGTACTCAAGAATGTGGGCCTTATAAAATAATATTCTAAAAATAAAATTGGTCATTAAAAACAGCTTGGCAGAATTTATTGATTCTACAAATTGTGTTCTCAAAAGCACACTTTATATTCTCAAAGGCACACAGTGTTTATTTTCTCAAAACCAAGAGATTTATAGACTCTATTCCCACATGAAGAGGTACTAAATTAATGAATGTAGCTGATTTCCCCAATGACAGCCAACAATCTTTAACAAGCTGGGCACATGTTGCATACTAAGTCTTAGGCTTACACATTCATGTGGGGTCACACAGCAATCAGAGTGTACTTCTTTTGTCTCCTTTAAATACTTCCTTCATACCACTTAACATCAGTTTCATGTTCAATCATCTAAGGGAAAAGCGAACTCATCAAGGTAGGCGCCGTCTGCAGCTTGAAAGAACACACTATATAGCTGGATGTTAATATAGCAATTTATGTTCATCCAATAAAACACAATAGAAAAATGAAATGCTCATGATGATAATGTAAAGCAAAGGGTTGAAACCGGTGCTAGTGCTAGTAAGATAAGACCATTTGAAGTTAATGAACATAACTTGGGTTCAGTAATTTAAATGGGTGTTTGCTGCAACTCGAATAACTGAATTGGCAAACATTAATCTTGACCAATGCTATCTGTAACTATTTTTTGTCCAAATGTGGATTTCAGATGATCCTGAAAGAGTCATACTGGAAGGAGAACGCAGGTACAATTTTGCTGTACTTATTTATGTAATGATATGCTAAAATGTGAGTGTCTATTTCTGGGGGTAGGAGGGAATGGCTCTGCGCCTGGGATGGTGATAAAATTGTCCCTGATTTGACCAAAAATACTGTTTCTTGACTGTTATTCATCAGACAGGTTTGAAGGTGGTGCGACACCTGGGCACGCAAGTAATGATTATGGTTGTAGGAAAAATAAAATCATTTCCCTATAAAGAATGTAAGTGGGTTTAGAATTAGACTGGGGTTTTATCTGCCTATGTTTGTAGAGATTTCAGACACAGTAATACCTCGAGTTGCGTTTGCTTTACATTGCCTTTTTCCAGGTTATGAACACTTCTGGGTTCGCCGGTTCGCGCATGCGCAGAAGTGCTCTATCACGTCACACGCACAAGCAGAAGTGGTGTTCTAGTTACGGACTTTTCAGGGTGTGAACGGCACCCCGGAAGGGATCACGTTTATAAGTAGAGGAACCACTGTATAGGTAAATGGCTTGAATGGTACTCACCTACCTTTCTTTCTCCCTGCTGTCTTTTAGAGATGAAGAACCAAACAGAGGTGAGAGAATTCATCTTGACGGGCCTAACCAACCTCTGGGCTCTTCAGTGTACACTCTTTGTCACCTTCCTGATGCTATATTTAGCCAGCCTATTGGGGAATGCATCTATTGTGCTTGTTGCAATAGTTGAACCAAAGCTGCACACTCCCATGTACTTTTTTCTTGGAAACCTTTCCTGCCTTGACATCTTCTTTACCACAACCACAGTTCCAAAGATGTTAGCTGGTTTTCTGTTGCCAGTCCAAACCATTTCCTTTGGTGGTTGCATGGCACAACTCCACTTTTTCCATTTCTTGGGCAGCAGTGAAGCCATTCTTCTGGGAGTAATGGCATTTGATCGCTATGTAGCAATATGCAACCCTTTGCGTTACTCCATCATCATGCGCAAGCAGGTCTGCCAAATCTTGGCAACAGCCACATGGTCTACTGCCTTTTTCCATGCCCTGATGCATGCAGTGGCAACTGCCCATTTGCCCTTCTGTGGGCCAAATCACATTGAACACTTTTTTTGTGAAATCAAGCCTTTGCTGAAACTGGCCTGTGGTAGTACTCACCTGAATCTCTTACTTCTTAATATTGTAACCAGTTGCATTGTCATGGGACCTTTCATTGCCACACTCCTCTCCTACTTCTACATTATCATTTTCCTTCTCTTCAAAGTACAATCCCAAACTGGTCGGCAGAAAGCTTTCTCCACCTGTGGATCCCATCTGATGGTGGTTGGATTGATGTACGTGCCAGTGTTGTTTAACTACATGCTTCCTTCTGTGGGTAATGCTTCTCAAAGGGATATGATGGTGACCCTCATATACAGTGCTGTTACACCAGTTTTGAACCCACTTATCTATACATTGAGGAACCAGGAAGTCAAAACTGCCTTGTTGAAGATTCTGGGAAGAAGGTTTTTGACATTTCACTGAAAGGAAATGATCAAAAGAGGCTTTATTGGTTTGTTCTTGTTCTTATTATATTTTTGTGGTTCTTTGGTGTATTTTTATGTTGAGAATCACCCTGAGATCTACAAATGCAGACCCTCCAAGTGTCCCTAATTTCCAGGGACATCCCTGATTTAGAGAAGCCATCCTGGTTTCTGATAAGATCCCGGAATCTCCCACTTTTCCTTAAGACGTCCCTATTTTCATTGGAGAAATATTGGAGGGTATCTGACCCCTGAGCCATGTGAAGGAAATCTGTTTAGGAAAGGGTTTTTTAAATGTTTTATTATGATTTTATGTACCGTATTTTTCTCTCTATAACACGCACCTGACCATAACATGCACGTAGTTTTTAGAGAAAGAAAACAAGAAAAAATATTCTAAATGAAACAATGGATGTATGATTTTTGTGGTTCATGCTGTGGCCACAGACATGTGTTCTGACGGTGAGTTTGGGGTAGCCCAATACAAAAATCCTGAGGATCCATGTGGATCCATGCTTTGTAAGCACGTTTTTGCGGCCCCATGAAACAGTGGGTGCGTGTGTGTTTTTTGGTGCAGGCTGTAGCCATGGACATGCTATGTGATCTGATAGTGAATTTGGGGTGACCCAGTGCAAAATTCCTGAGGATCCATGTGGATCCGTGCTTTGTAACCACGTTTTAAGTGGGGAGGGAAGGAAAAGCATTCAAGGGACAAGGAGCACATGTGGGGTGTGTGGAGAAGGATGCTGCTAATAATGCAGGAGAGGCTCCTCTCCTCTCCCGCTTTGCTCCTTTAAAACAAGCAGGCTCTGCTTCTCTCCCTCCTCCCCGGCTTGGCAGCTGCTGAAACGCTCACACTCACACTTAAAGATAATTAAAAGCAACGCGCTAAGACAAACAAAGGAAACCACGATAGTAACCACTCTGAGACAAATCAAGAAAAATTGCGACCAACACTCTCCCCCAACAAGCCCAGTGAGGTCAAAACACACACACGCACGCAGAGAACCGGCCCTAAAGTCGCAAGGGCGCTGGAAGTCGCAGGGGCGCTGGGGGAGTGAACAGGAAACAAGAGAAGGAGAACGATCCCTCACACACACACACACACACACAGACACACAGAGTATCAATCCTAAAGTTGCAGGGGCGCTGGGAGAGTGAACGGGAAGCAAGAGAAGGAGAACGATCCCTCACACACAGAGAGACACACAGAGTATCAATCCTAAAGTCGCAGGGGCGCTGGGAGAGCGCAGGGGCGCTGGGAGAGTGAACGGGAGGCAGGAGGAGGAGAACGATAGCTCAAGCACACACACACACACAGCCCCTACAGTGGCTAATCCAAAATCGGACAGCAAAAAACTGCAGGCAGGGACAGAGAACACGGGGTTGTTTTAAAGCAGCCAACTGGACTCCTGTCCTCTCCCACTCTGCTTCTCCCCCTCCTCCCCGGCTGGGCTCGCTGACAGGAGCCGCTTACACCCGCTTTGCTGTTTCAAAGAAAGCCACGGACTGCTCACGACTGCAGCAGATTCCCCCTCCATCCGTAGGCATTCGCTCCATAACACGCACAGACATTTCCCCTTACTTTCTAGGAGGAAAAAAACTGCGTATTATGGAGCGAAAATTATGGTATGTTGGGAGCTGCCCAGAGGCAACCCAGTAAGATGTGTGGGGTATAAGTAGTAAAATTATCATTATGGAATGGGGTGTCCCTATTTTCATTGGAGAAATTTTGGAGGGTATGCAAATGAAGGGTGGTATAAAATTTATTAAATAAATGCAAATAAATAAACTGAGGAACTTTGTCTGAACCTTACATCACTTTTAAGAGCCTAACAGAACAATCATAGTATTTAACAAAAGCATGTTCCCAAAAATAGTCTTGATAACATTATAAACACATTTCCAGTTTAACTCAACACAAGTCCACTATAACTTAATAACTCCACCACAACTTATTTGGTGGTTTTCAATCAAGTATTGAAGTTTCATACTGAGCTCACCAAAATTATGTGGATGGGAAGGCAAAAAGGAAATGAAAGTTGGGGTGAAATCTCCCTATTTGCAAAAGTATTATGAGACATGATAAAATCAGCCAATATGATATATTCCTTTAGTTGTCAACAATACCCATTTGCTGCCTACAAAGAACAAACTGATGAGCCTTTCCCAAACTAATAAATGGATACAGATCTGATATATAAAAAAGGCAACATGAAGAAACCAATGGGTAAAAAAGAAGAAGGATTCACTGTTACTGGCCTGAGAAGAACTACAAAAGAATTTCAAAGATGGACTCCAGCATGAAATTTCATAGCTGGAATTCATCAGCAAGTTTGCTTAAACAAGCTCAAAATTTTCTCTCTCACTCTAGACAATATCATATAAAACAAACAATTAACATACCATCTCAAAAGACCTTATTAATCATTTATGTTTTCAAAAACAAAGGAATTCTCATATGACATGAAAAATCTCTAAAGGTTTTGTTTTTTTTCCTCCTAAAGGGAGGTTGGTTTTTCTTTTCCAAAGGAGGGTAGATGTGATAAAATGAGCACTCTCAAAAGTATACAAAGAAGCTATATCTCTCCTCTGCTTTAATATGAGTGTGGGCAAACTGATGATAACATCTTACTCTGGTTCTGTGGATTTTAATCTATTTACAAGTTGAATATCTAGACTGAAAGAAGTATATAGTTTGTTAAGGTAAGAGCTGCAGCAGCAAGCAACTTTTTTAAAAAGATAACAAAAATGCATTCAGTATGTGGATCCCTTAACTACAGGGTTGCCATATTTCAAAATGTTGAGCTGTTTTTAAACAAACTCCAAGATTATTGAGCTTTTTTTCTTGCTTTTTTTACAAAAAACGCAAAAAACTCACTATTTTCGGTCAACTTGTCTGAGATCCAATATAAAGAGCCTGTTGGAAATGACCCTGGGACGTTAATTCCACCTTTGAAATCCCGGTAATGAAATCCCAGGAAAATCCAGAAATAAGGTAAAGGTAAAGGGACCCCAGACCATTAGGTCCAGTCGTGACCGACTCTGGGTTTGCGGCGCTCATCTCGCTTTATTGGCCAAGGGAGCTGGCGTATAGCTTCCGGTCATGTGGTCAGCATGACTAAGCCACTTCGGCAAACCAGAGCAGTGCATGGAAACGCCGTTTACCTTCTTGCCGGAGCGATACCTATTTATCTACTTGCAACTTGACGTGCTTTCAAACTGCTAGGTTGGCAGGAGCAGGGGCCGAGCAATGGGTGCTCACCCCGTCGTGGGGATTCGAACCGCCAATCTTCTGATCGGCAAGCCCTAGGCTCTGTGGTTTAACCCACAGCACCACCCACATCCCATCTACTTAGCAAATTTCAGATACCTTCATACCTTATTCTCCCCTATGGGTTGCATTACAGAAATAAAGGAATAAATGAGTTAAAAATTAGGAGTACAGTTCACACAGTGGAAAAAGTGGAATAGATGTGGGAAATGATACAAAGCATGATTTTTACAGTCTGCACATGTAAATCATGTCTCGTTTTCTGTCTTGTAGTAATACTGTTGTGCTAGTTTTCAATATTAACAATTACTTCAGCAATTAACAATTGATCTTCAGCAATTAACAGTTTTAAACACTTGTCTCCATGCCAAGTAAAAATCTTTATCTGATTAAACGTTGCCTAATAACTAGTGGGTAATCAGTTGGAGATGCAACTTGATGGAGCTGCACCAATATAGAATGAGTATACATAGCTATGGGCAGATCCGCACTATACATCTAAAGCACAAGTGGTGCACATTTAAAGCACAGGACGTCTCCCAAACAACCCTGGGAAGTGTAAGTTCTTAGGAGTGCTAGAAATGGTAGCTCTGCGATGGAGTAGCTCTGTTTATAGTTGCCAGAAGTCCCTGTTTCCCGGGGACAGTCCCCGGATTTACAAATCTTTCCACGGACAAAATCCGTCCCCGGAATGTCCCCGGATTTCATTTAATGTCCCCAGATTTATATTTTAGGTGTTGTAGATTTATTAGCAGGGAATGAATGTTGTGTGATTGGTTCAACGGCACAAGACACATCATATGGGGACCTCCGGCAAGGCAAAATGGTGGGCACCATGGCAGCAGGCAGCTCCTGAAGCCAGCCAGAGCCAACTGCGCTACCAGGTTGGCTCTGGGCTGCTGAGACTGTCACTGCCACAGCAACTGCCAAGGGGGAACTGGAGATGCCTGGCGCATCAACTGGGGAAACCGCTGACACCTCCAACCCAAATCGAGCCTGGAGCGAGAGCACCTGGCCACCCGGCCGACTGCCCAGTGGTGCTCTGGGGCCAGGAAAACCCCAGAGCTGATGCAGAGAGAAGGAGGAGAGGAGAAGGAGAAGGAAGGGAGAGAAAGAGGAAGGAGAAAAAAGAGGTGAGCCCCGACCTTGCTGTGCCGCTGCTGCTGCTGAAGAGGAGAAGTAGGAGAGCACTGGGAGGGCAAGGACACATGGCCAAGCCCAGGCCCAAGCCGAGCCTACTCCACAGCGGCTAGCACTCCAAGAGAGCAGGTTGGGGCCTAGAGGAAGGCCATGTGACAGAGGAGACCACAGAAGAGGACATATTACTTCTTTAAAATAATAATAATAATAATAACTTTTTAAAATAACCTTTTTCTCTTTTCCAAAAAAAAAGTGTCCCTGGATACTTTGAAAAAAATCTGGTAACCTTACTATAGTTCCTACAATTTTTGGGGTGAATAATGTGTTTCAAATGTGTGCTGAACATGCTTTAGGTGTATAATATGGATCTTCCATAAATTTCAATATCTTTCATTTTCTTTGTTCCTTTGCATGCAACTGAGGCAATGAGTTTCCCATGTTTGCAGCTTACATTGTACTGTAACTTTAAGTGCAGTTTGATGTTGAGCAACTTTGCAGCTAATAATGTTTAACTCAATGTCTTTTTTCTTGGGGGGAAAGTGACATCAAACTTCCCATAATGACACAGCTACAGGGGCCAGTTAAAGTTGCCAGTCTGAATCAACAAGAACAAACCTTTTTGTAGTTTATGCAACACTTGTTGTTTTTGTTATTTTCTACACATTTAACAAATGAAAGGAAGGGGGAACAAAAAGAAACATGGCACACATCTGAAGAAGCCAGTTTGGTTGTTTGGTGAGCACTCTGGTGAGTCGAGTCTTTTAAAGGATGTGCATATGAAATGGAAGGAGGGGCATATAACCACAGACCAATGCAATAGATAGCCCAAGCCTGTAAGTGTGATATAAGGCAGGTTTACAAAGGTTGCTAAAACAATGACAAAGCAATGCAAAGTGGTTCCTTGGTTATGTTCAGAGCAAGAAAAAGAAGTGAGGGATACGTTTATTGCTTGGACAAGACAGTGAAGTGTTAACAGGTGATGGAGAGAAGGTGCAACCACTAATTTTTTTTACTTTGCACTTCTCCCACAGCGGGAATGGTGTTCTACCTGGGAATAGCAAGAGAGAGAAAGAGAGTGTGTGTAGGATAGAAGAGACTCTAACAAACTCATTTCATACAAAATGTGATCTGATTATTCAATATGTCACTAACTGTGTTTCTCTAATTCAGGGGCGGCCAATGCAGTACCCTCCAGAAGATGCTATTACTCACTCAATTCCTGAACAAACTGGCTAGAGCTAGTGGCAGTTGGAGTCCAACAACATCTTGAGGGCACCACTTTGACTATCCCTGCGCTAATGAAAATTCATCACTCTTTCAGGAATGACAGAGTGAGATAAATATCGCATCAGATGTATTCCACCCTGCATTCAGCACTCTACTTAGCATCACGAAGATGGAAGAAATGATGGAGATTATTTAATCCAACACTCTGGACTTCTGCTGAAATACTACATACTTTGAAAATAATCTTCATGCCTTTCTATCTCATATTGTTTTCCTTAAAATTAATTTAAAAACTGACCAGGGAAAGAAGCCTTGTCAAATTGCCTTCATGGCTTCAGTCCCAACACCACAATCCATTGTCTTTCAATTCATTCATCACTACAGTACATTCTCTTCTAATTCCATTCTAAAACCACTAAAACCATTCCCCCCATTTTTATTTTTTTTATCTGCACAGAGATGGGGAACCAGACAGAGGTCTACGAGTTCATTCTCTTGGGTATAGCAAATGACCACAGACAGCAACACATGCTTTTCACAGTCTTCCTGCTGCTCTATGTGGCCTGCTTGCTAGGAAATGGGGCCATTTTGGCAGTAGTCCTGGTTGAGCAACGCCTTCACACCCCCATGTATTTTTTCCTTGGAAATCTCTCTTGCCTTGATATATGTTGCTCCACAGTTACTGTACCCAAACTCATTTCATACAAAATGTGATCTGATTATTCAATATGTCACTAACTGTGTTTCTCTAATTCAGGGGCGGCCAATGCAGTACCCTCCAGAAGATGCTATTACTCACTCAATTCCTGAACAAACTGGCTAGAGCTAGTGGCAGTTGGAGTCCAACAACATCTTGAGGGCACCACTTTGACTATCCCTGCGCTAATGAAAATTCATCACTCTTTCAGGAATGACAGAGTGAGATAAATATCGCATCAGATGTATTCCACCCTGCATTCAGCACTCTACTTAGCATCACGAAGATGGAAGAAATGATGGAGATTATTTAATCCAACACTCTGGACTTCTGCTGAAATACTACATACTTTGAAAATAATCTTCATGCCTTTCTATCTCATATTGTTTTCCTTAAAATTAATTTAAAAACTGACCAGGGAAAGAAGCCTTGTCAAATTGCCTTCATGGCTTCAGTCCCAACACCACAATCCATTGTCTTTCAATTCATTCATCACTACAGTACATTCTCTTCTAATTCCATTCTAAAACCACTAAAACCATTCCCCCCATTTTTATTTTTTTTATCTGCACAGAGATGGGGAACCAGACAGAGGTCTACGAGTTCATTCTCTTGGGTATAGCAAATGACCACAGACAGCAACACATGCTTTTCACAGTCTTCCTGCTGCTCTATGTGGCCTGCTTGCTAGGAAATGGGGCCATTTTGGCAGTAGTCCTGGTTGAGCAACGCCTTCACACCCCCATGTATTTTTTCCTTGGAAATCTCTCTTGCCTTGATATATGTTGCTCCACAGTTACTGTACCCAAAATGCTGAATGGCTTCCTAAAGAGGCACAACACTATCTCCTTTATTGGTTGCCTGACTCAACTGCACTTCTTCCACTTCCTGGGCAGCAGTGAAGGCATGCTTCTGGGAGTCATGGCATATGACCGCTATGTGGCCATATGCAACCCTCTGCGTTACACCATCATCATGAATAAATGGGCTTGCCTTGCACTAGCTGTGGCTACCTGGGCCGCAGGCTTCTTTCATGCCCTAATGCACACAGTAGTCACTTCCCGGCTGTGGTTCTGTGGCCCCAATCTTATCCAGCACTTTTTCTGTGACATCAAGCCCCTGCTAGAATTGGCTTGCAGTAGCACGGCCCTCAACATGACCCTCCTCAATGTTGTCACAAGTTGCATTGCTCTAGGTTCCTTCTTTCTCACTCTCCTTTCTTATCTCTATATCATCTCCTTCCTCTTCTTCAAAGTCCAGTCATGGCAGAGCCGTTGGAAGGCCTTCTCAACCTGTGCTTCTCACCTAACGGTGGTAGCACTTTTGTATGTTCCAGTTATTTTCAACTACATGCTTGCCTCTACTGGTGAATCTTCTGAAAGGGAAATGAGCATCACTCTGTTGTACAGTGTGGTCACACCTGTTTTAAACCCCTTGATCTACACTTTGAGGAATCAAGAGGTAAAATCTGCTCTGAGGAAAATATTATGCAGAAAAATTATCTTTCAAACATAGGAAGCTGGCTTATACAGAATTGGATCATTGCTCTATTTGACTAACTGATGATGGCTCTCCAGGGTGAAAGACAGGGTCCTCTCCTAGTCTTACCTGGAGATGCTGAGGAATAAATCAAAGATGGTAGCCTGAGCCATACTTTCGAACTTTGAGTCATGCCATGTAACTTACCCACAAAACAGTTTCTAACGAACTGTTAGAAAGGAGGCAATGCTGTGGTGTCTCCAAACAGGTTTGCACAAATCAGAGGTCTTGTTTAGACATGACAGTGTCCACCTGTCAGCTGCAGGGAATAATGCCTGGAGGCTTAAAGGCCTGGTTGAAAATGTGATTGGTTTGATGACAAGCCAAAAGTGCTTGGCTCATGTGGCAGTTTAGGCATTTGCTTGGCCTTAGTCTTGGTGGAGGGCAGGCTGTAATCCTCTGCTTGTTCCACCAAAGGAAAGAGGTATCCCATTAAAGGGATCCAGGAAGATGCCTAGGAGGGTGCTATGGTCATTGAACCCCTTAAGGTGGTTCTCTTGTGGGGGTGAGACATTTTGATGTATGTTATAGGTCCTCCTGGTCTCAGGGGATAACCCCTTTGGAAATACTTCCAGCAGCCAGGCTGGATGTTAATGGTTATACCCAATGCTACGCCAAACCTATTGCATTTGCAATGAATAAAAGTTGTGGACTTTTTTGACCCCAAAATGTAAATGTTGTGTCTTGACTGGTTCTTTTCCTAAATCAGGAATCATTGCATGTGGTGGGGCCTGGGAACACAACTTCTAAAGAGAGGAGAGAATGGTGTTAAGATGGACTATCTACTAAAAAATGTGAGCCTTTAAAAAAATTGTTGAACGAGCAAACATTGATGATGTTAAAAATAATCTTGGTCATTAAAAATAACGTAGCAGAATATATGGATTGCATAATTTTTGTATTCTCAAAAGCACACTTTGTATTATCGAAAGCACAAATTGTTTATTTTCTCAAAATAAAGAGCATTGTGGACTCAATTCCCACATGAGCAATCAAGAGGCACTAAATTAATGAATGTAGCTAATTTACCCAACGGCGGCCAACAATCTTAACAAGCTGGGCACATGTTGCATACTAAAATTGTGAGGCTCACACAGCAATCAGAGTGTTGTTGTTGTTGCTTTGTCTCCTTTAAATACTGTACTTTCTTCATACTACTTAATGCAGTCTCAAGTTCAATGGACAAGCGGACTTATCAAAGTAGGTGCTGTCTGCAGCTTGAAAGAATGCACTATATAGCTATCTGTTAATCAAGAAATGTATGCTCATCCCATTCTTTACTCCAAGGATGAAAGTATACAAGTTTGTGCTGACAGTCTGCATTTGTGGAAATCTACAGCTGATAAACCTGACTAAAGCACACAAATGAAATTTTAACTATGATAACACAGAGGAAAGGGTTTTATCCAGGTTACTCATTTCAGGAAATTATACTTTGTAGTCACTTTAGGTTCCATATAAGTTGCATTAATTCTTTTTGCGAATCTATTTTCAAAGAGGGAGTGCCCTTCCATTGCATGCCTGACGTTTTCCTAAGGTTGTGTTACATATGTAGGGTGACTGGGAAATTAGTAGTTATATTTTAGACATTAGTTAAAGGAATTCTGTATGTATTTCTAAAGTCTTTAAAAGTTGTTACACACCTTTGTTCTGGGTTTTCCTTGCAAGGAGGGAGAGAACTCTGTTGCAACAGAAAAGAAAAATCTTCATTGCTTTCCAACTCCACTGAGGCACAGAGTCACACGACGGAGCCAACAAAGGCAAAGCAAAACTGCTATGGAGTGGGGTCTGTGTGACTGGGCAGACCAGGCTTACTGCTTGGAGGCTCAGAGCTTCAATGGCTCTAGAGCCATGGTTCTCAACATGGGGCACATGCCCCACAAGGGTGATTTTTATGGGTGGCAATTTGAGAATGAATTAGACCAAGTTAACAGGAGTTCACTTTTTGAATAATAAGAATTATATGTCACCGGGGTGGGGAATCAGGATTTCCGAGAGGCTTAGGTGGCTTAGGTGGATCATGACCAAAAAAAGTTGGGAACCACTGCTCTAGAGGCTTCACCCAGGGCAAAATTCCTGGCTAAACCCCTTCATTTCACCACTGCTGTAGTTATTTATGGAATCAGATACTAAAATGTTAGTGTCTTATAGAATCAAAGACTTGGAAGAGACTCTGAGGATCATCTAATCTAATCCCTGCAATGCTATTCCTGTGTGATGGACAATGAAATATTCATATCTCAGTGTCTGTTTCTGTGGGTAACAGAAACAAGGACAAAACAATGCTTTTGTTGGATTATGAAGTCTTTAATACTGAAACTGAGTTATAATCAATGTCTGGAGTTAATTTCCCAGTATTAATGTTGCTAGAGGCAGAATACCTTCTGCTGTGCTTCAGATGTGCTTTTTAAGCAGAGACTCATTGAGAATTTTGCAGCAAAGCCTGCATGTATAACATACAGTTAATACCTTACTTGAGCTGCAAAAGAGACATTATTATTATTATTATTTATTATTATTTACTACTACTACTACTATTATTATTATTATTATTATTATTATTATTATTATTATTATTATTATTATTATTATGCCACCCATATGACTGAGTTGCCCCAGTCACTCTGGGCGTGTTCCAACAAAATATTAAAAACACTATAAAACATTAAACATTAAAAACTTCCCTATACATTAGAGTACTCTCCAAACATTTTGCATTTCTGTAATTACCATGTAGAAGTTCTAAATGTTATTTACACAAACTCAAAAATGTATTGTTAATGCAAGTTAATGATGTTTTGGATAGTTGTATTCTTTAGAAAGCTTACAGCATTTTTCATTAACAGCTTCCTGCTGGTTTTCTCTCATACAGAGTCTGGCTAGATTCTATTTTTAAGAGACTTAACCATTTTGGCTATGGTTTTTGTTCACTGTTTTCCTCCACCCCATTTTCTGGGAATTGTAGGTGGAAAAAGTGGAGCTGCACTGAGGTTCTGCTTGTGACCTGGAAATAGACATCTGGCCTACCGCTGTGAGAACAGGATGCTGGGATAAATGTTCTCGTGAGTAAAGGCTCAGGAAGAGTGTCCCACGAGCTTCTCTGCACGTTTAAAAAGTCTGTAGATTTTACAAGTCATTCATCCGTATGATATGACTAGGAATCTCAAAAGGAATGAAAATGGTTGAAGGAAAAGAAAATCACTTCTCTAAGGGGGTTTAGAATTAGACTGAGTTTTATCTGCTTATGTCTGTATGGATTTTTGATACGGGTGATGGACGTGAATAATACTCTACAGTGATCTCACCTACCTTTCTTCCTCCCTTTTAGTGACAAAGAACCAAACAGAGGTGAGAGAATTCATCTTGATGGGCCTGACCAATCTCTGGCAGCTTCAGTATACACTCTTTGCCATCTTCCTGATGATGTATTTGGCCAGCCTACTGGGGAATGCAGCTATTGTGCTTGTTGCAATAGTTGAACCAAAGCTGCACACTCCCATGTACTTTTTTCTTGGAAACCTTTCCTGCCTCGACATCTTCTTTTCCACAGTCACTGTTCCAAAGATGCTGGCTGGTTTTCTGATGCCGGTCCAAACTATTTCCTTTGCTGGCTGCATGGCCCAGCTCCACTTTTTCCATTTCTTGGGCAGCAGTGAAGCCATTCTTCTTGGAGTAATGGCATTTGATCGCTATGCAGCAATATGCAACCCCTTGCGTTACACCATCATCATGCGCAGGCAGGTTTGTCAAATCTTGGCAGCAGCCACTTGGTTCGCTGGCTTTTTTCATGCCCTAATGCATGCAGTGGCAACTGCCCGTCTGCCCTTCTGTGGGCCAAACCACATTGAACACTTTTTATGTGACATCAAGCCTTTGCTGAAACTGGCCTGTGGCAGCACCCACCTCAACCTCATGCTCCTCAACACTGTAGCTAGCTCCGTTGCCATGGGACCTTTCATTGCCACACTCCTCTCCTACTTCTATATTATCATTTTTCTTCTCTTCAAAGTGCAATCCCGAAGTGGTCGACAGAAAGCCTTCTCCACCTGTGGATCCCATTTGATGGTGGTTGGATTGATGTACGTGCCAGTGTTGTTTAACTACATGCTGCCCTCTGTGGAGAATGCTTCTCAAAGAGAAATGATGGTGACCCTCATATACAGTGCAGTTACCCCAGTTTTGAACCCACTTATTTATACACTGAGGAACCAGGAAGTCAAAACTGCTGTGTTAAAGATTTTCGGCAGAATATTTCAGTTTCCACTTAAAGGAAAAAATCAAAAAAGACTTTGCGAATAATACTACAGTAGGACAAGCATACACTAAAATGGAAACTCAAAATGCTACGGTAATACAAGAAGAATAACAAAAAAAAATAGGTTTTACAATGCAGGACATCATTGCAGGTCTCTGATATCAGCTAAAATCTTTTGTTTAAACATAGATAATATAAGCCACCACTCCTAAGAAACCATATGAACATCATGGTTTCTTAGCTTTTTTTGAAAGTTCTGTTGATGTGTTTCCTAAGTGAAATCTCCAAATGTACTTTTATCTCTTGTTGTGAAAGGCAATGGACCATCAACTTATCAAAGCACTTAAAAAATTAGATGCTGTGTCCTCATTCATGTCAATTTAAACCTGGGTGGAGAACCTATTGGGTTCTGGAGCCCAAGACTGACAGGTGGGTGGGAAATCTGCTCATCAGTCACATGATGGATGGGTGCTTTACTCTTCCCACTACTAAAAATCCCTTCTGCAGGGTTCCCAAGCTTTCACTTACTTGGGAATCACAGTGTGAGAGGTGTTTCCTGCCCTTTGCTTGGTGCTTTTGGGAGTTCTAAGTATCTGACTGGTAAAGCCTTGATTATCCCCTCTCCATCAGGTGATGGAGAGAGGAGAAATAAGGCTGTACTTTGAAGGATTGGTTGCATGCAGGAGAAGCCCCTCTCACTGTTGATGCCAGCATAAAAGGGGGACACTTGCATCCACAGCTAAGCCAGAATTGATCTCTACCCTCCCACTCACAAGCTGATGTCACTTGTGACATCATCTGATTGATACGTGGATGTGGTTTGGGGAAATCACGGCATCTGCCAAATTGGATATCCTTGCTTTAAGGCATAGTTTATATACTTCCATTACCTATTACCAATCAAGTGGTTGAGAGTGGAGTGCAGAAATTAACCAGTATTTTACCAAGAATCCCTGCCACAGGCAATGCCTGCAAAAAGTTGGGGCTGCTTTCCTGGGTTATTCCCAGTACGAAACAGGCATGCAAGTTAGTATTTTACTAGAAGCGCCAACCCACCAGCTGACATCACTTGTGACATCAGCTGATTGATAGGTAAGCATGATTTGCAGAAATGGCATACGGACCAAATTTGAACCCCCGGTGGACCACGATTGGCCTGTGTGGTGGAGGTTCCCTACATTACAACATAGCTGAAATTGTGGATACTTCACTCCTTCCTGTTTGTGTTGTTGCTAAGAGCTAAGCCATTTCCTGGTTTCATCAGAACCTGGGCCCAATGGCACTAGATGTCCAAAACTGAGTTTGGTTCCAGGATCTTTTTTTTTTTTAAAAAAAAAAACAAAACATTTTATTCAAAATTAAAACAAAACATATTATTCAAAAACATATAATCCTTATTCCCCCCCCCCATTTTTCCCCCTCCCCAGGTTCCAGGATCTTGATAATAAAATCCATATTACAGTCAACGATTTCTCATCCAAGCACCTTACCTCAGTTAAAACAGCATAATAGAATGATCGTATGTTTTAATGAAATCAATTTCCAACAATATTCTGGATAGCGTTAAAAAAGCCTTTCAAGTTTACCTTTACACAGCTCTACCTATCAATTGGTGATTTGTTGGTGTTCACTCATGTGAGTGAAAAGCAGCATAGAAATATAATAAATGCAACAAAAATGAAATAATCCTAGTTGGCTGAAAGGGCTCCAATAGAAAATTATTGCTTGTTCTAAGTGTTACTTAATACCACCATGTCAACCATTTTCTCAATACATTGAACTCAACTTATTACAGAAAAGGTTGGTAGAGATTTGTGCGTGAGTGAAATGAGAGGGAATGAAAAAATCTGCACTGTGTATCAGTCTTCAAGGAGTGGAAATAATGGTGCTTTATAACAGACCCTTTACTCTGAAATGTGAGTCTTTTAAAAATTATTGAAACAGCCAGATATAATGATGCTACAGCAGTAAAAAAAAAGCCATTAAATAAAACTTGTTACAATTAACCGATGTCACATATTATTTTATTCTCAAAAGCATAAACTGCACAATCAGAAGCAGCAATGGTTTATTTTCTTAAAACCAATATGCTTTTGCATTCAGTTCCCATCTGAACAATCAAGAGTCCCTAACTTGATTATTGTAGTTGTTTTCCCCAATGACAGCAAAAAAATTTAATTGGCTGGGTACAAGTTCCATATTAGGGTTTAGGCTTATAAAGCCATGTGGGGTTCAAACAGCCACCAGAGTGTATTTTTTCCTGTCACCTTTAAATACATATGGCTCCCTTCATACCTCTTACAGCATTCAAAACATCAATTTACCTCTAGTCTTATCTAATGGGCTCATCAAGGTAGGAGCTGCCTGCAGCATGATCAAACAGAATATTTAGCACAATGTGTGTCAAGCAAGGTTGCAACCCATTTTCCAAATATTTTTGTCATTGTTTTGGCCCTCCAACCCCTTTTGCAATGCAAATAAGGTGGCTTATCTAGAATGTCTGGATTTCATGGGTGTGCACTAGCTACAATAATTCATTGTATCTAATGCTGCGAAGCATACATAGGCCACAAGATTCACATTGTATCTGTATCAGTGTCAGGGATGAGCAAATATCTCAATTTTTTTAACCTCTCAGTGTCTTGCTAAATGCAAGATGGTTCTTTTAAAATTAGATTCAGAAGCAATACAAATCCAAGTGGGTGAGAAGATTACAGATTTTATTCCAAACAGCAAGCAAAATATACATTACCAAGAAAGCACTTCAATCTGCCACTGAGAAGCCCTGAAGAAGTGGCGAAGTGACCCCCAGGTAGCCTTTGATGCACAGCTCTGTGGCCAATAGACTGTGCCAAACTTCTGACTTCTATGCCCCAAAACTAGATATTTTATAGACCTGTGGCCTGTTAGGGCTTATACAGGCTCAGCTATGAGACAAAAAGCCAGGCCATACATCAAAGGCTTTTACTGACCAGGATAGAGAAAACAATAAAACACAGATAACCAGAGCCAGGAAGGGATAATCAGAGACAGGAAGAGTTGACCATGCCAGATCACCAATCTCAAAATCACAATAATTATTCTAGAATAATTATCCCATACACTCAGTTTCTCATCTTTTCAGTCTTAAATTTGGTTATTCACATTTCCACATCAAGTTTGAGATTTTTTTTAAAAAAGAAAAGTCCTCATGAAAATTCAGCATCATTTTAACACAAATTTCTCCCATTTTTTCTAATAGGATACATTTTGGTATGTTGATGCTCACAAATAGATGAATGTATATACACACTATGCCTGCACGTGCATGTACCATATATCAATCTTTGTACCAGTTACAAGGCTATAGTTGCACCATTCAGATAAGGGTTAATTTTGGAAGAAGCTTGTGTTTGCTCCCCATGTTGTTTTTGAAAGTATGAATTCTGTTGATAGACTCTGATGCTACAAGGCAGGTTCCTGGTATTTGTTAGGCACACACACCATGTCAGCTGCTGGGAGTTGTACTCTGTTGCCACCTGATGCACATATGAAAACCTTCATACTTTTAAGGAATAGAAAACAAAAGGGCCAAAAAGCTGCATCACCACTGGATACAGGGATACTATTTTTAACAAACATATTCCAATATGAAGAGAAGAGCATTTTTGTTAGTGTCTTGAATCCATGTTGGTTGCAGACAGCTTCTCTAACCAGTTTTCACATTGATGATGTAATCAACTGTTTTGAAATCTACAAAGCTACAGTGTGAGTGGGCACTAGTCACGATGGCCATTTTCTACCTCCCTTGTCAGAGGCAGTATGTCTCTGAATACCATTTTCTAGAAATTGCAGGTGGATAGAGTGCTGATGCACTCAGGTTCAGCTTTTGATGTGGCCATGAACAAGTAACAGGCTACTTGAGAACGGTATGACTCTCATAAGTAGTTATAATTTTTTTATTATTAAAAAATCCCTAAACAGAATGAAGGTGGGTTTAGAGTTAAATAGAAATGTTTTTCGTCATCTTTATTGTTTATGTACATGTTAACAGTCTTTCACCCTTCCTACAATTCCACTGAGCAATTTTATACACTTCTTTCTAAACAATTTTCTTATATACTGTAGGTAATGGATATTACTTGCACTCTACAGTGACCTCCTCTCGCCTTATTGTTGTCTGCTGCCTTTTAGTGATGGAGAATCAAACAGAGGTGACAGAATTCATCTTAATGGGCCTGACCAATGTCTGGGAGCTTCAGTGTATACTCTTTGCCATCTTCCTGATGATGTATTTGGCCAGCCTAGTGGGGAATGCAGCTATCTTGCTCGTCACAATAGCTGAACCAAAGCTTCACACTCCCATGTACTTTTTTCTTGGAAACCTTTCTTGCCTTGACATTTTCTATTCCACCACCACAGTTCCAAAGATGCTGGCTGGTTTTCTATCAGAGACGCAAAAAATTTCATTTGGTGGCTGTATGGCTCAGCTCCACTTCTTCTATTTTCTGGGCAGCAGTGAAGGCATTCTTCTCGGTGTCATGGCATTTGATCGCTATGTTGCAATATGCAACCCCTTGCGTTACACCATCATAATGCGCAAGCAGGTCTCCCAACTCATGGCAGCAGTCACATGGTCCGCTGGCTTTTTTCATGCCCTGATGCATACAATGGCAACTGCCCGTCTCCCCTTCTGTGGGCCAAACCGCATTGAACACTTTTTATGTGATATCAAACCTTTGCTGAAACTGGCCTGCGGTAGCACCTACCTCAGCCTGATGCTCCTCAACACAGTAACCAGTTGTGTTGCTATGGGTCCTTTTATTGCCATACTCCTCTCTTACTTCTACATTATCACTTTTCTTCTCTTCAAAGTGCAGTCCCAAAGTGGTCGACAGAAAGCCTTCTCCACCTGTGGATCCCATCTGATGGTGGTTAGTTTGCTGTACGTGCCTGTTCTGTTTAACTACATGCTCCCCTCTGTGGGCAATGCTTCTCAAAGGGACATGATGGTGACCCTCATATACAGTGCACTCACCCCACTTTTAAACCCACTTATTTATACTCTGAGGAACCAGGAAGTCAAAGCTGCCTTGCTAAAGATTCTGGGGAAAAAATATTTCATTTTTCACTGAAAGGAAATGATCAAAGAAGGTTTTTTTTCCAATGGTAGTACTCTTAGACATGTAACCACCAGAGCAGGAACTCACACTGTAGCAGAACTGCAAGAGAGAGACAATTGGGTTTTACTTTGTGGGAAATCATTACAGGCCTCTGATAGTGGATGAATTTTTTTGTTTAAATTTGTAAGCCACCACTCCTGAGAAATTTTATGGGTGTCATGGTATGTTCAGCTTGCTTCTAAAGGACTTCTGATGTGTTTTCTCAGTAAAATCTCCAAATATGCTTTACATTCTACATCTTATGTAATCAATAAGCACTCTATTTATCAAAGGACCCAAAAATAAATTGCTGAGGCCTCGTACATATATCAGGGATGAACTCTCCCTTTTTTTCTTGAGCACATGTGCCAATTTTAAGGGAGGGAGTGAAATCCTCCTGTTGATCATATTACATCATTATGATATCACATAAAAGATTACTGGGTTGTCCTGTAAACTTCCCTTGCACAGGGTTCTCTAGCTCCTGGCACTTTGTGGTAGGATGCTTGGGGACAGCAGTAACAAGCTTGATGCTTTGGGGAAATCTGAGGATAGGGTGAAGAAAGCATCTTTTCTTCTGCATTTTACAAACATTGGCTGCATGGGACACAGGACCCAATCACAACTGATGCCTGCAAAATAATGATGATGATGATGATGATGCAGAGATTTGTCTTGGCTGAACATATGTGTTCCAAGCAGGGAACAGGGATGCACATCCAATAAAGAACTAAATTCTATCCTCTCTTCCATCAATTGACATCACTTGCAACATCAGCTGATTGATGGGTGGATGTGGTTTCTTCATGTGCCTCTTCCATAAGAGGTCTGGAGGGTGTTGATACGTGAACTGGTCTTTTCTACAGTGGCTCCCCATTTATGGAATGGTCTGCTCAAGGAGGTTTTGCTAGTGCCTTCATTACACACCTTTTAGCACCAGGCCAAAATGTGCTGGGGCAGTGGGTCGGGGAGGGAGTTATTGATTTGTTTTTGTTTGTTCTTGTGGATGCTTCACTTTTTCCTGCTTGTGCTGCTACAGGAGCACATACATTTCCTGGCTTCAGATTCCATATGAACCTGGGTCTCAATAAACCCAAACCAGTAAACCAATGACAAACATTGATTACAACTTGTGTGTCAGGACTGGAGTCAGTAGTAGGTCAGCAACGAAACAATAAATCACCCGAGGTCAGTGAAGTTAACTCTGTTATTCAAGGAAACAAACCATAGATCCGGCCCAGTTTTCTCAGCAACTCATTCTAGGAGGTATTGCCCTGATGAAGTAGTTGCAAGGGCTGAAGATTCTCATCTTCTCAGTGCTGCCTAGGACTCCCCCTCTCCAGGGTCTTTCCCCTGCTGTCTCAGGCTGTGTCTGCACACAACCATCCTCTCCTCTGCACCTTTCATTTCTCAGCATGTTCTAGGAGATAGGGGAAAGGGTAGCTGGTTGCAGCAGGAGGGGGAGACCTGCTGACTTCTTCAGCAGCCTGCCTCTCTATCTCTTGGCTCCACCCCTCTACAGCCCCCTCTTCTGCCTCAGAGTTTGAACTGTCCTCTGGCTTGGCCTCTTCCTGTTCCCTAAATCCTGTCACCTCTTCCATATCCTCTAACATTTATCCAATGAAAATAGGGAGTCCCATTCCATAACGATATTTTTACTATTTATACACCACACATCTTACTGGGTTGCTCCAGCCACTCAGGGCAGCTTCCAACATATATAAAACATAATAAAACATTAAACTTTTTTTTAAAAAACGTCCCTATACAAGATTGCTTTCAGGTGGCTCAGAGGTCAGATAACTCCATACCCTCCAACATTTCTCCAATGAAAATAGGGACGTCCAAAGGAAAAGTGAGACATTCTGGGATCAAATCAGAAACCGGGATAGCTTCTCTAAATCAGGGACATCCCTGGAAAATAGGGACACTTGGAGGGTCTGCTCTTTTGCTTCTGACGCTTCCTCCTCTCAGTCTGCTCCTTCTCCCTCTGACCACTCATTGTCATCTTACCACAAATTCCTCGGCTCTGAGCCTTATTCCTCTGGGGGTTCCCTAGAGGGTTCCTCAGCTAGTACCTCCCATCACTCTTCTGAATCCAGCTTGTCCATGACAGTGTGGTTTGTTTGGAGAGGGGGGGGGAAATGACCACCCCAGGTTTCGGTGTAACAGTAAGTTATGGGTGGGGAACCACAGCACTACCACCCTGTTCTCTCTGTCTGGCTTTGAGACTAAAAGGCCACACCTCTCATTGACCTTTCTTTGCCCCCTTTGCCACACATAAGAATGAGTTCTTATGTGTGTCTTGCTAGTCTGAAATCTAGTCCTTTTAGATTTTACCGAAATAAACAAAATTCATAATGCTACTTTAAAAGAAAAGAGAAGAAAAAAGCTTGATCATTGACTGCAACATCTGGGGACCCAAGGTTGAGAAAGGCTGGTCTAAATTGAATAGAATTGGTGGCCTACAACTCAAATAATTGATTAGCACACATTGATCCTAAACAATGCTATCTGTTTCCATTCTTTGATCCTAGACAACATGTCAGAAGATCCCCAATGAGGTATACTGGAAAGAGAAAGCAGTAACAATCTTGCTTTAGTTATTTATGGAATTTGGTATTAAAATATGAGTGCCTATTCCTGTATGCTTATGTGTATGTTTCCATGGGTAACACGGGCATGGACACAACATTGCCATTGTTGCACTAAGTGTTTAATTCTAAAACTGAGTTATCATTAATGTTTGGAGGCAATGCCCCTTGCATTATTGTGGTTTGAGGCAGAATACCCTTTGCTGGTCTTCAGATGCGTTTCTAAGCAAGGTGAAAATATTTCAGCAAAGTCTACCATCTTTAACATACAATTAGCATCTCACCTGAACTGCAGAAAGGACTAAGTTTCATAGTCTCATTAGAACTCTTTATGAACATTTTGCATTCATTATAATTTTGAAATTCTGAATGCTGTTTTCACCAACGGTAAAATGTGGTGAAGGGCATTTGCATATTTATAACCCATTTTTCCTTCAAAAGCTTACAGCAGATTCCATAAGCCACTTCATTCTTAATTTTCATCCTGACCCCAAACACTGTCCCCCAGCTATTCCCAAGTGGCCAAACACTGACTGAAATTAGGCCTCCTTCCTATCTCTGCCACACAAATAGGCACACTTCCCCCCCCCAAAAAAAAGGCAATCTAACCTAAGTTCATGACTTGCATTGCTTCCAAATATATCTGTCATTGTTTGGATTCTTTCCCCCATTTGTATTTCAAGGCAGGAAATCCAGATTCTAGCTAGATTGTAAGACTGTGCACCAGCTACAAAATTCACCTAGTAACTGTATCTGTGGTAGGGATGGCCAAATATCTCTGTTTAGTTTTTCTCAATATCTCATTATTTTCAAAGTTAAATTTGGTTTTTTAAATTTCACTATCTATCTGCATGAAGATTCACTGGGTGTTTGCATGCATTTCTCTAAATATACTCATGTTTGCAAAACAAATTTTATATAATATAATTCATTAGTGAATGTCTTCCTCACTAGCAGATGCATATTCATTCACTCTTCATCTCAGCACGTGATTTTTCTGTACACACTACTTAATTGGAAGACTGCATTGCAAAACACAAAGAAGTATGAATGTTGGATGAATGTTTTTGAGTTTGTTGACTGAAAGTATGGATTCTCTTGGTCATGATGGACTCTGATGCTACAGTGCAGGTTCAAATAGTCATCCCCCCCCCATGAGATAAGAGATAATATGAAGATGAAGCTCGTAAGTATTAACTGATGTCTCCAAACTCAATGAGAGATGCATTTACAATAAGGCTGGGAAGTTCTAAGTCACCTTCCATCATTTGTGTGCATGTTATTAACATGTTTCGTCCACCTTCTATTCCCACTGCAGCTTCAGAGTCTACTGACTATAAAATTTTCTGATATGGGTAAATGATTTTATGAGCATTCTGCAATGCCCTCACCTCCTCTTATTGCTCCCTATTGTCTTTTAGCAATGGAGAACCAAACAGATGTAAGAGAGTTCATCTTGATGGGACTGACCAATCTTTGGGAGCTTCAGCACACACTATTTGCTATCTTCCTCTTGATGTATCTGGCCAGCATTGTGGGAAATGCAGCTATTGTGGTTGTCGCAATAGCTGAGCCAAAACTTCACACTCCCATGTACTTTTTTCTTGGAAACCTTTCCTGCCTTGACATCTTCTTTTCCACAGTCACTGTTCCAAAGATGCTAGCTGGTTTTCTGTTGCCAGTCCAAACCATTTCCTTTGGTGGCTGCATGGCCCAGCTCCACTTTTTCCATTTCTTGGGCAGCAGCGAAGTCATTCTTCTAGGAATAATGGCATTTGACCGATATGTTGCAATATGCAAACCTTTGCGTTACTCCATCATCATGCGCAAGCACGTCTGCCAACTCTTGGCAGCAGCCACGTGGTCCACTGGCTTTTTTCATGCCCTGATGCATGCAGTGGCAACTGCCCGCCTGCCCTTCTGTGGGCAAAATCACATTGAGCATTTTTTGTGTGACATCAAACCTTTGCTGAAACTGGCCTGCGGCAGCACACACCTCAATCTCATGCTCCTCAATACTGTAACCAGCTGCATTGCAATGGGTCCTTTTATAGCAACACTCCTCTCCTACTTCTACATTATCACTTTTCTTCTCTTCAAAGTAAAATCCAAAAGTAGCAAACAGAAAGCCTTCTCCACCTGTGGATCCCATCTGATGGTGGTTGGATTGATGTACGTGCCAGTGTTGTTTAACTACATGCTCCCCTCTGTTGGTAATGCTTCTCAAAGGGACATGATGGTGACCCTAATATACAGTGCAGTCACACCAGTTTTGAACCCACTTATTTATACTCTGAGGAACCAGGAAGTCAAAGCTGCCTTGGTGAAGATTCTGGGAAGATTTTCACTTTTCACTGCATGGAAATGATTAGAGGCAGCACTGGATTTATATATAGGTTAAGTAGGCTGAAGCCTAGGGCCTCTCAATCTAGCAGGCCTTGCCAGCCTGCCCTCTTCCCAGTGCTGCAGTCTCCCCTCTCCCAAAATTGCAAACCCAAGTCTTCATGTGAGGGCAGGACAACTTAGTCTCAGCAACTATGACACTCGGGGCTAGCCAGTGAGGCCCAATTTGAAGCAGTGGAGTGCAACTTGTTGTGTGTGTGTGTGTGTGTGTGTGTGTGTGTGTGTGTGTTTGTTTTTTGTTAGGGGCAACGTCTGCAAAAACCTATAGATAAAATCCATCTAGATTGCCCTGGTGTGTGGGGCCCCTTAGGAGCAGCACGTGGGGCCCAATTTGGACCAATTGCTCCAATTGCCTTAAGGGCAGCCCTGATGAGACTGTGCAGGGCTTGGACTGACAAGCCCTGTCCCTTCTAGATCCCTGGTGTCACTATTCAGAGTACAGAATGAAGGACTTGTTATGGAAATAAAGGGGGGCACTTATTGGAAATCAGTTTTCACGTCTCCCCACCAAACCCCAAGACAATGAGCCCAGCCACCTTTTATTCACAGTCACATAAGCACCACACTACAGCATGGCCATAATCCAGTATGTTCAACTACTGGAATATACACCCAATATGTAGCAATGGAGATTTATGTTACTGCTTTATGAATGAACACTGCGTTTTATGAATGGACTCTGTATATTGTGAATTACCTAAGAGCCACCTATAGGGAGCTCTAGAATCTGACAGCTAACCAACTGGGTACTACCAAACAGCGACCCCTATTGCTGAAAGCAGGTAACAAGCAGGGAACGAGTCAGTTCAGCCGTTGCACTGTTGACTGTACACTCCTTGCTGTGCAGATAATGGAGAAAGTTCTTAATTGTATCCCTTCTGGCATCCTAGCCAACTCTATTACGCTGGTGTAAACACTGGGGCTTAATTTGGATAGTAGAGAGCCTGGTATCTTGTGGGCAATCTCATCCTTTATTGCCACACTGTGGCTGCAGACCAAATCACCTGTTAGGAGAGTTATGAGATTCAGGTGAGGGTCAGATGCCTTTTCATTCGCAGCAGGTATACAAGAGGCCTTCACCCTGGCCCGCAGTTTTTTTAACAGGGCAGGGCGAGAGTCCCAGGGGGGCGCCGCCCACGGTGAGCAGCAAGCCCCTCAGGGGGTGGGGCAGCAATGTCACTCTCTCTCAGGGATGATACCCGGAGCAGGCCGCACACACCACACAGCATTTCCTCCGCTGGTGTTTGGGGGCATTCTTCCTGCACTTTCTCTTTCCTGCTAATACATTGTCTCTGATTTTTCCAGCAGCTGCTTGATTTGCAGCTTTTAAAACATGATAACCAGGTCTTTTTCTCAGCTGGAACTCACTGGAACTCAGTTCCGGCACCTCTCAGATGAATTCCATTGCCATTCTAAGAGAACAAGGGATGTGTTCATGGTGAATTTCAGCACCTATTTTTCTAGAAAAATAGCACCGGTGATAACATTTATCTCTGGGTTCAATCATTTTGCATGACAACTCTTGGAAAATGTGATAAAAATACACCTTGAAGTGCATGTACAAAAAGCACAGATTGAGTTTATGTTGCTGAACTTCATCATGATCCATGACTTTACTTGTATGACATTTTTAATCCCTATCCCACTAGGGAAATAAAGTCAAAGTCGTGTCAAGATTCCACCCACCCACTGCCCCTCAACTATTTAGGATGAACCAGACATAGTACAGTTTATGGGTCAAATAAGGCTACAACTTTATTGGTTAAAGATGTAAGAGGTCTGGCATAGGCATTGGGCGTAAACCCCAACTTCTGGCCTGCCTACCAGAAGTGAAGCCCTGGGTCAACCTGACAGTGCAGGGTCCTAGAACTTATATAAAATAGGAGGGCCCCTGTGGGGATCGTCATCTTGACGAGTGCTGTGGCCCAACCCCCACCCCTCCACCCTTTGGGCATATGAACTCCCCAAGTACAGAAGCAACTCATCTCAGATCCCTTTAGCAGGATACATTTTCACTTGAAGGGGTAGGCAGAGACTACAACCTCCTCTCCATCCAAGACTAAGGTTCACCCAATGCCTAAGCCACCTAATTTGTGACCATTGCTATTTGGTAGGCAAAACCAACAGACAGGAGCCAATTGGCCTGGTGGACAAATTCCTGCCTGGCCCTGAATATGGCAACCAACAGAGTCCATAGCAAGGTCAAATTACCCAAGACAAACCTTTACACAATGGGAGGGTGGGTGAGCCAATGAAGAACTGAGCACTAGAGCCAGAGCAGGCTGCTTTAAATGCCCCAACAGCAGACTCAAAGGAATACTTCATGCTCCATTGGGTCCACCCCCTGAGTCAGCCCCACCTCTCAACCTACCTGCTATTGACCACTTTGTAGGCAGTCCTGGATCTAAGTGAAACCATTAAGATCTATTCTTCATAGAATACTTGTTAATAAAGTTTCAGTTTTGTATCCATTGTGCCTCATCTTTAAGGTGTTCCCAATTCAAGAAATAAGTGGTCACAAGACCCCTGCAACAAGAGTAGTTGCTGTTGGATTATAGTAAACACTGCCAGATACAGAGAACCTCTGAATTCATAGTCTCTGACATATCTGACTTGTCTAAGTTTAAATCACCCAGACCTGGTCACATTCTCTTGTTCCCATCTTTACTGAGGGAGTTTGCTACATGGTATAGAATCATCCTAATTAAAAAGAAAATGAAACTGAAGCCTTTCTAATTAAAAAGAAAGGCATCTTAAGGCTTTCTAGTTTTAGCATGTGGTTAAGATGAATTTTCACATATCCACCAATTTGCCACATATGTTTTAATAATAAAAGGAAATTGTCAGCAAGGTGAGTTGTAAGCGCTCAGCTGAGATAAGAGTCCGGGAATCCAGCCATATTTTACAAGGCTTTATTGCTTCTTGACATTATTTACAAGCAGTTCAAAAATGCGATCTGATCATGGTGGGTAGCTGTCCCGACTAACTACCTTCCGCTTTGGGGGCCAGCATAACCAACGTCTAAGCCCAACCCCCCTCCTTCCTCTGTGACGAGAGGTACTTGCCCTCGGAAGTACCTCATCCCTCTCAGATTCACTCCCCTCTGACCTCCCTTCATCTTCTCTCTCATCTGAAGACAAAAAGCTGCTAATCAAAGGGGCTTTCTCCTGATAACTTCTCATTCCCTCCTCCCTCTCTGTCTCCAGTTCCCTGACAGAAATTGTGTTAAATTAACTGTGATAATTCATTGTGATGCACAGTCTTGGCTATTTAACCATTCATCTTGACAAATCTGATTTGCCTCCCACCCCCAGCAGCTCCAGTGTTTGTTGCAACATTATTTAACATGCTTTTACTAGTGAAATTTCTCATATTAAACAGGTTTTAATGAGAATTTCAGTGTGAGGATACAGTTACCCAAAAGACATATATAGAAAATGTGTGTTGTTTAGCTCCAAGGGAATGAGAGATTTACATTAAGAGTGATGGTGTGGCACTATGTAGAATACCCCTAGTATTTCTGATATCAGGCTAGAAGAAATCTGTGCTAATTTTTCAATTCTGAGTTGAGGATTACCTTAGTTTCTGTCTAGCCTCACAAACTTCTTGAATGCCTCTTTTACCTCCTTGTTCCTTAGACTGTAGATAAGGGGGTTGAGAATAGGGGTGATCACTGTGTACAATACTGCTACAATTTTGTCCATGTCAAGGTACATGGATGGAGGTCTAACATAAGTGTAAATGACTGAACTGTAGAAAAGTGTCACCACCATTAAATGAGAGGAGCATGTGGAGAAAGCCTTTTTCTTCCCTTGCACCGATTGGATCTTCAGGATAGAGGAAACAATGTAGATGTAAGAGACTAGAGTCATCAGAAAGCAACCAAAGCCCAAAAAGAGGTCCGTCACCAACATTAGATACTGGTTGAAGGTTGTGTCTGTGCAGGAGAGCTGAAGCAGTGGTGGTAGCTCGCAAAAGAAGTGGTTGATAGTACTGGGTCCACAGAAGGACAAGCGGAGGACAGAGAGAACATGAACATTGGCAAGTAGGATACCAAGCACCCATGTCCCAATCACTAAGTAACTGCAGACTTTCTGGCTCATGATGATGGTGTAGCGCAAAGGTTGGCAGATGGCTACATAGCGGTCAAAAGCCATCACAGCCAACAACAGCAGTTCAGTGGCCAGGAAGATGACAAAGAAATAAGCCTGTGTTAAGCAGCATTGGAAGGAGATGGTCTTTTTCTCATCCATTAAATTCAACAGCATCTGGGGAATGATTGCAGTGATGGTGCAAATGTCCAGGAGGGAGAGGTTGACCAGGAAAAAGTACATAGGAGTGTGAAGTGTGTGACAGACCCTGATCAATGTGATGATACAAATGTTGCCCACCAGAGCTCCTGCATAGGCAGATACAAAGGCCACAAAGAGGGGAAATTGTGCTTGAGAGAAGCCAGAGAAGCCCAGTAAGATGAATTCTGTCACAGAAGTTTGATTGTTACCTTCCATTCCTGCATATCCTTTGGATCATACTGAGAGAATTAATTTTAACTGGAAAGGTTTGACAATCAGATTTGTTTCTTTTTAAGAAAGAAGAGCACCTGGCAATGTTAGAAGTCTTCTCCTCTGAGGTACTGCAAAGAAGGAAGACTGTTAAGCTGATTCAACCACAGTTCATTCCTGCACATCTCTACTAAGAAATTAACCTCCACTGAGTTCAACTGGAAAAATCCCACAGCTGAGCATATATAGGATTGTAGCCTTGGACATTCATCAAGCCTCTGGGAGGAGGGACAGCTTTGAGAGTTGTATGGCTCACCATGCAATACCATAGCTCCTCAGCCAATTAGTTTGGAGTAAATGATCACAAACAAGAGTTTCAAAGAACTGCAAAGCAAATAATTATTAGATTAAGTGTGGTGTAGAATTCGAGTGGCATCATGCGATTCACAATTTATGATTACCGTTATGTATTTTGTGAGTCATTCATCTCCATTTCCTCCTTCTTAGTAGGTAAAGAAAATGGAGGGGAGGGTACCTCATGCAAGTATTGATAACTTTGGCTGTTTACTTTTATTCCTGTCTGCTTGATCCACTATGGTATTCCGTTAAAGGAATCCAGGGCCTGGATCCTGTCCGAAGTCCGCTTGAGGAGCTAGGGCTTTGTAAGGTTTACCCTTATTGACTTCCTGCAAAGGGGGCAGGAGTCTGATATAGTCTAAGCCAATGCCTAAGCCAATACTGCTCACATTTCTGTAATTCAATAAAGTTGTGGTCTAAAATTTTGCCAATAACCTTAAACTAAAATTCTGTGTCCGTATTGCCACACAATAACCAAGCCTCAGAAACATACCATTGCACCCTATAATCTGTGGCTTGGTCTCTCTTTATCCAAAGTTAGTTCTACTCAGAACAGACGCAATGAAATTAATGGACACAACTAATTTAGATTCATTTATTTCAGTGAGTCTAGTCTACACTGTAAATTGCTTTAACATTTTTTTTTTAATCTTTTCAAATTCTTTTAGATTTCTTTTACTGCAAGTGGTACAAATATACTATGCATCATGCAAATACCTGACTGCATTGTCAATACTAATTCATATCCCCCACTTACTTTAGTTGCAGTCATGGTTTCCACTTGATGTCTACCCCAGTGTTGTTTATGATGCACTTACATGGCAGTGCTGCAGAGTTTCTTAATGATCTTGTTGAGTTTATTTCAAAGTCGGTGCACTTAGAACAAGCACCCCCACAAAAAAGCACCAAAATTTATTTTTGGTTCACCACTCCTGATATGAAAGAGCAGCAGTCTGTTATTACTTGGCCTTTAATATATCCTCAAATCCTATTCACAAACATGGGCTGGACCAGTTTGACTGCACACATGGGTAAAAGGAAATGCACAAATCATTAATCCAAGTGTGTTTTCTAACTATGTAATCATTACATCCCTTCCAAAATATCACAGATGAAAACAGGAATGCTCTTGGGTACTAATAATGTGTCTCCCTTGAGATGACTGCCTGCATCCATCCTATCTGGCTACATATGGGTTGAGGGGAGTGCTCCTCAGCAATAACCAACAGAGCTCCTAAACTCTTGATATGTGACCAGGATAAGTCTTAATGGCTTGGGCACTCATTGTGAGCAATTGGCTACTTCCTGGGTCCTAATCTGCATTGACACTATAGTAGATGCAAATGTTAAAGTCCCCTCCTCATATGAACCTACAAATTTTGGCTCTTGCATACTTCTGCATCTGAAGGCCATCCCTCTATCATTTATGTACACATTCTATGTCCCAATCAATATGTGTAGTGGTTTGGAAGGTCCTGCATTTGTGCCACACTCTCAGGAAAGAGAAATTGTGAAGAGGACTGGCAAAGTAATTTCTTCCTATGATGATTTTGCCAGGGCCAGGCTCCATACTCTTAAATGGAGAACATGATTGCTCTAGACACTATTGTGGATCGAAGGCCCGACCCCGCTATGTGAAATAAATACACAAGGACACGTGATATAAGGTTAATGGGCAAGAAAAGGCCACAACTTTATTGATTACAGCAGTGAAAAGGTATTGGCTTAGGCATTGGATGACTATAGGTGGTGGGTTTATTCAACAGTAGGTGGAGCCTGTTGATGCTCATCCAACTATAGGCTCACCCCCTGATGTCACCGAGGGTCGTGCCATGGCCTCCCACCAAGCAGGCATCGGACGGAATACACGACTGCCAGATTCCTTTAACGGAATAACCCACGGTAGATAGCATAGGCAATGGCCACACCTAGCCATTGACACAGCACAACACATGAATCCAATGCCTAACCGCCACCTGAGCCGCAAAGGGGCTCGCCGCCAATACCCTCACAGCTGCAACCAACCATCTCGTTCTCTGTTGTCCCCCTCTCCTTGTGGCCTCAATCTTTCCCAACATCAGGGTCTTTTCCATGGAGTCTTCTCTTCTCATGAGGTGGCCAAAGTATTGGAGCCTCAGCTTCACGATCTGTCCTTCCAGTGAGCACTCAGGTCTGATTTCCTTAAGAATGGATAGGTTTGATCTTCTTGCAGTCCATGGGACTCTCAAGAGTCTCCTCCAGCACCATAATTCAAAAGCATCAATTCTTCGGCAATCAGCCTTCTTTATGGTCCAGCTCTCACTTCCACACATCACTACTGGGAAAACCATAGCTTTAACTATACGGACCTTTGTTGACAAGGTAATATCTCTGCTTTTTAAGATGCTGTCTAGGTTATTCATTGCTTTTCTCTCAAGAAGCAGGCGTCTTTTAATTTTGTGACTGCTGTCACCATCTGCAGTGATCATGGTGCCCAAGAAAGTAAAATCTCTCCCTCCCTCTATTTCTTCCCCTTCTATTTGCCAGGAGGTGATGGGACCAGTGGCCATGATCTTCGGTTTTTTGAAGTTGAGCTTCAGACCATATTTTGCGTTCTCCTCTTTCACCTTCATTAAAAGGTTCTTTAATTCCTCCTCACTTTGTGCCACTCGAGTATCCCTGCCAAGAAAACTCCATGGACAGGCATATAACTGATAATTTTGATGATTTTCCATGTGGAATTTAAAGGAAATAGTTTTTTTCTGAAATTCTGAGGTTGTCAATTCCAGTTTCTAAAATCTGCACTCCTTTATGTCAAAACTAACTGATCTGTAATATTCTGGTATAGGTTTTCTTTTTTCTTTTTTCTTTTCTTTTCCTGCATGTTAATAGCATAAAAGAATCACTAGGAGAATATTGACCGTTCTACCCAGACCCATTCACAGTAAAACCAGAAGGAACAAATCAGTGGTGGACTTTGGTTTTTAAATTTTCAGTGGCACTCTGTGTAAGGCCAAAATTTTGCCTTCTATTCTGCTCAATTTGTGATGTTATAATTGCAAAGACCTACAGTACCCTCTAGTGTCGGTGCCCAATGCAGTGGAACCAGTTGCACCCCCTGAAATCTGCCTCTGAACAAGCTGTGAATGAACACAGAGGCCCAGATGTTGGCGTAAGATAAGCCCCAGCTACTCCTCCCCCCTTTCTGTTTGGTCTTCAAAAAAGAAAAAGAAAAAGAAGTTTACACTCAATTTCTATATTCTAATCATAATGTCTCATACCAGCAGGTTTCAGTAATGCCCATTAGGTCATATCTGCTATCCTTTATTTAGAGCACAATTTCATCTTGCTTGTTTCCCCTACTCTGTGCATTCTTATAGAGACCACTATTCATTTATACATCTCAGAATTTCTTAGTTTTTTTTTTTAGAATTCCCACACAACAGTAGTGCTAAATATTTTTCTTTATCTTTCATGTTTTAGTTCAATGTTATACATTGCTTGCAAACGAAGAATTAAAAGTTTTGATATCCACTCTCTGTCCAACATTTTCTCCCTTAATGTATTTCTCATTGTTTTTTGGTCACATATTTTTAATAAGGGTCAAGCTGGGCCATATATATTAGCAGTTTCATTAATGCTCACTTTCTTGCTTTCCTTGTGTGTGTGGTATTTTACTTTTGTTGTATTTCAGCACACTACAAATTCAGTCTCCTACAAGGATATATTAACAGCTTGCTTCTAATTGTTGAACAAAGAAAGCTCTGCAATTTCTGTGGATACACTAAGGCCTTATTATTCTAACTTGACTGCTCTGAACCCCTGGGTATTCTGTGGTTAACTCTTTTGTGTTTTCTTTATTATTAATCCTAACTTTGTCAATTGATACTCCCTCCAGTTACTATTTTAGACTTAAGCATCAACTCGATATGTGTCCTGTATACATAATCAAAGCCTGTAATTGAATTATGTTGAAAATCAACATTGTCCTTTTCATAAACTATTAAAGCTTCACTTTTGGGACCAGAGAGCAATTTGGTCATTTCAGTGTCTTTCACTTGGAACTTGAAAGCAAAATCACTGGGGCCAAGAATTCTTTAGGGATTAAGTTAGACATTTGGGCTTGATGGTTCACAAGAACAAGTCATGTAAGTCAATACAGTAGAATAATGCTAAAAAGGCAGAAGAAGAAAAAATCACATCTCACCCTACTCACACTTTACATGCATATAGCTGCTTTTGCGAAAAGGGGAAAAAAAGTGCTTTGTCTGTATTAATTTTATATTATATTATTTTCTCTCCCCCCCCCCCATTCTGTACAGGTAGACAAAGCTGCTTGAAAAAAGATAGCAACATTGACAATGCCAGTGCAAAACAAAGAGTATTTATAAAGTGACAATCACAAAACACAAATAATGGACAATTAAAAGAGAACCATATCTTGTTACATCTCAAACACCATCAGAAATAAAACGATATTTAGATGATCCTTAAGCTAATAGAGAAGAAGCAAGATGTTTCATAGCTTGCCATTCAAATGGCACAGTGTGTGTGTGCGTGTGTGTGTGTGTGTGTGTGCGTGTGTGTGCGTGTGTGTGTGTGCGTGTGTGTGCGCGTGCGCGCTCTGTGTCATTTGATTGATTATGTGGGGCAGGGCTTGCCTGTCCCCCTCAATACTTTAGTCAAGTTGGCACCCCTGCTACTGAGAAATTATTTGTGTGTTTCATCATCCCCTGCACCTCAGAGATGAGGGAACACAGATCAGGGCCTTAATTGTTGACCATAATAGTTGACCTAAACCTACTGGTAGGTCCACAGAGAAACTGGTGGCCCATGACATCTTAGGTTCCATATAAGTTATGAAGGACTAGAGAACATCAGGCCTGGGGGGACTTCCCACAGGTCCAAGTCCCTTACATGCATGCTTTTTCTGGCTGCAATGTGCCCTTAAACTGTGATATAACTTCTTGCTCACCTAGAAGGAGCAAGGAGATTTGTGGTGCGTGTGCAAACCTTTGGCATTTCCGTGGCTGGAATGTAGGCTGCAATACAAAGAGTCATAGCCATTCCCCTGCCCATTTTTGCAGCTAGTTCTGCCCAGTGTACAGCCATACAACAACGAGCTTTATTAGAGTTCAATGATGCATTCCAGCTGGACAAAAACACTCAATGGGGGTGCAAACCAGGGCTTGTGCCTACCTTCAAACCTGACCCATATAGACTATAGTAAAGTTAAGGATCTGGTCCACCAGCCAGATCCAGTTACCAACCTCTGGGAAGCAGCTGGCAAATGATCACACTGCACTATGCAGGATGAGCACCTCCCTGTTCAGGGGAGATGTTAATTCTATGCTCCTTTGCAAGCAGCTTCTCTCCTGGGACGCCACTTACAAAGGAGCACCCTGAATCATGCAACATCAATATCTCCTTTGAGGGCAGCACTGAACTTTCATGGAGCACCAGGCCTTGAGGGGCAGGCCTCGGGCAGGAAGAAGAGTCAGGCATCAGATGGGAAAACTCAATGGAAAGGCTGAGACCTCCCATTACCTCTGACTGCAAGCTCTTTCTTTCCCCAGAAGATGCAACCAGAGGTCATGGTTTTCCCACCTGATGCCTGACTCTCTTTCCTACCTGGTGCCTTACCCCATGACAAGGCCTCACCCCTGAGGCCTCACCTTCTGTATATGCCCAATTTGGCTCAGGACTCAGGGCTGCCATATGTCTTCTTTTTCCAGAACACATCCTGTTTTTCATGGGTTTGTAAATGAGAGTCGTCATAGCGATTCATAGTTAAAAGTAGAAGTCGACAAATGTGTCCTCTTTTTTCTCTTCATAATATGGCAACGCTAATAGATGACTTTAGACAAGCCAATATTTTTGCAAACTGCCTTTTATCTGTAGTGTGGGGTTACACAAGAGAGTTACTGAATCAACTCTTTCTGGTGATCTCTATAAAATTTATAAAACAACTAGACATGGTTTGTTTTTTCTATTTATTTTCTCTGAACAACAAGAAATGGGGATTACCAAGATAATAAATGTAAAATCCTGGAGGCTTTCTTCTGGCCATCCTAACTAGCTCCTTCCAACATCATTCTTACCATAATGGTAGTCATATAATAAGGAGAAAAGGAATGGCCAGGTTATTGGGCTGGGTTGCTTTTCACTTACTTCCCATCCCACTGGCAGAGACTCCTGACCTTGGACAATGGAATTCTTCAGACTTATATCTTCTTGGTTTAGAGAATCCCACCTATCTTGATTTGGAAGGGCAGCATTATTCTGAGCCGAGCCAGCATTTTCTGCCCAGATTTTTCTTCAATGTCTCTTTTACTTCTTTATTTCTCAGACAATAAATGAGAGGGTTGAGAGCTGGCGTGACCACAGCATAGAAAATGGACACTATTTTGTTGAGATTAAAGGGATGAATTTTTCTAGGTCGAGCGTACATGAAGACTGTTGTTGAAAAAAAGATGATGACCACAGTGAGGTGTGAAGCACAAGTTGAGAAGGCTTTTTTCTTCCCTTGGGTTGTGGGGATACGGAAGATTGAATAGATGATAAAAAGGTAGGACAGAATGGTAACAGACAATGGGATTAGGAGGATGACCAAAGCTAAAATGAAATCAACCAACTCAGCCACTGACATGTCAGTGCAGGAGAGGTTGAGTACAGGGGAGATGTCACAAAAAAAGTGATTAATGACCCCAGGCCCACAAAAACTCAATCTAGAGATGAAGGTGACCTTGACCAAGGAGATGGAAAAACCACACACCCAGGAGAACACACCCAGTTGGAAACATAATCTATGGGTCATGATAACTGGATAACGAAGTGGGTTGCATATGGCTACATAGCGATCATATGCCATGACTGCTAGGAGGACACACTCAGTGCACATAAGGGAGATAAAGAAGTAGAGTTGTGCCATGCAACTCTCGAAGGAGATTACTTTGGTCTGTGACCAGAAGTCTAACAGCAATTTTGGAAGTGTGACAGTGATATACCAGATTTCTAAGAAAGACAAGATTCCCAGGAAGAAATACATGGGCTTGTGAAGGTTCCGGTTACCTTTTACTACAGAGATAATAATGAGGTTCTCCGTGACTGTTAGTATATAAGTGATGAAGAAGACCACAAAAAGAAAACTCTGGATCTCCAGCTCAGCAGGAAACCCCAGGAGGATGAATTCAGAAATGATAGTTTGGTTCTTCATCTCCAAATATATCTGTAATAATGCAAACCTAAAGAATAAAATGGCAAATCATGATATTTAGTAAAGTAAAATATACAACAGAAAGAATTATAATTTTAGTAGTAGTAGTCACATAGGGCACATTACAGCCAACTAAGCATTTTGAATTCTCGCTGATTACATTAACAGAGCAATCCTAAGTGGGACCAGGGAAGAGTGGACTGACAGATTCACCACTGCATCCCAAGCCTTGTCAGCTTACCTAAAGGTGATGGAATAGTTCTTTCTCCAATTACTCTGTGCCAGCTACAGGTCAATGCAGCTGAGGAGCCCAAGGATCAGGTCCCTTAGGGTAACCACAAGCTTTGGATAAAGCAGATCTAATGCCACCATTGCCCAAGTCTGAAATGTCCAATACCAGGATTTCCCACTTGCTACCACCAGCAGAGGCATCGCAGTGGCTCCTACCATGGTCGAGTTCTCCACCAGCAGTTTCCTGCTCTACTAGAGGAGAGGCACCCCTGCACCACCAAAGTACCCCCTTCAGTCATCAACATTGTGGGCAGAGGAGCTGTAGGATTGCTCTCAGAGAAAGAGTTAAGCACAAACATTTCAGTAATAACTTAATACCTAAGCTTTAGCAGTGAAATACCAGCATGCATTATAACAATCACCTTTATTGACATACTAAAGCATATAAGCCAAAGCATAAAATTGGCATCTGTTCAGAAAAGGGCATACAGTGGTACCTCGGGTTACAGACCTGAACGTCTGTAACAGATGCTTCAGGTTACAGTCTCTGCTAACCCAGAAATAGTACCTTGGGTTAAGAACTTTGCTTCAGGAGGAGAACAGAAATCGTGCTCCGGCAGCGGGACGGCAGCGGGAGGTCCCATTAGCTAAAGTGGTACCTCAGATTAAGAACAGTTTCAGGTTAAGAACAGACCTCCAGAACAAATTAAGTTCTTAACCTGAGGTACCACTGTTCTTTGAGGTAAAACTAATAAGAAGGTTAAAAAGGGCCTCTCAAGTCTTATAGTTTTGTGACATCTCTAAGAAAAGGTCCTGGAAAGGTCAGGGCAATTTAACCTTCCTTTCAGCATGGAGTTTAAATATTTATCACAGAATTTAAAATGTGTAAAATGGGCAGTAAAATAAAACATGTGCAATGGTTTTGACCTGTTTTATATTGCAATAATAATGCCTTTCTGAAGATGGAATTTTTGAGAATCTTCTGTGCAGAACTACAGGTGGCATGATGTGAAATATTGCAAGGGGAAAAGCTCCATGTTGCTGAGGGGTCATATAGGTGATGTATATATGGAGTGGCCTGACCAAGCAAAGGTAGAATCCCTAACCCCAACAGAGAGCAAACCTAGGCGGTATGTCTGGAAGTCCTGGGCTATGCAGATGACAAGACCCTCTCTTGGCCTCACTGATGTGGTCCAAAGGAAAGCAGAGCAATACATTTGACACCAGCTTGGCTGCAGGAGTTGCCAGAAGGCAGCAACAAGGTGCCATCCAACTGTCTTAGGCACTCCACTCCAGATTTGTGTAGGGTTTACTCCTTAGCCTTTATTCTCCTGAAGAAATCCCCTTGCAGAAGTGATTCCCAACCTTGGGACTCCAGCTGATTTTGGACTACAGTTCCTATCATCCCTGACCACTAGTCTTGCTAGCTAAGGATGATGGAAGTTCTAATTCAGGAGCTCCTGTCTGACAACTACAACTTGATTTGTACAATTTTCCAGTTGAATGGGGATAAGGGAGAGAAAATCAAAGAAATAAGCAATAAAGTTAAATCTGTTTCCTATACTTTAAATTGAAATGAATAAGTCCCATTAATGTTCCCCCAATAAATAAAAAGCACAAAAACAAACAATTTATCAACAAGACTGATTAGATAAATAAGGCCATTATTGCATTTGGTATTTGTGTGTCACCGAACATACAAGGTCTGATAGTTTTCTACTCACATTTGCTTTAAATCGTTCCAGAATCAAGCATAATAGTTTCATAGGTACCTATGTTGTGGCTTCAATTTTTTTGCTCTGTGAATAAATTTAATAATGCATTTATTTCATTTTGCCTATGGCCCAATTGTAACAGTCAGCTTGCTTGTCGTATTTTTTTTTCCAGTGGCTAGATACTGTAGATATCTTTCCTTTAAATATCTTTCCTTTAAATTTCCCCTGGCTTTCTGAAGACACACCAATGAGTGCATCTACTAATGTGTAATTAGTTAGCAGACAGTCTCTCCAACCTGACACAATTAGCTGGTGTGTGGGTGTGGGTGTAGGTGTAGGTGTGTATAAAAGGGATAAAGGATACAACAAAGTCTTAAATGAACTTCTGCCTTGGTTTTGCTCTAAAGTATTCCCTTGGTATTAATTTATCCAGTTTAGTCTAATTTAAGTCAGTAATGATGGCATAAAGGTTAACCCTTGTTCAGAGCATTTAATATTATCAATAGAGTGAATATGCTACACTTCTGTATTTGGCTAAGTGTAGAGTTCTAATTTTCATAAATGTTCATAAATAGTTTAATGGATTTAGATCTATGACTTGAGAGTCTGTACTTACGGTACTTTAAAAGCACTTTTAAAGCTCTACCTCTCATTTAAATCAGAACCAGGGAAGGCAGTGAATATCTTATGTGAGTGTCTGGAGGCAGTTGGAGGATGGATGGCAGCTAATGGATTGAGGTTGAATCTCGACAAGACAGAAGTATTGTTTCTGGAGGACAGGGTGAGGGCAGGTTTGGGGGATTCCCTGGTCCTGAATGGGGTGCCTGTATCCCTAAAGGAGCAGGTGTGCAGCCTGGGAGTCCTTTTGGACTCACAGCTGTCCATGGAGGTGCAGGTCAACTGTGTCCAGGGCAGCTGCCTACCAGCTCCATCTGGTATACCGGCTGAGATCTTACCTGTCTGCTCACTGTCTCACCAGAGTGGTACATGCTCTAGATATCTCCTGCTTGGACTACTGCAATGCTCTCTATATGGAGCTACCTTTGAATGTGAATCAAAAACTACAACTAATCCAGAATGCAGCAGCTAGACTGGTGACTGGGAGCAGCTGCCAGGGCCATATAACACTGGTCCTAAAGGATCTACACTGGTTCCCAGTATGTTTCTGAGCACAATTGCAAGTGTTGGTGCTAACCCTTAAAGCCCTAAACGACCTCAGCCCTATATACCTGTAGGAAAATCTCCACCCCATCATTCAGCCCAGACATTGAGTTCCAGCACCAAGGGCTTTCTAGCTGAAAGAAGTAAAGCTACAGGGAACCAGGCAGAAACGTCATATTTGGTGCACAATCTTGATTCAAAATGGCACCTGACATCCAAACATTGATGAAGGCCGGCACTCCCACCTGGGAACCCCTCATATTGAGTTTGGAAGTGTTATGTAGATAGGTGGCCAAACCATTACTTCAAAAATGGTGAAGTCATGCCAAAGTGAAGTTTTGGGCCTCCATTTTGATTCAAACTGGCAGCTGACATCCAAACATCATAAAAGATCACTGCCCCTACCTCAGGATCCGAGATAGATATGGAACTTGGTGTATGATTCATATAATATGGTCAAGGACAGTCTGGAAGTTTCCTGGAAGACTTAGTTTTACAATACAGTAGTACCTTTGTTTATGAACTTAATCCGTTCCAGAAGTCCGTTCTTAAACCAAAGCGTTCTTAAACCAAGGTGTGCTTTCCCATAGCAGCGGGGGACTCAATTTACAAATGGAACACACTCAACAGGAAGTGAAACATGTTCTTATTCCAAGGTAAAGTTCACAAACCAAAGCACTGTACTTTGCAGCGTACTTCATCCAAGTTGTTCATAAACTAAGCTGTTCGTAAACCAAGGTACCACTATACTAGATTCACTCACAGTGTAGAAATCGATTGTGAACACCTACCTAAATCTCATCTAAATAAATACTAAGATGATGACGTGTTACAATGCACACAACTATAAACTGTCTCTACCCAAGTACAAGTGTTTGTGTGAAAGAGTGTACAGTGGTACCTCGGGTTAAGTACTTAATTCGTTCTGGAGGTCCGTACTTAACCTGAAACTGTTCTTAACCTGAAGAACCACTTTAGCTAATGGGGCCTCCTGCTGCCGCCGCACCGCCAGAGCCTGATTTCTGTTCTTATCCTGAAGCAAAGTTCTTAACCTGAAGCACTATTTCTAGCTTAGCAGAGTGTGTAACCTGGAGCGTATGTAACCTGAAGCGTATGTAACCCGAGGAACCACTGTACACTTCTTGATTTGTACAGCTCAAGCTATTGTTACTGAGGGATTTTTCATTAGTATGATTTGGCGAAGGGCATGAGAGGACAGTCCCCTGGCCATGTCATGTTTTACGTTTGCTGCGGCCATTCATCCCACCAGCGATGATTGGACAGCAGGGCTGCCCATGGGCAGGGCCCCGCCCAGTGCCAACAACACAGCCAGATGGCTACGAGGAGGGTGTCGGTCTACACCCCCAGCTGGATCACTGCGGGACCTGATGCCCAGCTGCAATGCTGCCCACCATAAAGGGTAAGCGGACTTTCTCTCCCCCAGCCCCTAGTTGTTGGGACTCAAATATTTGTGGGTTGTTTTGGGGAAAAACCTGATGGTTCATAGACTATTAAAGAGCATCAGTTTAACTGAAAGGCCATAGGGGTAGGGTTGTTGTTGTTGTTGTTGTTGTTGTTGTTGTTGTTGTTGTTGTTAAGAGCTGATTGTGCAATTGAAAAGATGACTGCTCAGGTGAAATGGCTTCAACTTGACAATTTGGCAATTGACAACATCAGACCAGAAAGCAAACCTGACTCAGAAGCTTTTAAAAAGGTCATGTGCCATCATTCAAACCACTCCAGGCAGTTATTATAAAGTTTTGCGTGTTGAGTCCCACAATTGCCACCCCAAAAAATTCACACTTCACACATCAATTTTTGTTTAGGTTTTTGGCATAATTTTGGCCACAACTTTATTCAAATACAAAAAATGTGAGTGGTTGCTTAGGCATTGGTTATGACTATCTGTCCATGCCCTCAGGGACAGAACTGGCATTCCGGACACCAACGGAACCCAGTGTGGGAAACAAGTATTGGGTGAGAAAGTGAAGCTGGGCATCAGTCTCGCACTACTCACCCTCATGTTCCGGTGGGGCTTGCACGGCCGCAGGTCCGACTCCGGGGACAAGGACAAATTGTATGGCAAGCCCCTGGATTCCTTTAACGGAATTCCCTTCGCATCATTTGGAGGGGTAGGCACTTACCCCTCCAAGCACCAATTTAACCAATGCCTAACCGCCAACCTTACAAGTTGTGATGATTTGCTACGCAGTAGGCGAAAACCAAATGGCACCAGCCAATCAGCCAGATGGCAAAATTCCTACCAGGCCCCCGCACCAAGGCGGACGACCCCATGACAGGCATAGCAAGGTCAAGCGAACCAGAAAAGAACCCTATTAAAGGGAGGGAGGGCGGGTGATCCGATGCAAAACGGCCAAGAGGAAGTCCAATGTCTGGCCCCTGTTTTTAAAGACTCTAACCCCTCCTCCAAATTTGGCAACAACAAAACTGCCCCAGCAACCCAATCTTAACCCCTTAGGAGGCTTGGATCTCTCACAAATCTGCCTAGTCATGGCAAGGTGGCTTGTTACCCCAACCGCAACACGTGCTCTCTGTTAGGGAGAACACTCTTTCTCACTGGTGTGTCCCAAATTCAGTCCCAAATTCTGAAGGTCATGTCTCGTTTAATTATATATATGACAAAGTCTCATCCAGAAGAGAAAGAGGCTACAATTATTCTCACAGTGTCTGTCTTTCAGAGTTCTCTGCTCTGGCATCTGTTGATGATGATGATGATGATGATGATGATGATGATGATGATAATAATAATAATAATAATAATAATAATAATAATAATAATAATAATAATTTATTTGTACCCCGCCCATCTGGCTGGGTTTCCCCAGCCACTCTGGGCAGCTTCCAACAAAGATTAAAAATACATTAAAATGTCACACATTAAAAACTTCCCTGAACTTCCAATAGCAACAGGGTAAATTATTTGGCAAGTGTCTGATCTTTTGTCCTACTCATCACTAACTCTTGCTTTCATTAAATGGGGCCATATGCTCCCTTCATATCATGGTAGGGAAGCGCCAGATAATAAGAGCTCCGCTGATTCCCCAGGTCATATCATAAGGAATGCCCAAGAGAACAAAATAATAATAATCTCTTGAGAGAAAGTGCCACCTTGTAGAAAATAAAACCCTTATGAAGTTGTTAGATGTAGTTCTCTTTATTTCAGAGCATTGTCATGTTGCTGAGAGACATAGTGGATTATGGTGTCAGTGGATGCGGTAAGTATACAGAAACGTAGGACACAATATCCCAGGCTATAGTCATTGGAATACATATCTTACACCAATGGTCAAATCCTTTTCAGATTGTTAGATCATTGTTTGCAGTTATGCAGAGGAACTGCAGTTGGTAGCCCTTGCATCTGATTATCTATTAGATCTTCTCAATCTTCTACCAAAATCAGTTATTCCCACAGGATTTTTAATCGTTTTAATTCAGTTTCATTTGAGACATAAATATAAATGTGTAACCATGTGTAAGTGATTGTTATACCATGGGTACTGTATGTAGTAGGCTAGGCTATTGAGTCCAATGCCCTGTTGCAATGCAGTGTTCCATACCTAGATGTTGTTGTTGTTTAGTCATTTAGTCATGTCCGACTCTTCGTGACCCCATGGACCAGAGCACACCAGGCACTTCTGTCTTCCACTGCCTCCCGCAGTTTGGTCAAACTCATGCTGGTAGCTTTGAGAACACTATCCAACCATCTCGTCCTCTGTCGTCCCCTTCTCCTTGTGCCCTCCATCTTTCCCAACATCAGGCTCTTTTCCATGGAGTCTTCTCTTCTCATGAGGTGACCAAAGTATTGGAGCCTCAGCTTCAGGATCTGTCCTTCCAGTGATCACTCAGGGCTGATTTCCTTCAGAATGGATAGGTTTGATCTTCTTGCAGTCCATGGGACTCTCAAGAGTCTCCTCCAGCATCATAATTCAAAAGCATCAATTCTTCGGCGATCAGCCTTCTTTATGGTCCAGCTCTCACTTCCATACATCACTACTGGGAAAACCATAGCTTTAACTATACAGACCTTTGTTGGCAAGGTGATGTCTCCATTTTGTAAGATGCTGTCTAGGTTTGTCATTGCTTTTCTCCCAAGAAGCAGGCATCTTTTAATTACGTGGCTGCTGCCACCATCTACAGTGATCATGGAGCCCAAGAAAGTAAAATCTCTCACTGCCTAGATAACACTATGCAATTTTAACTCCAGAGTGCATCCAGCAGAAAAAAATATGTCCAGACATATGCAGGGATCAGGTTGGATTAGAACTTCATTATGCATTTGCACATGAGCTGGTCTGAAGGTTGACTGTCTTCTTTAAAAAATGTAATTTCATTTGCATAAGCGCAGTTAGTCACTCACAGGGCTCCTGCCTCTGCACATTTTGAAATCAGTGCAGCAAGTCCCATGGGGAGCAATGAGGACTGATGACGTGTTATCAATCTCACATGGAATTTTTATGTATCATATGTACATTTTATGTATTTTATGTTCAATTACTCCTAAGACTCTAAAAATAAACTATACGTCAAAGCATGTAAATTGTACATAAAATACGTACATAAAATTGCACATAAGAATAATGACATGTGATTAGTCGGAATATACAAATGTGCCTCAATCCATCCCAACATTTATTTTCACATTATTCTGGTATTTAAATTTAAAACAAAGATTTATGGGATGGGTGGGGAAAGATGAGCTAAGTTCGATGTGCATTGTGAAAAGGAAACTGCACACTACCTAGTTGCTATTAAGCAACTGGAAGCATTTTAAAAAATACAACTCAGCTTGGATCACCTCGTGTTTTGCCACCCTTGGAATTCTTACATAAAAGGTGTAGATTTTTATGAAGGGTTGCCATATTTTGAAGACCAAAGAAGAGGAAATTTGGCATATGGATATATGTGAACTGATCCTTAAAACCTGCACAGAAATGGGATGGAAAAGACTTCAGTCTTATTTGGTGGTGAACTAGGCCCAAAACTGATTTTGTCCTTGAACTTATCCCTATTTGTGATTCATGGATCAATCGCTCTATTCAGAAAGTGCCTTGGTTCATGCATGCCAAACAATAGCTACCATTTAGCCTAGCTCCATTTATCTTATCAATTCACACTGAAATAAAATCTGTAAAGAGCTCTGAACAATATAAAGGTTAAGCAGATTGTTAATTTGTTTATCAAGTGTGTGTCATTATTACATTTTCCTCTTAAGAATACCATAGCTGCCATGATGGTCTTTCCATTGCTATTTTCCTCTTAGGTAGCCACCTCAATAAATCAAACTGCCATCACAGAATTCATCCTCCTGGGATTTGGACATCATCCTGAACTACAGATTCTGTTCTTCTTGATATTTCTGAGCATCTACATTCTAACCTTAATGGGGAACCTTCTCATTGTTGTGTTAGTTGTGAATGATAGACAGCTTCATACGCCCATGTATTTCTTCCTAGGGAATTTGTCCTGTTTGGAGATTTTCTATACCTCAACTATTCTGCCCAGAATGCTAGTCAGTTTCCTAACAGAGAATAGAACCATTTCCTTTTCTGGCTGCTTTATACAATTATATTTATTTGGTTTTCTGGTGACTGCAGAGACATGTCTCTTATCTGTGATGTCATATGATCGGTATTTAGCAATTTGCAAACCACTGCAATACTCATTTCATATGAACAGCAAGGTCTGTATCTCTTTAGCAGCAGCATCCTGGATAAGTGGTTGTTTCTCTGTCTCTGTGGTAGTCATATGGATGACACAATTAACTTACTGTGGTTTCAACGGAATTGACCATTTCTTTTGTGATTTTATACCTCTCAGTAAGTTGGCCTGTACTGACACTTCATTAATTATGGCGATAGCCCTTATGTTATCTTCCTTATTCACTTTCCCTTTATTTATGTTGACCATAACATCTTACATTTGCATAATCTCAGCCATTTTGAGGATTTCCACCACATCTGGGAGGCAAAAGGCATTTTCTACTTGCTCCTCTCATCTTATTGTAGTCACCATTTTCTACGGGTCCTTAATGATTGTTTATGTCCTCCCAGATGACCCCAAACTGAGAGGCTTAACCAAAGTGCTCTCTACTTTCTACACGATCCTTACACCAATGATCAATCCCCTCATATACAGTTTAAGGAACAAGGAGGTTAAGGTGGCTTTGGGAAAACTGGGCCAGACATGCATGTTGTCCCTTAGAACTTAGAAAACCAAATTATCTAAGTAGGACTAGATATGTAAAAATACAAACACAGAAACAAGTTCTTCTTTTAATTGACTGTATAAATAATGAGAAATAAAATGTGATGGATATTGAAATAATGAAACACATCATAGGATTTGATTTTCTTTGAATTTTGTCTCTTTGAACCAGAGTAGGCAACACAATTTCTTCCAGATGTTGCTAGACTACAACTCACATCTTCCCTGCTACGTTAACAATAACTAAGACTATTGTTCTTTGGAGTCTAACAATATTTGGAGGACACCACCTGGCTATCCCTCGTATAAATTATTCATTCAAGCTCAACCATATGTTGTAACTTTTATTACCATTGTATATATGCCTAATTAACACACATATCTAAATTCCAAATCATGGCAAATATGTACTTCATGAATACTAGATCAATTGATAAGATAGTTGTATTGAAATCAATATGACATAAGTTATCATCAACCTAAGTCACATTGATTTCAATGTTTCTGCTCTAAGCATGGTTAAATCTGGAACCAACTCATTCTGTACAATACTTTTATCCAGATTCTGTCAGAATGTGGATGGAATGTTTGAAAATTAATTTTAATCCAGAGCTATGTAAAAATTAAAAATACATTGGCACTTATATGTTAACACACTTTCTAAAGGGTATAACAGCCAAATGGGATCAGACCAAAGGTCATCAAGCCCAATCATCTGTTCTCACAGTGGCTAACCAAATGCCTATGGCAGGGAGAGCCAACGTTATATCATTTTTTTGCACCACGTTGCATCAAATGTTTTGGGGAAAGTTGTAGACCACAACATCTGGAGAGCACCATGGCATGAGTGTGGCAGTACCTTCTTGCTCATGATCCCCAGCAAATAGAACCCATTTTTATGTAGCTAAATAGATAGATAAAAAGTCCTTTGAATTGCCACTAGTTATTATAGTTTATACACAGTGGATATCAAGCATTAAAAACAAACAAACAACTGTGCAGGTTTCCTATGGGTCAACTACTGTAGGAACAAGATACTCCAGTAGATAGACCTTTGTTCTAATGTAGCACGGCTCCTCTTATGTTCTTATCTTCAGAACAGCTTTCAACTGGAATTAGATTGCAAAGAAGAATTCAGAATGCATCCTGGTACACGATAAAAGTCTCAGAAATTTGGACAACTTACAATGGACTTAAATTGACATCAGCTCATATTTGAATCCCATAAAATCATTGAGCTATGTGGTTAGTCTTAAAAACTCAAAGTGCTGAAAGTATAACAATGTGATTTTGTATAAATGCATTAGGATTCGAATGCTCTGTAACCCTATGTAAGTGTCTTTCAGAAGACCCATGTATCTCTAGCTATGAATTTCTCTAATGCTCAATGAACCTGGGGCTGAAAACATTCTAAGCTTGAAAGAAATCCTAGGAAGTAGACAATTATTCTTGATTCAAATTTGTTGTACAACCAACACTTTGTAAAAACTTTATTTAACACAGTGTGGGGAAAGTAAACTCCACCAAGATATTGTAACACCTTTAAATAAATACATACTTCCTTTTAAAATAAGAGCAAAGAACTTTACGTATTACACACACAAAATGTTAATGATTAAAATAAATTGCATTACACACAGCAATTAGGCACATATTTAAATACAGTGGTACCTCGGATTACATATGCTTCAGGTTACATACGCTTCAGGTTACAGACTCTGCTAACCCAGAAATAGTGCTTCAGGTTAAGCACTTTGCTTCAGGATGAGAACAGGAATCGTGCTCCGGCGGCGCGGCAGCAGCAGGAGGCCCCATTAGCTAAAGTGGTGCTTCAGGTTAAGAACAGTTTCAGGTTAAGTACGGACCTCCGGAACGAATTAAGTACTTAACCTGAGGTACCACTGTATGGGTGACAATCAAAAAAGGTGTGTATGAAGAAAGGTTTAGTTCCATTATAGGCATATATAATATATAGGGTTTATATCACTCTGTCAAATCTTTCCATAAGCGATCCAGGGATTTCTGAGCTGATGTGGGAGAGAAATTAATTTCCATTACCAAATTTGCACTTCCTAAATCAATACATGAACCAAGAAATACATGTTCTTTGAAAGTTGCACTTCACAAAGAAGTGTACAGAAGTGAAAATAGCAAACAAAATTGCATTCTGTGAAATGAAAACTGCTTGCAAAAAAGCTAGGCAAAACCTTGTACAAAAATTTGCATATGCGGAGAAAAGTGTGCAAAAAATGTAAGAATTTTCACGAGAATTTAAAAATGAAAGACAAATGGGGGCAAAAATTGGGTGAATTGGACTATGACTGTAAAAAGGAGAAATTGCGAGAAACCAAATTTTGACAGATTCATCCAACTGCAAACTGCAAAGTTTGGTGTAGTTACCACCAAACTACACTTCCTGTGGTTGGAGCAAGGGAATGATTTTAAGCCTTTTAGGGAAGGAGGGGGGGGAATAAGGGAGAATAAGAGAATAAAGGAGGGAGGAGAAAGAGAGATTTTGGCACCGGGGTGGAGGAAGGGGGTGGTTTGCCCCGGATATCACCACTGAGGGGGGTGACAAATGCGCTGCCCCAAATGGTCCACCAACCGCCTCCCCCTCAGCTATAGGGCAGCTAAGTAGGAGGAGGCAGGCAGACTCCTCAGAGGCCCCATGGAGCATCCTGCCCCAGCTCACCCCATCCCCACGGATGGCTGGCCCTGGCCCTGGGCACAGGGCACGTGCGCCACCCCGGCGCCCAATCAGCTTGCTCCACCGCTGTTTGGCACATCAGAGCTAATGAGCATTTTGCCCACATATTGTCTTTTCTACCAGCAAACCATGATCATAGCTCCAATATTTTTAACAAAGACCCGGTTCCTGCTCATCAAATTCTTCAAAGCATCCTTTACCTCCTTATTCCTTAAGCTATAAATCATTAGATTGAGCAGTGGGGTGACTACTGCATAAAAAACTGATGCCACTGTGTCTAGCTTAGAAGGAGAAGGGGAAATGGGTCTTGTATATATGAAGATAACTGTGGCGTAGTAAATCACCACCACAGTAAGGTGTGAACCACAGGTGGAAAAGGCCTTTTGTCTCCCACTGGCTGAGGGGATCCTAAGTATGGTTGAGATTATAAAGGTATAGGATACCATGGTGAGCAAGCAGGTGCTGAGGATGACAAAGGAGGCCAGAACTGTGACTAGGGTAGAGCTGACAAAGGCATTGCCACATGAGCGCCTCAACAGGGGCCCAGCGTCACAAAAGAAATGGTGAATCTCCTTAGGCTCACAGAATGAGAGCTGGGAGATGAGGACAATGGGGAGCAAAGGAGCTAGAAATCCACCCACCCAGGCTGCTGTCACCAGCCATGTAGTTACTTGCAGAGTCATAAGAGCTGGATAATGAAGAGGACGGCAGATGGCCAAGTAGCGGTCATAAGCCATAGTAGCCAGGAGGAAGCATTCAGTGGAGCCCAAGGCGAAGAAAAGATAGAGCTGGGCAATGCAACCCGCAACAGTGATTGTACTCCCACCAGCCAGGAAACTTTCCAGCATCTTCGGCACAGTGGAGGTGGTATACCAGATCTCCATGAAGGAGAAGTTGCCTAGGAAGTAGTACATGGGTCGCTGCAGTTTTGGGTTTGCCTTAATGACTAAGATGATGATGATGTTGGCAGTAATAGTGAGAACATAGGTGGCCAAGGCTAGGGTGAAGAACAGCATAGAAAGCTGTGGAGAAGCTGAGAACTCCAAGATGACAAACGCCTTTACCACACTCCTGTTAGAAGATTCCATGTTGACATTCTCTCTGGTTAGCAAAGTTGTGGAGAAGGAACAAAAAGGGAACAAAAAGGGGAAAGATTAATGTGCTATATTTAAGAACATTTATTTACATTTGTTATTAGGAATGTCAGAAATGTGATGAATGTGATGAACAGGGATGGAGAACCAAATGTATCCTTCCATACTTCTCTATCTATATCCCTAAATGTTGAGGAATGTACATCCGTCTACACTTTATACTTCATGTAGTTGATGGGAAAAACTAATGTAACATAGGGGCATCCATGATGAACATGATTGCCAACTCTAGATCATGGCAAATTCCTGCAAGAGTACATGTGCAGGTATTTCCCCAGTCTTGGCAGGCTGTATGGATATGACTAACTTAACACCATTAATTGCAATGGGTCTACTCTGTTTATACAAATCTTTTTCCATGTCATGTGGGAAAGCGTGTTCTCCTTCATGGGGAGCACGTGTTGCGGTGGGGGCCGCCAGGACACTTCAAAGTTGGGGGCGGGCTAATTGTTCATTGGCCACTGATGTGATTGGGGCTTCCCTTGTTGTTGGGAAGAAGTTAATGTTGCCATTTGTTGATTGACAGCCAGAAATGCTAAAACTCCTTGCACGAGGCTAGGGCTTCCTCTTTTCAACCGTGCATCGGATTGCCCGTCCCACCCTCCCTAGAATTAGGGTTGTTCACTTTGACCTTGCTATGCCTGTCATCTGCTCTTGGGGCAGGGTCGTCTGCTCTTGGGGCAGGGGCCTGGTAGGAATTTTGTCCATCTGGCTGATTGGCTGGGGCCATTTGGTTTTTGCCTACTGCGTAGCAAATCGTCACAACATGTAAGGCTGCGGTTAGGCATTGGTTTAAGGTTTGGTTGGTTGAGGGGCATGGATTGGCTGTGCCTGCCCCTCTAATGCTGCTGCTGCAAGGGATTCCGTTAAAGGAATTGGGGGCTAACTATTGCTTGTCCACTCTGTCAAGGGGGCTCGGGCCATAGCAATGAGCTCCTGGTTGCATTTGGGGTGAGGGCAGATTCCCTGCTCCGCGTAACCCCCAAGTATATTCCCCCATTCTGACTTTCGCATCGTGCGGAATGTCAGTCTGTCCCCCATGGTGGGGACAGATAGTCGCAACCAATGCCTAAGCAACCACTCACAAATTTGTATTTCAATAAAGTTGTGGCCAAAATTATGCCAAAAATCTTAAACAAAAAATTCTGTGTGATGTGTGAGTTATTGGGGTGGCCCTGGGGACCTCGACACGCAATTACCCATCCAAGAATTAATGACCTGTGCATTTTTTGAAAGCTGCATCCCAAGTAAAGAAAGATCTGTTCAGCGATATATTCAACAAATGTTATTTTCACCTACATATTTCCACACAAAAACAGTTACACAGATGTTGTCTTCTTTCTTTAAGAAGAATGGGATTATTTAAAAGAGGACTCATGAGCACATATCAGAAGTAGCTACAGTGCCTATTATGACTGGTAATGGCTTCCAGAGCCTCAGGCAGAGATGATGACAACAACAACAACAACAACAACAATAATAATAATAATAATAATAATAATAATAATAATAATAATAATAATAATAATAATAATATACCCCGCCCATCTGGCTGGGTTTCCCCAGCCACTCTGGGTGGCTTCCAACAAAAGATTAAAAATACAGTAGTACCTCATGTTAAGTACTTAATTCGTTCCGGAGGTCGGTACTTAACCTGAAACTGTTCTTAACCTGAAGCACCACTTTAGCTAATGGGGCCTACTACTGCTGCCGCGCCACCGGAGCCCGATTTCTGTTCTCATCCTGAAGCAAAGTGCTTAACCTGAAGCACTATTTCTGGGTTAGCAGAGTCTGTAACCTGAAGCGTATGTGACCTGAAGCATATGTAATCCGAGGTACCACTGTATTTAAATATGTGCCTAATTGCTGTGCGTAATGCAATTTATTTTAATCATTAACATTTTTTGTGTGTAATAAGTAAAGTTCTTTGCTCTTATTTTAAAAGGAAGTATGTATTTATTTAAAGGTGTTACAATATCTTGGTGGAGTTTACTTTCCCCACACTGTGTTAAATAAAGTTTTTACAAAGTGTTGGTTGTACAACAAATTTGAATCAAGAATAATTGTCTACTTCCTAGGATTTCTTGCAAGCTTAGAATGTTCCATGCACTTTTTAGGATGTGGAAGAATGAACAGATTAGTAGGCAAAGGAGATCCAAATTGGCCTCACCATTTGGTAGCCTACATGTCCAAAAATTTTCAGTGTTTATTCTAAAACAAACAAAGAAAAGTATGCCATTAGTCCTTTAAATTATGCAGCTGTAAACAAAGGTCACCCCGTGTGCTCTGGCTAATGTTTTCAAAGGCACTGGACTACTGACAACCACTAGGGGAAGGTATTCAAGTATTAAATATATTTTAAAAATATTTTAAATGAACCATAAACTAAAGGCAGATTAAAATACCTGATAGATTCTACATGTCTGAATAGGTTTGCCAAATAAAAAATGTTTTTAGCCACCATGTAAAATAATACAGTGGAAGGGGCTGCCTGATGTCAGTAGATAGGGAGTTTCATTGTTTGGTTGCTGCCATACCTAAAGATAAATTTCTTACAAGTGCTGAATGACTATATGTGACACTTTAAATATTGCCAGTTCTGCAGCTTGAAGTGGTAAAGTGTACATCTATGGGGTAAAGCAATCTAGCAGGTAAACTAGTCCCAAAGTATTAAGGACATTCTTCCTATTTATTTCATTATAAATATACACTGCTCCATTGTAGAAAAACTCAATGCAGTTTATGTACTTATAGTAACAGCCTGAAGTTGATCCAGTAGCAGACTGTCAACCAGCGCAGTTTTCTGAGCACAGATGTTAAGTGCCAAAGGCACATGACTTTCTGCCTACCAGCACATGTTTTCCTTGCCCACACTGCTGTTTGGTTTGGGGCATGTCTTCCTTGTTATATTTTAATAAATATAACCCTGTCTGAAGTCCTCATTTGAAGCGTGGTGCAAGTAAACATATGCCCTTCAGATGCACTTCAGATGTAGATATTAGCCCATTCTCATTGATGAAGGTCCATGCACTGATTTTCTGAAGGCATCTTTGAATTCCTGATTCCTCAGGCAGTAGATGACTGGATTGAGAAGTGGTGTGAGGACGGTGTAGACAACAGACACCAGCTTGTTGGCATAAAAGGAGGTGAGGGCTCTTGGCCGGGCATAGATGAAAATAGTGGTAGAATAGAAAATTGTGACTACCAGAAGGTGTGAAGCACAGGTGGAAAAGGCTTTGTGCTTCCCTTTGGCTGAAGGTATGTGGAGAATTGTGGAGATGATGCAGATGTAAGAGGTGATTGTTACAGAGAGTGGGCCAATGAGAATGAGTAAGGCAAGAAGGAAATCAATGAGCTCAGCCAATGACATATCAGTGCAGGCCAAGTTGAGAAGTGGGGAAACATCACAGAAGAAGTGGTTGATAACGTTGGGTCCACAGTAGCTCAGGCGTGAGATGAAGATGATCTTCCCCATGGCAATGAAAATGCCACTCAACCAGGAACCAGCTGCTAGACGAATGCATAAGTTTTGACTCATAATAGCTGGATAGCGCAATGGGTTGCAGATGGCAACATAGCGATCATAAGCCATAACAGTTAGAAGGACACACTCAGTGCATGCCAAAGCCAGGAAGAAGTACAGCTGAGCCATGCAACCTATGAAAGAGATTTCCCTCTTTTCTGCCACAAAGCCAGCAAGCATTTTGGGGACCGTGACGGAGACATACCAGATCTCCAGGAAAGAAAGATTACCCAGGAAGAGATACATAGGCTTATGAAGATTGATGTTCATCCAGATTAAGGCAATGATCACCACATTCTCCATTATTGTCAGTGTGTAGGCAACCAGAAAAGTGGTGAATAACAAGAGCTGCAGCCTCAGATCTCCAGGAAAACCAACCAGGATGAATTCATTCACTTGTGTCCAGTTTGCCAGTTGCATCTCAAATGTTTGCTGGTATCATAGATGAAAGGCAGAAAGAAGATTAATACACATGACTTGTTCAAAAGCAAATGACAGTGAGTGCCCTTCCACTCTGCAAATTTAATTTAATATCTTTATTTCATAAAAATTATTCACCAATTGATTGTAAAGGACCTGAAAGTGATTAGCAAACTGAGAAAACCATACAATCAAGAACTGTACTTTAAAACACACAAAAGTTAAAATACTAAAATAGATTAAAATTAATTCAACTTTCTATACATATCTGTTGTTGCATATAGAGCTTTATGATTTCTTTATTCAGGAAACCATATTTCACAGGGTTGCATCCAGTCTAAATCCCATTCAATTCAACATGAAAGCCATGACTAAGTAAAGCCCCACTGATATCAGTGGGAACTGAGTTCAACTAACTTCGGCTGTAATCCAAACACCTTATAAGAAGCAAATCTTACTCATCAAGCTACCATAGCCAGGTGGCCCACTCTACAGCCCAGGGCAGTGCATCTTGTTTCGCTGCTTGGGGAAAAATGGAAAGATCCACTTTGCCCTACTGCCCCTGCCCCCACCCACTCTTGCCGCCACCTGCTTTTGTGTGTCCTGCCCCATCCTCTGCTGGCATAGAAGCGGCACCGCCATCGATGCCAATTTTCAGTTAGATATTGCCCCAAAGTGGTGCCAATGGTGGTGGTGCTTCTCTGCCACTTGAAAAGGAGGTGGAGCAGATGGGCCACCTACAGGAATGCCACCTGGGGGGCTTCTGCCACCTAAAGCAGTAGCCTCACGTGCCTCATGGATGGGCCAGCACTGTCTACAGTGAATAGATTTTGAAGGACTGTCAGAGGACATTGTCCTCTGCTTGAGAATTGTCCAGTCTAGATTAAAGATAAGGAACCAGAAAAAGGGAGATCGGGAACCTTGAAGATACCCAACAAAAGTTAGTAGCACCTGGTCATCAGTCTAATCCAGCACAGAAATCACCTGATTTCTTCCCCTCTATATTGAGATGTATTGCATTTCTATTTAAATTCTTGTAGTTCTTTCTAAATGTGTGTCTATACATATGAAGCACCATATGAAAAAATTATGCGAATATTTCATCCTCTTTTTTGTGAATGGGAAGCCTCTTTTTTTGGCAATACATAATTGGCCATCCTACATTAAACATAGACTTATTTCAGATTAGATATACATAAGATGGTGCTGGATGTGACTCTTAATGTATAACAGATGTCTTAAGTTTTTAATGAGTGTTGCTATCAAGTTGTTTACCAAAACTGATTCATAAATCCATGTTCATAAGCATGTAGGTAATGGGACGCGGGTGGCGCTGTGGGTAAAACCTCAGCACCTAGGACTTGCCGACCGTCAGGTCGGCGGTTCGAATCCACGCGGCGGGGTGCGCTCCCGTCGTTCGGTCCCAGCGCCTGCCAACCTAGCAGTTCGAAAGCACCCCCGGGTGCCAGTAGATAAATAGGGACCGCTTACTAGCGGGAAGGTAAATGGCGTTTCCGTGTGCTGCGCTGGCTCGCCAGATGCAGCTTGTCACACTGGCAAGTGACCTGGAAGTGTCTTCGGACAGCGCTGGCCCCCGGCCTTTTAAGTGAGATGGTGCACAACCCCAGAGTCGGACACGACTGGCCCATACGGGCAGGGGTACCTTTACCTTTACCTTTAAGCATGTAGGTTAAATTTTATAACTGTAAAAGCAAATATATATACAGTATACTCATTAACAGCAACAGCAACTGGAGACAACACAATCATTTTGGGATGGTTAAAGAAATGAACACCCATAGTGGGACAGGAAACCAATGCATTATTGCAACCCCAAATGGTGATCATTAGACATTTTCAGTAGTACCGGGATTTCCCTTTGGTGCTGGTAATGGTCACTGCACTTATTTTGCAAACCTTTATTCAGAATGGTGACAGACTGCACCTTTTGGCCATTTTAACCCCACTTATTACAATTACCCTTCAATACATGCCAACTGAGTTGTGCCTCTGTCTTTTGCCGTCATAAATTTGCCACCAAACATTTGTTAATCTTGAAGGTGCATCAAGACTTTGTTGCAGGGGTAGCCTCAAGCAGAGCAGCCAATGGTGACTCTCATCCCCCTCAAGTAAATGTTCACACTACCCAAGTAAGCTGGTCAAGATTTTTGGGCATCGTGAAGCATTTGTCTCTCTTCCCAGCAGTAAAAATAAAATAATGTTAGCTCGATGTTAGACGGCTCCCCTCCCCATACTTTAGTTAGTGGGTATTGCTGCATTTATTCATTTAATTCCAAACAAATCAGTATTTTAATGTTATCTTCTTTCTCAGGACCTCACACTGTGCACTAACATCCTTAGTTTGTTTAGTTATTTACATTGCAAATGTCCGCTCCTACATCAGCAGTCAAACTGGAATGCATATACAAACAAGTCTATGCATATTTTAGGGATGCTTCCGAACTTTCCACTGTCATAACTATAAATTGGTTCACTTATATATTTTAATATGACTGTTAAGTTCAATAATAGATACCTCACAGCATCTTAAAAAGCAGAGACATCACCTTGCTGACAAAGGCCTGTATAGTTAAAGCTATGGTTTTCCCAGCAGTGATGTATGGAAGTGAGAGCTGGACCATAAAGAAAGCTGATTGCCAAAGAATTGATGCTTTTGAATTATGGTGCTGGAGGAGACTCTTGAGAGTCCCATGGACTGCAAGATGACCAAACCTATCCATTCTGAAGGAAATCAGCCCTGAGTGATCACTGGAAGGACAGATCCTGAAGCTGAGGTTCCAATACTTTGGCCACCTCATGAGAAGAGAAGACTCCCTGGAAAATGTTGGGAAAGATGGAGGGCACAAGGAGAAGGGGACGACAGAGGACAAGATGGTTGGACAGTGATCTCGTAGCTATGAACATGAGTTTGACTAAGCTGCGGGAGGCAGTGGAAGACGAGTGCCTGGCATGCTCTGGTCCATGGGGTCACAAAGAGTCGGACACTACTAAACGACTAAACAACAACAACAGATACCTCACATATATTTCATCATCTGTCCACCCATTTAAAATATCGAATATAATACCCTTCCATTTTAATAAGTCAAGGGAAACTGATTATAAACATTCTGCAATAAAATATTGATTTATCATAATAGTATATTGAATCAGATAGGACTTGATTCTAATAGGAATTTCCACATAGGAATATGTGGTCAGGCTGCAATCCTATACTCAATTAATTTGAAGTCATACCAAACTCAGGAGAACTTACAAGACAACCTTCTGAACAATATTTTAAAACCGAGTTATTAAAAAAAGATAATGTCTAGCAACAGCAAAAAAAAATCAATACTACCAAAAATAAATTCAGCTGCATTTACTGATTTAACCTCACCAAAGTCAAATTTAAATTCTTCTGAATATAATCTTGAAACAACTGCATTTAAGCAAACAAACAAACTGCTTCCAAAAATTAATCTCATTTTCTTTTTTCCTAGTAAATTTACCACAGTGAATGGTTTTATATATTCGCTCTTGAACTAATAAGTACACCTAGTTCTGTTCCGTTGGTGAAAACTACTGATCTCAGAAAGCTGTCCACCAACGGAATGTTGCTTTGTTAAGTGTCCACTTAACTGGAACAGAACTGCAAACAAAACAACAACAGTGCATTACTTCAAAACCAAATATTGTTTGTCATGCATAGAAAATGAGAAGTGCATCTTTAATCCAAATTACATATTTGGATTACCATTTACAAATCATAAAAATGCACATGTGAAATCATGAAAACATTGCAAATACTTGCAGATACTAATTTTGAGGTTTACCTACACAGGAGAGATGAAGAAACAATGGAAAGAATTTCTATCTTCCCAAAAACTTGTTCAGACAAAAAGTTACAAGAAAGTTGAAAAGAAAAATATAATCAAAAAGAGAAAATTATTTCTCCACTGATATACGGGCACTGCTGCTCATGATGAGTAGTGATGATGGTCACAAATGCAAGAGGGCAGAGGAGATCAATGCAGAAACTGATATAGTCAGGCTGGGCTGAAAATCACACCATTGCTGAGTCTTTCAGAGATCTGTCCACAAAACAGCAATAGGAAGGTTTCTATTATGTCCCTTTGGCAGCCTTTTCCTTTCTCCTTCCCTTGAGTTGCTGCACTTGTTTAGGAACAAACTCCTAAAAAAAACTTGGAACAAACTACTAACCCAAACCTCTCAGTGGGTGCCACAGTTGTAAAAGCCTCCTCCTCTGTCACCATCTGCTGCCCTGGAGATCGAACCTGGGTTCTGCAGATGGTCTACCACTGAGTCACAGCCCTTTCCTAACACCTTCATCTCTAAACTCTAATAATAAAGCCTTCTCCATTGTTGACACCATCTGTCTCACTTCAGATGGATGGGGGCACCCAAAGGAAAGTTGAGAGCCATCCTCCTACTTGCCACGAAAGCATCCCAGTGACTCTGGGAAATGTTTTCTTCTTCTAGAAAATGCACTGACAATGCCCCTTGCTCCTAGGATGCTATCATTCATGAAAGCAAGGATGAAGAAGGCCTGGGAGAGTCTTTTAGTCCTCCCAGACCTATGGATCTGATTTAGCCAATATCAGGGGCAGATAATTGAAGGAGGAGGAGAATGGTCGGGCAGAGTTCAGCATAACAGGGACTTACAACTGACATATAAAACTCCTGATGATATGTGGTGTGGTGGTTAGAGTGTTGGACTAGGACCTGGAAAGTGTTTTCTCCTTCATGGAGAGCATGTGTTGCGGTGGGGGCCGCCAGGACACTCTGAAGTTGTGGGGCGGGCTAATTGACCGTTGGCCACTGATGCAATTGGGCTCCCCTTGTCGTTGGGAAGAAGTTAATGTTGCCATTTGTTGATTGACAGCCAAATATGCTAAAACTCCTTGCACAAGGCTAGGGCTTCCTCTTTTCGCCCGTGCATCAGATTGCCTGCCCCCCCCCCCCCTAGAATTAGGGTTGTTCGCTTGACCTTGCTATGCCTGTCATGGGGTCATCTGCTCTTGGGGCAGGGGCCTGGTAGGAATTTTGTCCATCTGGCTGATTGGCTGGGGCCATTTGGTTTTTGCCTACTGCGTAGCAAATCGTCACAACTTGTAAGGTTGCGGTTAGGCATTAGTTTATGGTTTGGTTGGTTGAGGGGCAAGGATTGGCTGTGCCTGCCCCTCTAATGTTGCTGCTGCAAGGGATTCTGTTAAAGGAATCGGGGGCTAACTATTGCTTGTCCACCCTGTCAAGGGGGCTCAGGCCACTGCAAGAGCTCCTGGTTGCATTTGGGGTGGCCTGAGGGCAGGTTCCCTGCTCCGTCACTACCCCCAAGTGTATTCCCCTTTTCTGACTTTCGCAGGCGTGCAGAATGTCAGACTGTCCCCCACGGTGGGGACAGCTAGTCGCAACCAATGCCTAAGCAACCACTCACATTTTTGTATTTTAATGAAGTTGTGGCCAAAATTATGCCAAAAACCTTAAACAAAAATTTTGGTGTGATGTGTGAGTTATTGGGGTGGCCCTGGGGACCTCGACACGCAAGAAAAAGGTTCAAATCCCTAATTAGTTATGAAGCTCACGGAACCAGGCTCTCAGACAAACTTACCACATATGATTGTTGTGAAAGTAAAATACAGAGGGGGAAGAACCATCTATACCAGCTTGATGCTTGAATAAGCAAAGAATTGACCTCCGCAGCCGATCCTTTAAGAAAATAGCTTTAATTGTAAAGTACAGTCCTGAATCCAGCCTAGAGCAGAATAAGGTGCTTCCCATCACTAAAACATACTTATGGAAAAACAAAGTGTAGGAGGAAGAGAGTGATGCAAACATATATAATGGGCGGCAGGACAACAGATACTGGGAAATGTCTTAAGCATGCAGCTTAAGATATTAGACCTCAAAACACTTGGTTTGAAATACAGCTGCATATCCAAAAACTTACCTAGTGTTGTTGCCGATTTCTGCATATCCTAGTCTGGAACTATATGGAAATAATAATAATAATAATAATAATAATAATAATAATAATAATAATAATAATAATAATAATAATAATTTACATTGGTTCTCAGCAATTTGTAATGTTCATCTCAAATAAAATGCATATATTGCAGCTCCAAGAATTTATCACACCAGTTTTGAACAACTTTTTTTTTTTTTTCATATGATAGCAAAAGCATTTGTTTAACTCTCCCTCTCCCCCCACCATGTTAATGCTTACTAGATATTTAGATGTAAGATTCCAGGGACTGCTGGGCAAGGTTAGTGTCACTCCCAACATTCAGGGGAAAAGAAGCCATATAGTCCTAGCTTATTTAAGAACAATCCTCTTCAACAAAGCTTTTGGCTGATTAACATCTGATGTCTTTTAAAATGTGTTGTGGAATGGAGAAATATTGGTTTGTTATTGTTCTTATTTTTACTGTGTATTTTTTGGTTTTTATATTGTAATCTTATGTTTTGAACTGCCCTGAGATCTACGGATTAAGGGTGATATAAATAAAAAAAATACTAATTATTAGTATTTAGAAAATGCAGTAGACCCTTGGCTTACGTTACCCTCGGGTAACGTAAACTTTGGGTAGTGAAAGCGGCAAACCCGGAAGTATATTTCCGGGTTTTGCCGCTCGTGCATGCACAGACGTGCTCTACACACTGTGTGTCTGCACAGAAGCGGTGCCTCCAGTTGTGGAAACTTCAGGATATGGCCGGACCTCTGGAACAGATTCTGTCCGCAATCAGAGGTACCACTGTATAAGTATTTGGAACTGTCTCAATGTAGAAACATCTACCTACTTAGTTCTTTGCCTTATGCTTAACGTCGAGAAGGTCCATGAACTGTTTTGCTGAGGGCATCCTTGAATTCCTGATTTCTCAGGCAGTAGATGACTGGATTGAAAAGCGGTGTGAGGACTGTGTAGACAACGGACACCAGCTTGTTTGAGTTAAAGGAAGTGAGTGCTTTTGGGCGGGCATAGATGAAAAGGGAGGCAGCATAGAAAATGGTGACTACCAGAAGATGTGAGGCACAAGTGGAGAAGGCCTTTTGCTTCCCTTTGGCTGAAGGGATGCGAAGTACGGTGGAGATGATGTAGAAGTAAGAGGCAATTGTCACAGAAAGGGGGCCCAGGAGAATGAGTAAGGCCAATAGGAAGTCAATGAGCTCAGCCAATGACATATCAGTACAGGCCAGGTTGAGAAGTGGAGAAACATCACAGAAGTAGTGGTTGATGGTGTTGGGTCCGCAGTAGCTCAGCCGTGAGATGAAGAAGACCTTCCCCATGGCAATAAAAAAGCCACTCAACCAGGATCCGGCTGCTAGACGAACACAGAGGTCTTGACTCATAATGGCTGGATAGCGCAATGGGTTGCAGATGGCAACATAACGGTCATAGGCCATAACAGCTAAGAGGACACACTCAGTACATGCCAAAGCCAGGAAGAAGTACAGCTGAGCCATGCAACCTATAAAAGAGATTTCTCTTTTCTCTGCCACAAAGCCAGCAAGCATTTTGGGAACCGTGACGGAGACATACCAGATCTCCAGGAAAGAAAGATTACTCAGGAAGAGATACATAGGCTTATGAAGATTGATGTTCATCCAGATTAAGGCAATGATCACCACATTCTCCATTATTGTCAGTGTGTAGATAATTAGGAAAAGCGTAAATAGTGACATCTGCAATTCAGGGTTTCCAGGAAAACCTACTAGGATAAATGTATGTGTCCTGTTCTCCCATTTCATCCTCAATAATATGTTGTTGCTGTTTAGAGCTGTAATAATATTCAAAGTTCAGATTTCACAATTTTATAGATACATATCATTCAGAGCAAATCACATTCAAAATTAATAGATAAATCAGCATCTTGTCATATCATATTTCTTAATCTGCTAAAATCCCATTGTCTATAAATATTTACCAGACTGAGTCAGAAAACAATGGCACAGTTCTGCATCTGCAGAGATGCCAACACATATTATAATGCAATAAGGATTATGAGCATGAAAGAAGCCATTGGTTTCTCTGAAGGTATGGTGATAGTCTTGAACATTTTAACTTCTGAGGGAAGAAAATGCTTGACAGCATGTTCAGAAATAACCCAGATTTTCTGATGTGTGTGAAAGGTGTTATTCACTAGAGAAACACCACGCAGGACCTAGGGACCAGAGGATTTATGTGGAGAGAGCTAGAGAGTGAAAAATCTTAGTGGCACTGGTAAATCATTTTAGAAGAAGGGGATTGTAAGAGACTAGGTACAGCAACATAAACTTCCCTTTTTAAGACCTACAGCTCATCATAGGGGTGTAACTTGGAAGAGGCCATAGTACAGTTAAAGAACACATGCTTTGTATGCAAAAGTTCCCAGCTTCAGTCTCTGGTGCAGGGCTCGTAAATGATTCCTGCTTCAAATCTTAGAGAGCTGCCAGTCAGTACTGACAACATTTCGCTAGAAGGACTTACTTACTTACTTACTTACTTACTTACTTACTTACTTACTTGAGACCATCAAAATGGTGTACAATGTGCCACATAGACCTATGTTTCTAAGTAATGTTAGCTTTAGATAAGCAATGATAAATATACCCAGTGGTGTTCTTATTCAGTTTTATGAATTGGGTTCATCCATTTAATTACAATGAGTGGATGACATGGGTGACAGATTTCTCTGCCTTTGATTTATTTAGGGGGGGGGCGAAAGAGGGGGCACAAATGCTTACATTTTTTTCCAGGGGAGGAGGCAACTCTGATCTGCGTAAAAACATTATAACAAATAATGGAAAAGCAGATCCTTCCTATTACCTTGTTCCTCGTCCACAGTACAGGTGGAAGTATGCAGAGTGAAAAATGCTCTGTACAGAGTGTAATTTGAGCAAGCCAGTTAGGCAGAAAGCCAGCAACTGCGGCCACTGCCTGGCTGTATAAGTGCTGGGATAGCCAGATATTGAACTAGCTAGATAGGACCTCCCTGGACACCTCCCTGGACCACACGTGCAAGCGTGTACACGAGTGCACACACACAAACAAAAAGGAGATAAGGAAAAATCTGAAAGAACCACTCAACTTGTTGCAACATATGGCTAACTAAAATGCTGCTTTCTGTACATACTTGAGACAATTTGTGCAATTTTTGCCTCATTTCTCTGAAGTTGGAAAAATGTTCTTAAGATAATTCTCCCCATGAAAATGAGATTCAAAGGCATGGGTAGGTGGGAAGACATTTCACAACAGTGGCCTTGCATTACCAAAATCCCATTTGCTCAGATTTCTAAAATTCTAAAGCAAACGTTATACATCAATTATCCACTTTCATGCACATCTCTCTCTTTTTAAAGAACAATTCACATAGATTCATCGTGTAAAGTGTTAGCTGATATAAAAAAGGAGTCATTTGATTGTTCTGCATTGCAAAGATTTGGCATCGTTATTGACAAAGTTTACTTACATAGCAGTACATCCACAGGATAACTTGTTAGTTTCCACCCCAAAATATATATACGTATATTTGTAAAGGCAAACAATGCGAGTCTTTCTGTGGTTGTTCCAAAGCTGTAGAGAAAAAAAGTCTCTCTGGGTGGCTTTGCAGGCTTTCGATTACTGGTCTGCTGCATGTGAAGGAAAGATGGGACATAAAGCATGGAGACTCATGCTAGATGTGTGAGGTAATACAGTTTCTTCCGCAACCCAAGATCAGTCAGTCATAAAATGTTTGGGGAGTTTGCTTGAAGTTCCTCTGACCCTCTCCTTTTTTTTCTTGTTCCCTCGGGTCATAGCAGCTGGAACATAATCATCAACTCTACTATTGAATCACATGTATTAGCACAGTTCAGCTCAAGTTTGTCAGTGTTTAATGCTTGAAGTTAACTATTATAGTAGGCATAGTCTATTGATATACTACATTTCCCACAAATAGAGCTGTGCTCAAAGTGATTCACATTACAAAAGAATAAATGCAGTAGTAATATTGATAAATAATAAGTATGTAAAAAACACACACAAGTGAGCATAAAGTTTGCCAATATGCCAAGTAAAAATATCCAATAACATCACATCCAAAAGTAGCCGCAAAAGTTCTTCTGGAAATGGCCCCCTTTTGGTTAAATACTGTAATGTGCTTACATGTTTCTGAACTTTAACCCTTTGCTTTGTGTGCATATTGAAGGGTGAAAGGATGGCGGTTTACCCAAAGCTCTGCCAGTTAGTAATCAAAAGCCATATCACTCAAACCTTGTACTGTTTCTTGACATCTAAAGCAGCTCTTATCAGTGGCGTAGCGTGCGTTGTCAGCACCCGGGGCAAGGCAAGTAATTTGCGCCCCCTAACCCGTGGATTTGCGCCCCCTAACCCATGGATTTGCGCCCCCTAACCCTAACCCCCAGATGTTGTGCCCGGTGCGGCCGGCCCCCCCTGCACCCCCCACGCTACGCCACTGGCTCTTATTAAATGTTGGTAGAATATCTGCTCACCTGGGGCTCGGGGTGGGGGTGGGCATTTGATGCACACCATGGCCATGGTTGGTCCAGGGACCCCACCAATTTCCGGTGCAGATAGCGGTGGGTAGCCACCTGCAGCAGCCCACTACCAGCCATGCCGAACCTTCCAGATGTGGGCAGACATCACCCATGAGACCAATCAGGGGCAAGGATATGAGGGCTGTGCCCAACCCACTGTCAGTATATGGAAACATCACCGCTGCAGACACACAGATTGTTGGCATCAAATGATGCGCCTATCTGTGGGAAAGAAGAATTTCCCAGGACGTTCACAGGCTGGATAAGTCTCTGTGAAGAGCGTAATCTGAAACCTTCCATTTGTGCATGTTCAGGAAGTTTGTCAGACTTGCTAGAAGAACTGAACTGAAAGGACGTGTTTTTCTATAGTGCTGTAATGTCAGAAATAAACATCATGTAAATAGATTTCTGACTTATTTTCTTTCCCCTGCAGAAGCAGGAGAGAGGGGTTGTGCATTTTACCCACTCTTGGGAAAATGTCGCCTATCAAAATCTCCCTGGTCTGTCTGGATATCAGCCAGAGGAGGTTACCGGTAAGCAAGCTCTGAGGACAGTGAGAGGGGCCAGCCTCTATGGAGGGGGCTTGCAAACCAACACCCACCTCTGGTGTACATAGGGGGATGACCAGGTACAGGCCACCTTCTTTGTTGCCTTTGCAGGAATTTTCCACCCATCCATCCAGGCTGTTAGGGCCCTGCTCAGTTGAGGAATGGACACATTCACATATGGACCTTGCTATGGTTTACTTGGTCACTGTATTCACAGAGAATTTTTTTTCCAGCCCTTTCACCTGGGTGCCTTTTAGACAGAGGTGTCAGGGACCCCTGGCAATACAATTAGGCTTTCATGCTTTACAAGGCAAAGTAGGACAATTTTGCTGGTCCCAGGCTCTCCATCCTCCTCATCTAGACCTTGTGTCTTATATCTGATCCTGAACTTACAGGATTTTGATAACTGAATAATAATATAATTCTAGACAATGGGGCATAGTCTAGCATAGCATTTGATGTGACAAAGTACCAGGGAGATCAGGGTTAGAATTCTTGCTCCATAATGAAACTTTGTCAGTGACCTTCAGTCAGTAACAATATCTCACGTGGTTCTAGATGACCCATTTTTTAAGCATTCATCCTTATTTGTTTGCAGGGAACTTAGATGTTGACTATTTATTAAGCCTTCATTCTGATTTGTGGCAGGGGGTGGGTAGCAAGTTAGATCATGTTACACCAGGTGCGGTCTGACACTTTCCTGTGCATTTTGCATCACTTTCCTTATCATAAATGCCGATCTTGTATGGAAGTGGGTTGTTGTTCAAGTCAATAGTAATTGTGCAATCTGAATGTGTTGGTATGGAATTGAAACCTGCCTGAAAATAAAGGCATTCTGGAAGCATTCTGAGGCTACTACCTCATAGTGTTGCTGTCCTGGCTGTTTTTTTGTTGCTGTTGTGGGCATAGAATAAAATGTATGCCACTTTATAGCACTTGAAGTGAAAGTGTTCTACTTTAAGTGTTCAACAACATTTGAGAGAATTGCATGGGAATATATGAAGCTGTGTTTTTACCAAGTCAGGCCTTTATTGGTCCATCTGGTTCAGTATTATCTACACTGTCAGGCAGCAGTTCTTCGGGATTTTGGCCCTACCTGGAAATACCTGGGATTCAACCTGGAACTTTATGAGTACAAAACAAGTGCACTACCACTGAGCTATGACCAAGACTTGGAAGTTTTAGGCAAAGAATTTTAGGTTATGGTTGTAGGAAATCATCGTCAGCAGCAACCAAAGAAATATCACCAGTTTAACCCAACTGTGTTTTTATTCCAGCATCCCTCCCAATTCCTTGACTGCTTTGCCTAAGCAAAAACCTCTAAATTTGAACTGAATTTCACTTTAGATTAAACTTGACAATTCTTACACTAAATATACAACCTGAATCAGAGAATCAGAGAACACCCGACTGTCCAACATCTAATGATTAGTCAGTTAGTTAAAATAATTCATAAACTACCACCATTCAACACTATTGTGGCAGTTCACAAAAAGGAAAGAAAAAAAATATACAAAATGAAATCAATAAGAATATATTAAATCCATCTGTAAAACGGACACAAACAATATCCAACAATGCAACTGTGAAAAGAAAAACCATAGTTGATTAAAAATGTCTCAGGGAGGCTGTTGAAAGAACAAATTGTTTGTACCGCCCTAATTTCAAGCAGAGAGTGCATTCCAGTGTGTGGGTGCCACCACACTAAAAGCTCTGTTGTAGGTAAGCATTTGATAAACTTCAAGGGTGTGTACTGGGGCACTAGTGAACAGTAAAAAACATGATGCATTAACCCTACAAGAAATAGGCTCCAAAGAGAAGAACTTTGGAGCAATTCTGTCTTCACAAGAGAGCAACACTGACCATTTAGAAAACTAGCAAATGTGGAGACAACTTTAATTGTGCTCATTTAAAGGAAAAGCAATTGATGAAACCAGTTGAAAATTTGGCAAGATGAACAGTATTGGCGACAAATCTTGGAATGCTTGATTGCTTTGGTCAGAGTCCTTGGCATGCAAAACTTGGCATTTCGTGGTACAACTGAAAAGTTGTACTGTGCTAGCAATCAGGATTTTTTGAAGTTTGCAGAATATTTAGCTCCTATTTCTCCTATCATGAGCACTTGACCTGAATAAATTGGTGACCAAATTTGCAAAGGAAAAGGTATGCAAACAGAGATTTGTCTGAAACCTAAACTTTTAAGAGACTTAAATTTTAACATCACACTTCACAAGATTATTCAAAATATTTTGTTTGCTAAAAGATTTTATTTTGTATTTGAGAAAGATAATCAAAAAAATGATGTATTATTCTTTTTCCTAGATTCAGGTAGGTAGCAGTGTTGGTCTGACGCAGTACACACACACACACACACACACACACACACACACACACACACACACACAAAATGTCCAGTGGAACCTTAGAGGCGAACTAAGTTTGTTCTTGGTATAAGCTTTTGTGTGCATACACACTTCTTCAGATTCACTGAAACAGAAGTCGCCAGACCCTTATATATAGTGTGAGGGTGGGGTTTTTCTCAGGAGAGTAGTGAGTCAATCACCCATCTCCTACTATCCTCCTGAGAAAAACCCTCACCCCACCTTCCATTATATATAAGGGTCTGGTGACTTCCAAGGACAAACTTAGCTGGTCTCTAAGGTGCTACTGGACAATTTTTTATTTCTTTTTTTATTTCTTTTTTCTATAAAATATCTGTTTTTAAAAATAGAAGTTAGCAATTTTGGGGCGGGGAGGTGCCTTGCCTAGGGTGCAAAATAACCCAGCACTGCCACTGCTTACACCAGACTTGAGTTCACTCAGCTTCCACTCAACCAGCTAGAATGAGCAACTTATGCTGGTGTATGTTCAGAACAGTTCAGTACTGGCTAAGGCATCACTTAGCTAGCTGAGCCAGAGATTCCATGTTGGTTATCCCAGTGGTTCTTGCCATAGGATTTTTCCCTGGGTTAAACAGAATATTGAGAGTTCTGATTACAAATGTAGATTTTCTTCTGGTTTGGCTTGGCTTAAGGGATTTAACACCCCCATAAGGTTTTGTCAGATTTTATCTGTTCATTGAAAAGAGCCTCTTATTCCCCAGATTCCTTTTTAGAGCTGCTTTGACATCTTTGTTCCTAAGGCTGTAGATGAGGGGATTTAGCATTGGAATAACAAGAGTGTAAAACACAGAGACAATTTTGCTTTGAGCTGGGAAGGATATGGCTGCAGGCTGAGCATAAATAAAGAAGACTGTCCCATATAAGATGGTCACTGCTGTTATGTGAGAGGCACAGGTAGAAAATGCTTTTCTCCTGCCCTCTGCAGATTGAATCTTGAGAATGGTGGAGAGAATGTAAGTGTAGGAAGTGAATATCACCACTGTGGTGATGGCAATGATAACGTTGGAGAAGGAGAACATCACAGCTTCGTAGAGATATGTGTATGTAGTGGCAGCGTTCATGACAGCAGGGACATCACAGAAGAAGTGGTTGATTTTGCTGAGGTTGCAGAATCTCAAATGGAAATAGACACTTGTCTGAATCACTCCGTTTGCACAACCGCAAGCATAGGAAGTGGCCACCAGACGATGGCAAGACTTCTTGGACATCTTAGTTGGATAGAGGAGTGGGTAGCAAATGGCCATGAAGCGATCGTATGCCATGACTGCTAAAAGAAACCCTTCTGTAGTAACAAAGATGGTGAAGAGCATCAACTGGGCCACACAGCCCTCATAAGAGATGATGTTCTTCTCCTCGAAAAAATTCACTAGAGCTTTAGGAGCAATGGTGGAGGAATAGCAGAGGTCCAGGAAAGACAAGTTTATGAGAAAGTAGTACATAGGGGTGTGGAGCTGAGAGTCAGCACTTATGACAGCAATCATACCACCATTGCCCATCACTGTGGTGATGTACAGCACCAGAAAAGTGATGAAAAATGTTACTTGCATCTCTGGGAGATCTCTGAACCCCACCAGGATGAACACAGAGGCTGTGCTGCAGTTGTCCATGATAGGTTCCTGAAATAAATTAAAACATTTTAATGATACACAGCAAACATCCCTTGTTAGTTGGATCCTCGGAAACATTTGGCCAGCCACTGTTAGTAATAAGTTCAACAAATCATTCTGATGTGGTTGAATTATATTTTCCTTTGTGCTGTCTACATTTATTTTTCTCTTTTTGACAATTTTAATTTTTATGCCTTCCTTTTACATCACTATTGATATATTTCCATCATTTAGTGAAAGAAAAAGAGAGAAAGAAAGGAGGGGTTCTTTTCTCATTAGAGCTTGTCATGGTGTTCTGTAGATGTTGTTGGCTGGGGCTGTTGGGAATTTGGGAAGGGAGTGTCACAAAACATATGGAAGACACAAGTTTGGCTAGGACTTAAATTCACTTGTCTCGCCTTAACATCTGAAGGGCGGATATGGCTCCAGCTCCCAAAAATGTCTTTCTTGATCCTTACATCTTCTCTTTCAACTCAGTGGCTAACTACACACACAAATTCCGCTTCAGTGCAGTAACTCATACTAAACATTCCCTTCCCCATCTGCCTCCACTTTCTTAAAGCAAATTATTTTACCCAGGTATCTTCTACCCAAATACTGAGCCAGCACCATGTTTAATTTATTTCTATGTTAAATTATTTGGGTTGCTTCAGTTTTATTCCTATAGGCAGCAATCCTATACACAGGCACCTGAAATTAATTTTGGTTGGACCCTGTGGGGCTTACGTCTGAGAAGACATTGGCCATTAGGCATAACCAGAATAAAATGCACGGAACTGCCAACATACCACTTAGTCATTTCTTTGAACCCAGAACATGTTCTATCTCTACAACACAAATAATAGCATAATGCTTGGAACAATTAGCATTGAAAGGGTGGAAGAAAATAGGGAATCTTTATAAAGTCGTGGCCATGGTGGTAAAACTGATGTAAAGATTAAGGGGGGGGGAACCCTACATTTTTTGCAATAAAATAAAAGACTTCTTGAATTCAATGAAGCTTGCACCCAGATAAATGGGGTCAGGTTTACAGTCTGAACTGGAAAAAACAACAGCAGATTTCAGAAAAGCCAAATCTCTGCATCAAACTCATTAAATAAGTCAGCAGCCCCACCTGCTTTTGCAGAGTTGTCAAAATGTGAAATGATAAAACTTACCCAAGAGGTAATGGGGTGGGCAGCAAGTCCAACCCCATCAAGTTGTTCTGCAAGAAAGCCTCAACAGTAGAATTCGCCAGAAGTTATAATAAATGAATTCTTACAGACCTGAGGGTTAATTTATTCCCCACAGTGTCATAAAGTTAACTGCTTGAGAGCAATTAAAAGTACATGGTGTATGTTGTAGATATATGTATATACCTACATATTATATATGTTTAATGCATTATGTTTGAACAAAAGAAATTTTAGTATTCCTATTCAGATATTATTGACTTCAGATCAATTCACATTCTGTTATATATATATATTAAAGTTAGGTGCCAGATGAAAGACTAAGCCTCAAAGGATACTTTTTAAGGCATATCCAACAAATGCATTGACCTTAGATCTTTCCATGTGCCAGATTTTTAAGACACAATTAAATTGTTGAATTACAGGGAAATCTGAGGAATTCTACTCAGAAGTAAGCCCCTATTAGTTTACTTCCCTCCCTCTCAAAGTAGTTGTATAATGTGACTAACATTTTTCGAGCAAATGAGCACATTGCCCTCTGAGAGGCGTTCTTCTGTTGGTGCCAAGCAGCAGCCTATGAATAGAAGCAGGCCACAACAGCATTCATTCATTAATTCATTCATTCATTCATTCATTCATTCATTCATTCATTCATTCATTTATATTTTTAGTGAGTGTGTTTGCAATAAAAGTGGTGGGGAAGGCAAAGGAAAATGGTTTTTAGAAACCTGCTTCTTTAGTTATAGGCATATATTGACTTCACTGTGTGTCTAGATTTGCAAACTTTCTTGAGTGTTGCATTGGATTGGTTTCCTTGATATAGTTGGCATGGATTCATTTGAACTGCTTTCTTGTGTCATGTGCTTTGCATGTAATTGGAGCTTTTCTTGTCAAGCAGGAAAAATCCAAATTTTCCTTCAGATTGGTAGAATTATAATATAGCGGGCCAAACTAGAGATCCTATACATTCTTACATTGGAATAAGTCCCATTGTGCTCAGTAAAACTTACTTATTGAGTAGACACACAGCTAAAAACTCTGTATCAACAGACAAAGCCTTTCCTTTTGAGTTGCCTGATCAGAGCCTGTTTGACCTCCTTGTTCCTTAGGCTATAGATGATTGGATTTAACATTGGAATGACAACTGTGTAGAAAACTGACACCACTTTCCTTTGATTGGGAGAGGACATGGCCCCAGGTTGGGCATATATAAAGAAGACTGTCCCAAAGAATAAGCTTACTGCCATCAAATGGGAAGTGCAAGTTGAGAAAGCTTTGTGTCTCCCTTTGCCAGACAGTATGTGCAAGATGGTAGTAACAATGTAAATGTAAGATACTAGGACAATTATGGCTGTGGTCACAATGATGAGACCACAGACTGCAAGGAGACCATTTCATTCACAAATGTGTCGGAACAGGAGGCCTTCATGACCGCTGGGACATCACAAAAGAAGTGGTTTACGTGAGTTGGGCCACAAAATGCCAAACTAAATGTAAACTCGGTTTGGGTGCAGCAGTTGACACAACCAAAGAAGTAAGAGATGCACACAAGGCACATACACCTCTTCTTGGACATAATGGTATGGTAGAGAAGTGGGCTACAGACAGCAATGAATCGGTCATATGCCATCACAAAATGTCTTAGGGAGGTTGTTGAAAGAACAAATTGTTTGTACCACCCTAATTTCAAGCAGAGAGTGCATTCCAGTGTGTGGGTGGCGCCACACTAAAAGCTCTGCTCTAGGTAAGCATTTGATAAACTTTGAGGGTGTGTACTGGGGCACTAGTGAACGGTAAAAAACATGATGCATTAACCCTACAAGAAATAGGCTCCAAAGACAAGAACTTTGGAGCAATTCTGTCTTCACAAGAGAGCAACACTGACCATTTTGAAAACTAGCAAACGTGGAGACAACTTTAATTGTGCTTATCTAAAGGAAAAGCAATTGATGAAACCAGTAGAAAATTTGGCAAGATGGGACTTCCGGGGTGGCGCCATTGGCAATGGCGGACTCCCTCTGAACTGGAGGGACTAGCTCTGCGTGAAATGGGTCTTTTCCGCTACGGCGAAGTGGGGACCCTTTCAGAAATCACAGGCGGATGAAGCCTGTGACCATGGGACTCGGCGGGCACCCCTAGCGCCCCCCAACCCGCAAAGGAACCCACTAACGGGCTCCGAAGTGAAGTGGGGGAAGTGGCGCGGTTCTGTGAGTCAACTGCTATTTCCGTGGAGTGAAGCCGCACAGCCGTTGCCGGAGAGCGCTGCCTTTTTCTTGGGACAATTTGGCTTCTAAAATAAGCACCCGTGAGTACTTAAACTTTGAACAATCGGACTTTAAACAAGGACTTGCGAGAAGAAAGGAATTGGACTTAATTTTTTTTTTTAATTTGGTACTGAAATGGGAAGGTCTAAACAGGAAGTCAGCCTTCCGTTTCTTTGTAGACAGAGTAAAGCAAAGACAATGTAAACTAGAGCTCAGAAAATCACTTTTAAAGGATTGGTTTTCATCATTTAAAATTGTTGAACCCCCCTTCGGCAGCAGGAGAAGAAGGGGGATCTTTTTTGGACTGTTTAAACCTGCAGAAGTGAGTTTAAATTAAAGTAACTTTCCACCGTCCTGATCCTGGAGCGGGGTGTCAGGACTGACGTTTTGAAGCTCATTGACCAGAGACAAACGTTTTTGACAGATAGTTAAAGGAAGAGAAACATAGTGATTCCATTGTTTCCTTTCGCACTTTAAAGGAACAAATATTGACAAAATATCTCAAAAAAGATACTTTGTTGCAAGAACAAATAGAAGTCCCCCCATAGGGAGACTGTGAAACTGTAACTAATTCCAGGGAGCTTGCAGCTGTCTCAGATTACAATCGTGGGAATGGACTTGTGACCTTGTAGGACAATGTATTCAGAGGCTCTGTTGTGTGCTTTCTGTAAAACAAGTGCCCTACTGGAACAGGTAAGTGAGAAGATGGATTTGATGACTAATGCGGCCAGAATTTTTGAACAGGCAGTGGGAAACTATGTGGAGCCCACCCAGGGATTAGATCAGGAGTGTGTCCTGACAGAGCAGATGAGAGAAGAGGATGTTGCTGAATCTTGGGCGCCAGAGATGGAGGGAGCTGCGGCCTTGCAGGAACAAGAGCTTTTGGATTTGACAAATGAACTTGGAAAAAGCCAGATTTGGAAAGATAAAGTTTGGACTGGTCTGGAAATGGGGGGTTGGATAGACCCCCCTATGCAAGGATGTTTGGACTTTCCGAGTCTGGCAATGGGCCATGAGATGTTTGGAGCTATGGGGGCTCTCAATTTCGGAGGGATTCTGAAACATCTTCTTAAATACCACATGGAGTTGAGTCTGGACTATGGAAAAGGGGCTGATCTGTTGAAAAGGGTCAAAAACATCACCAAGCTGGAGTTCCCACGAGTGAAAGGAGAATATGAAGAAGAGCTGTGGAAGGGACATGGAAGAGAATTAAGGGCCTCGGATATAAGGTTGCCAGGTTAATGCACTAGATCGATGGGATAAAAAGGACTGACAAAACCCGGGACCAGGAGGAAGGGACAATTTCTTTTTTACTATTAGGATTGTTTTATAAAATTGATGAATGTTAGAAAAATGTTGGAACAAAATTATTTGGCTTTAGTAAAAAAAGTTTAAAGAATTAGGTAAGAATATTATGGTTGTGAGAAGTCGGTAAAAATAAGATTTAAGTTTTAAGTTTTTAAGGTTTTCTATAAGATAAGATGAAAATAGATTAAGGTAACGTAATGACAGAATACTATGAAATATGGAAAGGATTTGCTGCATAATTATTAATCAGGATACAAAAAAAAGGGAGGAGGAGGAGGTCAAAGAAAGATGGTAAAGAGAGTTGAGGATTTTAGAATGAGGGATGTATTTTTGTTTGTATGTGGTGTATTTTTGGTTTTTTGATTTTGTATTGTTTGAGGTGGTTTCTTTTTTCTGTGTTTTTTCTATTTTCTTTTTCTGCTTTGTTTTTTCTTTGTAATTTCAAAAATCTTCAATAAATATCATATTAAAAAAAAAGAAAATTTGGCAAGATGAACAGTATTGGCGAAAAATCTTCGAATGCTGGGTTGCTTTGGTCTGATTCCTTGGCATGCAAAACTTGGTATTTCGTGGTACAACTGAAAAGTTGTACTGTGCTAGCAATCAGGATTTTTTGAAGTTGCAGAATATTTAGCTCCTATTTCTGCTATCATGAGCACTTGACCTGAATAAATTGGTGACCAAATTTGCAAAGGAAAAGGTATGCAAACAGAGATTTGTCTGAAACCTAAACTTTTAAGAGACTTAAATTTTAACATCACACTTCACAAGATTATTCAAAATATTTTGTTTGCTAAAAGATTTTATTTTGTATTTGAGAAAGATAATCAAAAAAATGATGTATTATTCTTTTTCCTAGATTCAGGTAGGTAGCAGTGTTGGTCTGACGCAGTACACACACACACACACACACACACACACACACACACACACAAAATGTCCAGTGGAACCTTAGAGGCGAACTAAGTTTGTTCTTGGTATAAGCTTTTGTGTGCATACACACTTCTTCAGATTCACTGAAACAGAAGTCGCCAGACCCTTATATATAGTGTGAGGGTGGGGTTTTTCTCAGGAGAGTAGTGAGTCAATCACCCATCTCCTACTATCCTCCTGAGAAAAACCCTCACCCCACCTTCCATTATATATAAGGGTCTGGTGACTTCCAAGGACAAACTTAGCTGGTCTCTAAGGTGCTACTGGACAATTTTTTATTTCTTTTTTTATTTCTTTTTTCTATAAAATATCTGTTTTTTAAAATAGAAGTTAGCAATTTTGGGGCGGGGAGGTGCTTTGCCTAGGGTGCAAAATAACCCAGGACTGCCACTGCTTATACCAGACTTGAGTTCACTCAGCTTCCACTCAACCAGCTAGAATGAGCAACTTATGCTGGTGTATGTTCAAAACAGTTCAGTACTGGCTAAGGCATCAGTTACCTAGCTGAGCCAGAGATTCCATGTTGGTTATCCCAGTGGTTCTTGCCATAGGATTTTTCCCTGGGTTAATTGAGAGTTCTGATTACAAATGTAGATTTTCTTCTGGTTTGGCTTGGCTTATGGGATTTAGCACCCCCATAAGGTTTTGTCAGATTTTATCTGTTCATTGAAAAGAGCCTCTTTTTCCCCAGAGTCCTTTTTAGAGCTGCTTTGACATCTTTGTTCCTAAGGCTGTAGATGAGGGGATTTAGCATTGGAATGACAAGAGTGTAAAACACAGAGACAATTTTGCTTTGAGCTGGGGAGGACATGGCTGCAGGCTGAGCATAAATAAAGAAGACTGTCCCATAAAAGATGGTCACTGCTGTTATGTGAGAGGCACAGGTAGAAAATGCTTTTCTCCTGCCCTCTGCAGATTGAATCTTGAGAATGGTGGAGAGAATGTAAGTGTAGGAGGTGAATATCACCACTGTGGTGATGGCAATGATAACGTTGCAGAGGGAGAACATCACAGCTTCGTTGAGATATGTGTATGTAGTGGCAGCGTTCATGACAGCAGGGACATCACAGAAGAAGTGGTTGATTTTGCTGAGGTTGCAGAATCTCAAATGGAAAGAGACACTTGTTTGAATCACTCCGTTTGTACAACCGCAAGCATAGGAAGTGGCCACCAGACGATGGCAAGACTTCTTGGACATCTTAGTTGGATAGAGGAGTGGGTAGCAAATGGCCATGAAGCGATCGTATGCCATGACTGCTAAAAGAAACCCTTCTGTAGTAACAAAGATGGTGAAGAGCATCAACTGGGCCACACAGCCCTCATAAGAGATGATGTTCTTCTCCTCGAAAAAATTCACTAGAGCTTTAGGAGCAATGGCGGAGGAATAGCAGAGGTCCAGGAAAGACAAGTTTTTGAGAAAGTAGTACATAGGGGTGTGGAGCTGAGAGTCAGCACTTATGACAGCAATCATACCACCATTCCCCATCACTGTGGTGATGTACAGCATCAGAAAAGTGATGAAAAATGTTACTTGCATCTCTGGGATATCTCTGAACCCCACCAGGATGAACTCAGAGGCTGTGCTGCAGTTGTCCATGATAGGTTCCTGAAATAAATTAAAAATTTTAATCATACACAGCAAACATCCCTTGTTAGTTGGCTCCTCGGAAA